>NW_004955522.1:2931244-3468925 GCF_000276665.1 Chinchilla lanigera | reverse complement strand
TTTGTTTTTTTTTAGTTTTTTAGTTTTTTTGGTTTTTTGGTTTTTCTCTGGTACCAGGAACCGAACTCACGACCTTGCGCTTGCCAGGCAAGCGCTTTTGCCGCTGAGCTAAATCCCCAGCCCCGCTATTATATTTTTAAATGTTCTCTTTATTCATTTCTCCTTTCCTTCTGAGACTCTGTGTGGATGTTGATGTGCTTTGATAATGTCCTATAGGTCTCTTATGTCCTCTCTGTTCATTTTTCCTCTTTTTCTTTTGGATTCTCAGACTGGATGGTTTCAATAGAATCATCTTTAAGTTTGTGGATTCTTTCCTCTGCCTACTCAAATGTTCTATTTAAACCCTCTAGTGATTTAAACAACCCTCTAGTCGTTGTGCTTCCTAGCTCCAGAATTTCTATCTGATTTCTTTTTAATAATTTCTGATTTTTTTATTTTTCCTATTTGTGGAGTCATTTTTTGGGGGGCTGTTTTTCTTTAAGCCTTTGTCCGTGGTTTCTTCTAGCATGTTAAGTCAGTTTATTTGAAGCCTTTGTACAATATCTGTGATATCTCAGGGGCAATTTCTATTAATGATCTCTGTGAATAGGATCTAATTTCTTATTTCTTTGCATGTTTTGTAATTGTGCTAGGGTTTGCTTCTGTGTAGTTTTTTTCCCATTTGCATACTTTATTCGAGAGTCACCAAGTCCAGTCATTGCAGGGGAGAAGAACTAAGCTGTCCCTCCTCATGGAAAGGGTATTAATCCATTTGTATCTGGTAAAACCACCACAGTGGTTAAATATATCAGAGGAGATACTTTGAGGCTGTACATCTGGCCTGTTTCTCTTAGATGGCTTACTTACTAAATTGGCATCCATCTGTGGATATGTTGTGTAGTACTTATTACTACAGTCTTCTAATAGTGATTTTTCATATTTTCTTTAATTTTTAAATTTACCATTTGTGTTCTGGAAGGAGTTTATGTCCTTTCTTTGCTATTTGCTTATTTATTCCAGGGTCAGCCAATCTTTTCTGTAATGGGTTTATGAATACATTTGACATTGTGGGTGATACAACCTGTGTCGCAGAAGTTCATTGTGCCGTTGTAGTTTCAGAGCAGCCAGAGCCATGTAAATGAAGAGACTTGGGTGCATTCCAGTACAACTTTACTTCCAAAGCAGGCACCAGGCCATGGTCAGGCCATAATTTGCCAAGTAGTGATTAATTAATTCATTTATTTATGTCAGACAGATTCCAGGATATCTATTTTATTATTGGAGCATAATCAGCACTGTGATTATTATTTAAATTGTACCAGCTCTGGCCATTGGGGGAATCTCTCAGTTGGCTTCTTTTCCATATCACCAATATTATGTGCTTATTTATTTATTTATAGCACTTTCTTACGTCCCAGCCCTATAAGATCCTCTAGGCCAGTGATGATGAACCTTTCAATGGTAACATCAGCTCACTGTGGCGTGTGTGCCATAGGTTCACCACCACTGCTCTATGTTCATCTTTCATCTGCCCTTTCCCAGCCCTAGAATTAGGCATTTCTATAGGGATCCTAGGTTTCTATTTTGGGAGAATGATATTAGAATGATATTTAGAAAGCAAAATCAGTGGAGATGCTATATGTGCACACTCATCCATGCATACGTGTAGCTGCATCTTTCTCTCTCTCATTCTGGACCTGTTAAACATGAGATCACACTGAAGACTTTGGTCCTAATGATGTATCCCAGAACTCACTCATATATATAAGGTTACTTCTTTATTTTTTGTGCCTTTGTGAGAAACAAATTGTTTTGTATAGTTCTCTTTGTTCTTTTCCTTTATTTCACCCAGGTAACGCGCTGTTTTCCGAAGTTACTTAGATCAGCTCCTGGGCTCCACCCCTTCATCAGATTGCATCACGTGTTTGGGGGCACAGTGACGTTCAGCCAAGGCTCAGCCTCACTGAGCTTCCATCTTGGGCTCTACACCTCGGCTGTTTTTTTTTTAATGTGCACAGAATAGGTCATTATTTTTGTGCTCTGTAGCTCTGTGGGTTTTGACCAATGCAGAGAGTCATGTGTCCACCGCCACAGTACTGTACACAGTCATTTCATCATCTAAAAATTCCTTGTGTAGCCAATTTGTAACGGGGCATCTGCACCTACTGGACTCCTCCCCATCCCTGTGGTTTTGCTTTTCCAGGATATCTCATGTTTATCTCCTTTTAAAAAAATCTCCATGTGCTTCATGTGTATTTTCCAAGCAACTGCACTGAGGCATATTTACCTACAACAAACGTAGGCATTTTCAGCATGGTGATTGTTGATAGATGTTTATGCTGCGACTGTAGTCAAATGACAGGACATTTCCACCTCCCCAGAAAGTTCCCTGGTGGCTTGATAGTCACTCTCTCCACCTTGCTCTGCAGTACCCACACCCACTGATCTGACCTTGATTCCAAGGATGAGTTTTGTCTCCTATGTTTTTTCCTGAGTTTAGCCTCCTTCATTCAGGAGAGTGTGAGTTTGTTCCAGGATGTTGTGTTTATCCAGAGTCTGTCCCCTCTGTCACTGAATAGTAGACAGTTGCTTCTTCATCTGTTAAAATGTTTGCATTTTCCAGTTTCTGTCTATTCTAATGCAATAGCATATAATAAAAATGCTGTGATCATTCATGTCATTTTTTATGGACATATTTTCCTGTCTTAAAGGTAGATAACTGTTTTTATAATATACACAATTATGCTTCTCTAGTGATAAAATGCAAAAATCATAGGGTTCAGTTTTCACTCTGCATTGTAGGAATGCTTTCTAGACTTGTAATGTGAATGAGGTCTTTTTAAAAATCACATTATATTTTTTCTTTCCATTTTCACATGTCTAAGGAATTCTTTAAGAGTAATTTTACATTTGCTTTTGATTTTATCATAACTGTAGCAATTACTTCAACTTAACTCTAGATATTCATTTGATATCATTTTTTGCGCTCACCCTAGTACACACGGTTGCTGAACATTCTTGAGTTCTAAGTTAAACATTTAGGCTTAAAACCAGTTTTGGGATTGTCTGTTTGAGTCATTTCTTTGAATGGGTAGTTTATCTTTTGTCCCCTAAAGCATGGAACAGCTTCCTCCTTCCTTCTCATCTGAAGGACTCTTAGGCTCATTACAGAATTCCTGTGTTCAAGGTATTTATTCCTTGATTGTGCGTTCTGACATTTAATGTTCCCTGCAATTGGTCCCCTTTTTTTTGTTCCTCCCATTTTGGATGGAGGATGATTGGCATGTGATGGCAGACAGTTTAATTTTTTGAAATGAAGAGTCTTTGCAAGGCAAGGCTAGAAATAAAGTTGACTTATTCTCAGCCTCCTTTTCTCTTGTCTTTTTTGACCTATACACACAGGATCTTCAGATTTCCGTTAATATTCAGAGTTACTATTTCTGTCCCATTTTTATTTTTTCCTTCTGCTGGACTTGTACTGGTTGGAACGCTGTTACTTCTCCTAGATGTATAGTCTCATTTTCTTTAAAATCTGTACCCTTTCTCCCCACACTCCTGAAGAGCTTTTCAAGGATCTTTCTCTTTCACTGATATGATTTTTTTTCTTTTTCATTATTACATGCTTGTGGTACTTAATGACCACTACACTTATCATGAGTAGTTAGTACATGTACATGACACATCTTAATTTTTTTTTTACACTCCCCCTACATCTCTTGGGCCCCTTCCCACTTGCAAAAGAGCTATCTCCCTATTTTTATCTTTTATTTTGCTTTCTATTTATATCTCTGGTTTCTCATAGAAGAGAGACCATATGATATTTAAGCTCATCTGTCTGATCTCACTTAACATTATGGTCTCAAGGTGCATCCTTGTTTCTGCAAGTGATTCAAGTTTATCTTTCTTTATGGCAGAGTAGTACTCCATTATGTGTAAATACTACATTCATTCATCAACTGATGAACATACAGGCTGTTTCCACAGTTTAGCTATTATGAATTATGCTGCTATAAACATGAGTAGGCATGTATTGCTGTAATATGATGTCTTTAACTCTTTGGGGAAGATACTTAGGGGAATAGGTAGGTCGAAAGGAATTTCTATTTTAAGTTTTTTGAGGAATATTCATACTGATTTCTATAGTGATCGTAGTAGCTTATATTCCTACCAACAGTGTTGAAGGGTTCCTTTCTCCCTACAGGCTGGGTAGCATTTGTTATTATTTGGTATCTTGATGATAGCTGTTCTTCTTGGGCTAAGATGGAATCTCCGTGTTGTTTTACTTTGCATTTCTCTCATGACCAGTGATGCTGAACATTTTTTCATGTATTTCTTGGCCATTTGTACTTCAAGAAGTGTCTGTTCATTTCAGTTGCCCATTTTTTTATTGGGACTTTTTGTGTGTTGACTCTGTCCTTTCCTGGCTCCAAGGAAATCTCTTCCCTTGCATGAGTTTTTCCTTTGGTTTCTTTACATCTTTCTTATGCAGATGGATCTTATTTTCTTTCAGTGCTCTTCTCAATCTCTTGGTTTCACCATTTTTCCCTTTTATATGCACAGCTCGCATTTTGTGTAGTCTTGGAAGATGCACCACAAATGCAGTCTGAAAGTATGCTCAGTGCTTTCTCATTAGTAGGATTTCCCCGATCCTTGGTTATGATCATGTTTGTATATTTCAGCAATTTCTATAACTGTATTCACTGATCAAAGCGAGGCCCTTCTAGGTGCAGGTCTCCCAGCAGAGGGCTGTGAGCATCTCTCTGGGTTACCTTCATTGACTAGCTGCCCCAGAGTTTCCTGGTCAGACCTCATCCAGAGGCTGCTTTGACTTACCTGGCTCTGAGCCACAGGTGTTGGCCTGGCAGCCAGCTCCTGTGTCACTGTGCTGGACTGAGCAGGAAGGGCTTCTAGCCCTTACTGCCATCCTGTCTGACTATTACAGAAGCCATCCCAATCTTTGATGACCTGAAGTGGCCCATGCCCCCTTGCTTCCAGAACTCTCCTACCATTGGTCAGTCTTGAGGACCTCGTGCCTCAAGTTGTCATGATGGGTTGCCTGTGTCCTTCCACCCCAAGGGAGCTGTCCCAGGATGTTGAAAGAATTCGGAATGACAGGCTCTCATAGATGCAGGATTTGAGGTCTAGAGTTAGGGGAATGAGCTATGTTTTTCTTAAATGGTGGCTGCTCTGTTGCATCTATGGGCAGAGCACATGCGTGAATATCTGTGATTCCATCTGATTTGCCTTTTGCTCTCAGAGGCCAAACTGTGTACAAGTAACCAAAGTTTCTCAAGCCAACCCCATCTGCTGGGAAGGTGTTCCTTCAAATGTTTGCAGAGTCTTGGATTAGTAATCCTGGGTTCTGGAGCTGTTTTGATCACCACTGTCCTGGTTTGGCGGGAAGCTGAGATAAGGAATGTGATTGATTTGGCAGTTAGGGAGGGAGCCTCCATGACGTGCTAGTTGGCCCGGAGAGCCAAGCTCAGGAGGCTAATCCTGAACTAGAGAAAGGTGCCACAGGTGTGGGTGACTTTGGCAGGAGTTGGGGAAGACTCCCAAGCTGCCACAGCACGGAAGGTGTATGTGATGCCGTCATGCAACATGTGGGGTTTGCAGCCTGGGTGCTTGGTACTATTCCTTCCTCTGGATGTTTAACAGTAGGGGATCCTGGACAGGGCCCATAGCCCCTGGGTGCCTCAGTTTACCTTATAAAGAAAGAAAATTAAACTGCTTATGTACCACACTGCAGTATATTGAAAGTGAATAAAGGGACCCTGTATGCCAGTGGCTGGACCTTAGTCATTGTCTTAGTTACTTTTTTCATTGCTGAGAAAAAATACCCAACAACCAAAGTTAAAGGGGGAAAGGTTTATTTAGCTCACAGTTTGTGGAGGTTTCAGTCTATAATTGGCTGGCTCCAAGGCAGAGTGGCATATGGCAGAGGGCCAACCACTCATGGTGGTGGAAGACAGCAAAAAGCAGCAAGAGGAGAGGGGAGCAAGCCAATTTCCCTCCTTTATATTGTATGTAGGCTACCTGCCCTAGGGCTGGTGCAGCACTCACCATAATCCCAGCATTGGACTATGAATCCCAGCATTGGACTATGAATCAATCACAAACTCTAGATTCAGCTGCCTCTGAAAAACCCTTCCCTCTATGGCCGCACAAGGCTTTGAGGGGACGTCCAGACACAAGCCATAACAGTCAGTGCTGAATCAATGTCCAGTGCTGTGATTTTGAAGGCTGAGGAGGAAGGAAATGGCCCCTAACAGGCATCCTGTGGGTCCGTGTTCTCTCCGTCTGTGGACGTCCACTTTGGCCTCTGTTGAAATTGTTCCTTCTGCAAGCATCCTTATGGCTGTCACCATTTCTCCTCTTCCCCTCACAGCCTCCCCACTGTCCTTATCACATATCCCCTTGCACCTGCTCTTCTAAGGGCCGTGTCCCCACCAGACTCTGATGCTCTCAGGCTCTGTTGGCTTGCTGCTGCCCACCACAGCCTTCCGTGTCAGTGTGCATGACAGTCTCGCTGAGCCAGGCAAGGTGGTGCACATCTGTAATCCCAGGTGGCTGAGGAGGCTGAGGCAGGATGATCACAAGTTCGAGACCCGGTCTTGGAATAAAAATAACAAGGCTGGAGGTGTAGCTCAGTGCGAGACATGAGTTTAATTGCTAGTACCAAAATGAATGAAAAGTAGTTTTAAAACGCTCTTGAGAGTGTAGCTCAGCGGTAATGCCTTTGCCTAACACATGCAAGGTCCTGTATTCATTCCCAAGCACCACAGACACAAAGAGAAGTACTTGTTGAGTAGATGAATGAAGCCGTTTCCTTCTGCCCCTGCATGTTGCTGGTCCTCACAGGTGGCACTTCACGGCATGCTGCTTCGTTCTGGTGGCTTCCGACTGGTGAAGCATGACCAGATAGGTGGGAATTCAAGCTACAGAGTCAGAACTTGGGTTCCAGTTTTGTTTAACCATCCACTGTGTGATCAAGGGAAAATTACCTCCCTTTTCTGAGCCTCAAGTTTCCTCACTTGTCAAATGGTGAGAATAATGCCCTGCTGGAAGACTGTGCACAAAAATGAAATCTAATACCTTATAAGGGATGAATACAGTTTCTGAAATTTAGGATGTGCCAACCAGGGTGATGCTGTCATTGTTATCCCTAAGAAGACAACCATGCCTGTGTCATTGTGGCCCTGGTAATAATTGCATCAGAATTCCCAGCCCCCATCTGCAGTAGAACAGTCTCCAGTTAGCTGGGGTCACAGAGAGTAAGTGTTAATTAATGATTTAGTTGAACTCTAAGGAATAGTTCAGTGTCTCAGATCGCTTATCTTTGAACAAAGAGGCTGTGGGGGGTTGCGGGCAGCTGGATTTTCTGATATGCGCGTGTTTGTTAGGATGTGCAAGTGTGAGGGAAGGGAATTAGTGTTTGCGTTCAGAAGGGCTGAGCTTCGGGGATCCACACAGCCCTGCATGTGGAGGGGCTGTGTCGGAGACAGAACCTTCTCTGCTCTCTGCGGTGTGTAGGGGGAGTTAGGTGGCAGGGAGCAGGTCTGGAGTTTCAGGAGAAGAAAGTTTCTCCAGATTGGGAGTGCTGCAGCGATAGGCAAGGCCAAGTCCTCTTGTCAAGAGAGCACATTAGAATCCAGGCTGTGCTGGACCCACTCCTAACAAGAGGAAAAGGGCGCCAGGAAACCAGCACAGGGATGTAAAGAAGGACTGTGGTTTCCAAAGAGGGCGGGGGTAAAAGAGCGTGGAATACTTGGGGTGAGTTGTCTCCTGAGTTCCTTGGGGACATGTTGGTCTTTCCGAAACAGCAGTTGTCTTTCCAGATGTGAAAATAACTTTGTTGGTTTGTTTTAAACATTGGATGAAATAATGAAATAATGTACATGAAGGCACCGCTGCCATTGGGTTCTGTCTATATCAAAGCAGTCTGCTCCTCTCTTCAGAGTGCTTTGGGGTGCTCAAGACACTGTTCCCATTTCTTACTCTTCTCAGTTCTCCTAAGGGCTTGCTGTTGGTCATGGTTGTTGTTTTTATTGTGTGTTCTTTATAGATGGGGACATGGAGTCCCTGAGGGTTGGCTGAGTTGCCAGGGGTCATAGGGATAGAAGGTGGCAGAGCCAACAGTTCTCTTCTGCAAAAGCAGCTTACTAGGGATGACCCTGTTCCTGAAGTTCTCAGCTGGTAGAAGGTGAAGTATCCAGGGGCTTTGTGGGTGGGACCAGGGTAGAAGCGCTGGCCTTTCTGTCCCCCATAAAGCAATTTATGACTCTATACTTGAAACCTCCAGTAATCTAGAGGGAACAAAACTAATCTCTCCTTCCAGTGTGGCCCCAAGCAGCTGTGTAGACCTGTTGACAGCCCCCACCCCAGCTTCTCCAGCAGCTCTGTGGTACACAGCCATCTTCCAGGCGTAGAAGGGCTTATGTGAGCAGGTGGACTCTCTTCACCCCAGGGAGGAGTGGATTGTCCTAAAAGGACGTGCTGTGCAGATGGAGAAATAGTCTGTCTGTAGACACCAGCAATGTTTGTGGTCATAGGAAGCTATGCAAGATTACGTGACCTTTACCGTGGAATGTGGAAAACACATATTTGTATATTCTCTACAGCCACCCTATGAAGTAGGCGTGTTACTTCCTCTTTGCTATATGAGTCATCTGAGGGCCAAAGAGTTTTAGAAACTTGCTCAAGAACCCATGATAAGGCTTAAACAGGGGATTTAAACCAGATAGTCTTGCTCTGAGGCCTGTGCTCTCAAATATTACACTTAGCTCATTCATGAAACTACCTTTCTACCCACCCTTTCATCTATCACCCATCTGTTCATCCATCCTCTCACTTATTACATGATTCGTCTGTTCATTCATTCATCCATCCACCCACTCACCCACCTCTCCATCCATCCATCACTCATCCACGCATCCACCCATGTCAGTCTAACATGGTCCTCTGCTTCATCTCTGGGAGAAATTCCACCCCCTGACCATGTGCTTTGTAGAGCTGGAGACCTCCATGCCAGGACACATCCATTAGCTCCCAAGAAATAGCTTGGCTTGCTGCTGACACTCCAGTTGGCCTCCTCTGCATATTCACTTTTCTCCCTCTTGAAACCTGTGGAATATATCTCCCTACAACGTTCTCCAAGTAAGCCAAGTGATACGCTCCTGCAGAAGCACTGTGGGTTTCCTAAGCATTGTTACAAACAATACACAAACCAGCTCCATTCCTTAACCCACAGGGCAGTGGTTGGATGAGTTGAGCATGCTTTTATTCTTTAAAAACTGTTATAGAGTTTATGTGCTACATCTAAAAATTATGCAATAAATCTAAAACAGATGTTTACAGAACATTTTGTAAAGGAAGAAATTGTAAGAGACATAGGCCAATTGAAGTGGAGATAAATCAGTTACAGAAACAATTAAAATTGTCTAGGAGATGCAGTATTATGGAGGGGAAATAGGGCCTGGCTATTTCCATAGTTATTAATTATGAAGTAATAAAAACCGTTTATTTTGCATTAGCCTCTGTTGTTTATAAACCTCAGGTGAGAAATCCCAGTTTACCGAAATTCAAACATGCAAACGGTCTAATGATCCTCATGTATCTATTACTCATCTTCAACAATTAGCAACTTAAGTGCAACTACTTTCCCTGTCCTCTGTTTTTCCTGAGTTTCAAGGACATATCCTTCACTTGTTACTTAATTTCATTGCATCAAAATTCCCTTCTGTGAGAGTATATTATATGGTCATTGAACTGTGACACACTTTTGAATAGCATTGTTTACTTTTTCATTGAAATTTAGTATTCTGGGGGTACAGCATTGGGGATTTCCCTCCATAAAATTTAAAAAATGTCAGATCCACAGCAAAATAGAAATAATAATAAATGAACTCAAAATGTCCTTCACTTAGATACAGCAGTTATTAGCATTAGGGCTGGCATTTCCCTAGGTGTGTGTGTTCGTGGGGCTGGAGGAGGGTTCCCTTACCTTTAATGACCCACTGACAGGAGCACATGACTGCAGAACCGGACAACAGGTTCAGATTGCATGGTTGGTCAGCTGCCTCATGACCTCTTCATGTGTAAATGGGAATAATGAGCACGTATGCTCTGGGGTTATGCAGGGTACACGGTAGGCTCTCTGCAACACTGCCTATCTCCCCTCCCCCTCCCCCACCCCTCCCCCTTCCCCTCCTCCTGCCTTCTAGTTGTGCCCCTGGGTGGCAGTCAGGGTTGCTGCATGGGGGCACTGGCTCTGCTGATTCAGATCCTTTCTGATCCCTGTGGAAGAGCCTTGCAGTTGAGAGAGCCGGTGTGGTGTAGTGATAAAGAGAGTAGGTATGGGGTGAGAAAGGTTCAGACCCTAGCCCTGCCCTTATCAGTTTTGCAATATGGTTAAATTACTTAATCTCTGTAAAATGGGGCTAGAAAACATTCTTAACTCAATGAGTAGTTGTCAGCAGATGAGATGGGCGGGCCCCAGCCTTTGGTCCCGTGTAGGCCTTCAAAGGCCCAGGAAGTGTTCATGATCATCAGTCTTACGAATAAGGGCAGATCAGCATGGTGCTGTTTGTGTAGGTGCTCCATAAATGTTATTTGTTAAAACCCTACATCAGTTGGACTTTCAGAGTCTCAGTCTGCTCTGCAGCCATGGAAAGGAATAAAAGTCTCTTGAGAAAGCCTGCAGTGTGATGCTGAGCATCTAGCCGGGATAGGGTCAGGAGCCATCATGGGGCAGGACTGGGAGTGTGGAGTGTGACTCTGGCCCCTTTCAGGGACATCCTGACATAAGACCAGGCCATGGGCAGTCCTGAGAGTGGGGCCAATCCCTGGCTGGGGCTTGGTGGTGTCCTCGATGTCTGGGACTGACTTTCCTCTAACTTTTCTGACCCTTGTCTCCTTCCCCAGGTCGAAAGGATTGTAGACAAGAGGAAGAACAAGAAGGGGAAATGGGAGTACCTCATCCGGTGGAAAGGCTACGGGAGCACGGAGGACACATGGGAGCCAGAGCACCACCTCCTGCACTGTGAAGAGTTCATCGACGAGTTCAACGGGCTGCACCTGGCCAAGGACAAGAGGGTCAAGGCCGGGAAGCAGGCGGGCACCTCCAAGCTCCTGCGTGACACCCGCAGCCCCGCGTCGGTGGAGAAACTCTCCCACAGGCCTGCGGAGCCAGGAAAGAGCAAAGGGACTTCCCACAAGCGGAAGCGAATCAACCCGCCCCTGTCCAAGCCCAGGAAGGGCTACTCAGGCAAACCCCCTGGGGCCGGGGACAGGGCTGCCAAGACTGTGTCCTACAGGACTACACCCAGCGGCCTGCAGATCATGCCCCTGAAAAAGGCCCCAAATGGCATGGAAAACGGGGATGCCGGCTCTGAGAAAGATGAGAGGCACTTTGGAAACGGGTCCCATCAGCCTGATGTGGATTTGACCGACCATGTCGGGGAGCAGGACACCAGCAGTGGCGAATGTGACGGGCCCCACTCGGCGCTGGTGGAGAACGGGCTTGGTCTGTTGGCTTTTCTTTCTCTTGGGTTTGGCTCTGGTGTGGTGGATGGGGTTTTACCTGCAGCCCAGGGACATTCACAAGACACTCCCCCTCCCTCCCGTGCTTGACATTAGCTACTCAGCAATTCTCCTGTCCCCCCTTACTTAGTGCCATGTGCTGCATCAGTGACACACCCTTGCATGTGCTGCTGAGCTGAGACCAGAGTGGGTGGGCACTCCCTGACTGCTTCCAGGCACCGATGGCCATGGTCATCACTCTAGATCCACATTGCCAAGGGGGTGCAGTGTCCTCACACCCCAAGAACAGGGACTCATGTCCCCTGAGGGTCAGCGCCTTTCCAGTGCCCACAAAGAGCCCTTGCTTCTGTCTCAACATGCCTGGCAGGACAGAGCTCAGAGTGGAGCCTGGGCTGGGTAGGCTTTTCCTTCTTCAGCTCGCTCTGGACATGGCCTTCAGCAAACGAGTCCACAGCTGGAGCTTCTTGCCTTCGCTAGGATGGAGGATTGGGCTCATTTCGGCGTTAGGTCCTGCCTTAGTCCTTTCAGGATGCTATAAAAAAGAATTAGATTGGGTAATTTATAAACAATAGAGGTTTGTTTCTCATAGTTCCAGAGACTGGGAAGCCCAAGATCAGGGAGTCAGAGAGTGTCTGATGAGGGCCTGTGCTTCATAGACGGCGGTGTCCAGATGTGTCCTTACTGGTGGAAGGGACAGGGCCCCTTTTGCTTGGGAACTTGTTCATTTATGATTTAATCACCTTTTAAAAGCCCCATCTTTTGATGCTATCGCATGGTGTTTAGGCTGCAGCATGTGAATCTGGGGGACACCAACATCCAGACCCTAGCAGGAATTAGACTGCTCTGATACGATCCTGTGCTAAGTCTCTGGTTTGCACCTTTTACTCTGTCCTGGAAGCAACACAGCTTCAGTATGTTGTGTTGGGTTGTGGAATTCCTCCTGCCTGCTGAGTCTCTGCAGGCCAAATTAAGGAGAGGAGGCAAAGACCCAGGTAATTCAAGTTCCCAAGCCCAGTGTTTCTTTAACTGAGTACCTCGTGGCTGGCATCTTGCAGCTGAGCTCTCCGTGCCAGCTACCTGTGCACTCTCGTTCCAGGGACACCTGCGTGTCTACCTGCTGCAGTTGCTACTTCAGCTGTGAAAGGCCTAAACCTTGGGATGCAAGGAAGTCCCCAATGGGCATGGACAGTCTGTGGCCAGCAGAACAGGGCCATCGGGCATCCCAGAGGGAACCAGGGTGTGTGGGATAGGGGTGCTGGGTGCAGGAGGCACAGCTGGCTGGATGGAGTGGTGAGGCCAACACTGGAAAGGTGGGGGTGACTGCAGGAGGTGGCACGTTTGGGATGTGTTCCTCAGGGGGAGCTTGCTGTCCCCGAAGATTCTTGCCCAGGAGCCTAAGCAGTCACGTTAAAGTTCCTCTTTGTCCAGGGAGAGGAATTTCACCTGAGCAGGTTTATTTGGCTGCCTTGGCCCCAGACTGACTCCTGTTTCCGTCTGGGGATCCCGGATGCTGAGGTGCCGGGCCCTGCCAGCATATGGAAGAGCTGTCTGTGTTAAGCAGCCATCTCTAGGAGAGAAGTGGGCTCGTGGAAATGAGGCTTGGCGCAAGCATCCTGTTTGATGTTCCTGTGGCAGCTGCTGGCAGTCGCGGCGTTCCCTGTCTTGGGAAGGGTGGTGAGGGAGCTCCTGGGGCTCCCTGCTGCCGTGCAGGAGGCTGGGGCATCCCTGGCACCTGGCAGTTGGCTCCCCTGCCCTGCTCAGAGCACCGCTGGCCCAGAGTAAGGAGAAGCGCGAGGGAGGGAGGGGTTTGCTGAGTGAGTGCCGGACTTCAGTGGGAAAGAGAGAAGGTGGCCTCACAGCCTGTGCCACATTCCAGAGGGGGCAGAGCCTCATTGACGCCCCCTGATCCGCGACCTGGTGATAGGGCTGGGTACCCCACTGTCAGGAGAAGCAGGTGAGGCCAGCCGGGGAGGACTGGAGTAGTCTGGCGAGCTCCAAACTGCTGTGCCCGCTGCTCCATCCTGCCCAAGCCTAGAAAGAAAGAAGGAAGCCGCTTGCCTCTGCTGTGTTCTGTTTTAGCTGCTCCAGAAGGGCCTTTCTGCTCAGTTGCATCCCACAGTAGTGGTGTCCTCTGCGAGAACCCCCTGCGGGGTAAGGCAAAGGTTCTCAGATTTCACACGTGGAAGCTCAGAGGTAACCTGTGAGAAGTGTAGCGCCTATGGTGTCTGGCCGCTGAGCCTGGGGTTCAGGCTGAAAGCTGGGCTTTTAACGGGCACCCCCTTGGACATATGCTGCATGGCAAATGTGCGTGGCCATGAAGTTTCACCTCCGGTATCGATTTCATTTGATTCAATACTGATATTTTAAGCACTTCCTCAGGATTAGTCACCATGCTAGGTGTTGGAGTAGAGTAATAAAAAGATAGGTAGAACTTTGCCCTCTGAAACTTGTAGTCCACTCTCTAGTACGTAGGAGTGGCTGCCTTTAGCTCCATGTTGAGAAGACAAAAGCTGACTCCACGGCAGGAGTAACATGCATGTTGTCGACATGGTACACCTTTGTCACATCTGCATTCATGTCTTCTGTCACCGCTAGTAATGATCAATATCCTGCCAGTTCCAGCCTTTAATTCTCTAGTAGAACTAGCTTGTTATGTGGGACAGACTGGACTAGGGGAGAGGGGAAGACTGGTAATTCTTGCCAGAAAGGGAAGAGTCATGTCAAAGAGAGTGGTTTGGGGTTCTTGGACAAGACTCAAGACAGAGGAGGTGTTGTCATACTGGAACTTTCCCCCAAGGAGATGGTAGGGTAGTGAAACAGAACCCAGCTCCATTGTTTTCCGACCTAAGGAAGCGCCAGCGAGGACAGCATCCACACCAAGTGCAGCCCCGAAGGTCCTCCTACCCCTCCCTCAGCACCCCTTCCCTGACTCGGAGCCCTGGACCCACCTCCCAGTGGCTGAGGGTGGGCGGGAGGAGGGGGTGTGGAGCAGCAGAGGCGGGGGCTCATCCTAGCCTGGCAGAGGGGACGGGGCTCAGGCTGTACTGTGTGGTACGTGCTTTGGGGATGGGTTGTTGCTTTTTTTGTGGTTTGAACTTCTTTTGGTGAGGTAAGGTTTTGCATACAGAAGAGCAGCTTACGTAAGGGACGTGTCACTCACTTATGCTGACGTCCCTGATCTGTGCTGTGAGAGCAAATGCTAAATCGGGCTGCACCTTGGTGCTTTGACTCCTGACTGAGCTCCCCGAAGAGGCGTCTGTGGACATGCTGCGGCTCAGTGCTGCTCGGTTCTGATTCTCCTCCAGTAACGGCATATGGCTTTGTGGGCCCAAGACCATCTGCCCCAGTCTCCCTCAGGGGCCTTGTTAAAACAGGCTCTACCCTGATCAAACCAATGGGGACCTGGGGGGCGCAAGGTGTGAGTTATACATGTCAGATGCTGGATTTCAGCGGCTGCGGGTATAGACGGCAGCTCCTGCAGAGTTGTTCAGTTGTACGCGATGGTTTGCAGATGTGTGCGTTGGTAGATCCAGAGCTCCTTTTTGGGGTGTAAGCTTGTGAGTGGAAATGGGAGTTGGCCTTCAAAAGTTTAAAGCCTGACACAGTTCCTCTTTCTCTCTGATAAGTTTTCTACAAGGCCTCTCTCTGTATCTTTTATTTCTTTCTCCAGATAGGATAAAACAGAGAGGCTTTATCCTTTTGGAAGCGCTATTAGATTAGGCAGCCACTCCTGTTCTGCAGGGAGAGCTGCTCTGAGCTTTTGTCTACAAAAGTGTCCCGGCTGTTCAGAGTCATGAACGCCTTGACCGCGGGAGCCCCCAACCAGGACCCGCTGTTCCTCTTCCAGCCTGGAGCGACTCCTGCCTCCCAGCATCCTCCAGGTCCGTGAAGCCCGTGAGCCTCCCTGCGGGTGCTGAGCCTGTGGCTCTGGGTCCACTTTTGATTTCTGAGAATCCTTTCCTGTGTGTCATGCGGATTGTCGTGTGTCGCCCAGCCTCACCACGCTTCGGTGGTGATTCGGTGTTTTCAGAGTTTTTCCTACCCTTGAGTGAGTCAGCCCCTGTGAGCCAGCAACATTTGCCCTTTTCTCTTCGCTGATCTTTTACAGTGATCTCAGTCTTCACTTGTAGAATGTTTGTTTATCTCTTCCTACTCTTTCCACACGATCATTTTCCCTTAATTGATCACAACGGAGAAGTTGTGTTTTCTTTCTTTTTTTTTTCTGGTACTGGGAATCGAACTCACGACCTCGAACTTGCCAGGCAGGCGCTGTGCTGCTGAGCTAAATCCCCAGCCCGAGAAGCTGTGTTTTCAAAGCAGTGCAGCACTGAGCATGGGAAAGGCCCTATGCCTCTTGAGACCTCCAACATCTGGAAGATAGAGCTAGCGTGGACCCCCCAGAGGGCAGTGCGGACCCCCCCAGGGGGCAGTGACAGTAGCTGGTCCAGGGATCCTTCTTGGGGAACCACTGTCCTAGACTAGTAAGTTCCAGGATGGCTGAGGTGAGATGCAGGTGGTCTAACTGGGAAGAGCTCATGTACTTGTGTTCTTAATCTTGTATTTGCATTTATAGAATTGGGTAAGTGGAAAGTTTGTGGCTTTAAGTTGGAGGTATAAAAGGTAGGAACTTACCCGAGGTAGGACATGGGAGTTTACAGAGTACATTTGGTGACCCTCAGGCAGTCTCAGACCCTCAGAGGCAGCTGCTATTCTATCCATTTTACAGGGGTGGAGACTCATTATAGTACCTGGGTTGGGACCAGGCGAGAGACTCAGGTAGTTTGACTCCAGAGTTGGCCTCTGAACTGCTGCCTAATTGGCTTCCGGGCAATAAAGAGCAATTCCTAAGCCTTCCTAGTTACTGAAAAAACTGAGTTCTGGTGGGGGCAGGGAGTGCTGATGGGCCAGATCCCTTTCTGTGACGCCCTCAGGGCAGAACTGAGGAGGGATGCCACCCTTCTCAGCCTGGGATGGTAGGACAGGCTCTTTGCTGTTCACTTCGAAAACCTGAGCAAAATGACCAATTTCCTAGAAAGATGCAACTTAACAAACTTAGTTGTTTGAAAGTTCTCAGAAGAATCCAGAAAAAAGGAGCGAAAGGCTTGGTTGATTTTTATGGGCAAGGGCAGAACTTGCAGAACTAAGGAGCCTTCTGGAGTAGGCCCCATCCTCTCCTGGAACCTCCCAACTCCTCCCTGGAGGCCAGGATAACCTCTCCTTCCAAACCAGGCTCGGAGAGGAAGAGAAAGGAAAGGTATAAGTCAGTCTCATGCAGTAATGCAGTAGTAAAAGTCCCGAATAACCTTTTGCGGCTTGTTACAGTCCCCTCCACACTTCCTCAAAACTGTGACTGTTCCAGAAACTTCTCATTCCTTGCCCTGACTCTCACCCCAGTTCATGACCTTTAGAGTCATCTCTGCTTCTCACAGAGCCCGGCTTGTCCTGGAAGAGGTTTAGGGGAAGCTGACTCAGGATAGCTGTGGGCATCATGAATGTGAGTTCCAGGCCATAAAGTGTCCCGGTGGCGGCTCTGGCTGACACAGGTATCTGTGTCCCTGAGCACAGCTGTTCTTTATACACACTTCGAGCATCTAGTCTCTGGCCAACAAACCCTGACCAGCCCTTTTGGTGTACAGAAGCGGGTGATTGTCCAAACCTATAACAACAACGAACGCCTCACAGGGTTTTATGTTTTGCCTTTCAAAGGATGGCAAGTAAGTAACTTGCCATGATGAGTGAATTTAAAACCCTTTTATGTGGTGATGCTCAGACCCCGTCCAACTTGGCCACCGTGCCCCATGGACCGTGCCAGGCTGGGATGGAAAATCTGACTCTCCAACCAGGAGCAACCTGACCCCTGGCAAATCCAAGGGGGAAATCAGCTCTCCCCAGTTGGTTCCCGGATCCTGGATTTGATTTGGCGTCCAGAAGAGGCAAATGGAATTCAACTCATTGCTTCCTCTGCCAGCGCAAATACTGTTTTCCTCACTCTACTACCTCAGAAAAGCCCTGGATCTATTTCCACGTGGCTGTTCATGGTGGTGGAGTGAGGGTGGCGGGGTGCAGCGCACAGGGGTACACAGTGAGGGGGCATGGCGTCTATGGATGGCTCCACGATAACCCCCAAATCAGCTTTCCAGTGTCCATGAGGAGCTCCTCCTCATAGACCCCCACACCACCTCCCCTTCCCCACTTCCAGACAGTCGGTCTCCACCCTCATGGCGGCTGTGGCGGTGCTGCTGGATAACATTTACTGAGCTCTCACTGTAGCAGGCAAGCCTTGCTTTTGGTGGTTGACCTACTTGATATCTATTATTCAGTGATCAATATGGCAAGGCCACCTGCCATTAACCTTACTATACATTATGTGTGATATATGCCGTATGTATTATTTACTCCAATATGTGTTGATTGAATGATGAACAGGAGTAATCCTACATCCTTCTATCTGTCTGTCTGTCTATCCATCCATCCATCCATCCATCTCTAATCACCAAGGCCTTCCTGAGGTGACATCTGAGTAAAGAGCAGAGGTGGCCGGAGCACCCTGTTACATAACCCACCTGGCACCATTCTCTGGGTCAGGACATGTGTCCCTTTTTAGCTCTCGGGATTTTACAGTGTGCAAGGACTTAACTGTTCCCTCTTTGATGATGGCCGGGCCGCCCGCCGAGGCACATGCTCCTGCCAACCCGGTCGCAGCCAGGCTTTGTGATGCGTGTCCGGCCTCCATTGTTTCCATCTGAGCTTATGAGCGAGGGGGCCTCTTCGCGCTCCTGTCTCTCTGTCCCCGGGACCAGCCTGGTGGAGCACGTGTGCTGAAACACAGTGTGCTAGGTGGTCAGCAGCCCGCTGGGCTGCCTCACACGAATTACTTAGCCTCTCTGGGCCCAGTTCCTCATTGACAAAATGCAGATAATTACACTTCATAAGCTTGGGGTAAAGAATAAGTGAATTGATTTCTATAAAGCCCTTAGAATAGTACCTGCCAAATAATAGACATTTGAAAATTGTTTACTGTTACTTCACTGCCCTCCCCAGTTATCCTACTGGATCTTTGTATTTTCCCATTTGCTTTTTAGGACCTGTTCCATGTTGGTTCCATTAATCTCTTGCTATGTGTGTTAAACCCGTGGATGCTCAAGTTGAGTGACTGTTCCGTGCAGGGAATGTCCGGACATCACTGTGAAACCTTGTGATGCCGTGGAGAGGTGTGGAAGATACTCTGGCGCCAAAGCCAGCTTTGCGGAAGGGGCTTTTTGGAGGAGGTGATGCATAAGGGGAACACAGTACAGAGACCAGGAGGAGCGAGGAAGCATGTGGAGGTGGCTGGAGCAGGTAATGGGGTGTGCAGGGGCATAGAGCCCAGGAACAGCATGTGGTGCCTGTTCTATCATGAAGGATACGGCCGTCCGACCAGTCCTCGGCCGCACTTCAGGGAGCTGAGCCTCAGGGAATGCCCAGTGCAGTCAGGATCAGTTGAGAACCACATCAGAGGACCCCCACATCTCTGGTTCCTCTGCCTGAAGCTCCTACCCCAGCCACATGTGGGTCATGGTTTCCACCTCTTTTGCGTGTCTGACTGCAGCAGTGATGCCCAAGGCACCTTCCCTGGCTGCATGTGGAGATCGGTTTCCATTGTTATTCGCACACATACCATGCAGCTGTCTTTCTTCGTTGGTAGCTCAGACTTCAGCTTGTAGTGCCCGGGGTCTGGTCATTGAGTGATCTCTGCCTCCCTCAATCATCAGCTCAAGGAAGGCAAGGATGGCCCCTGAGTGTGCGCAGGGATACCGCTGTGAATTCAGGTACAGCTGTGTGTCCAACACTAACAACGCAGGCATTTAGCAGGTTCCTAGGAAGTGTGGCAGGTGCTGAATGAGGGAGTTCACACATAAAGGACAGAAAGCAAGAAGCGCTTCCTGCTTTTGGATGTGCATCCTGAGGCCAAGTCCATCCTGGTATCTGTCAACCCTCCCAGCCCCTTGTCCCAGTGTCCCCTCCCTTCTTGAGTTGTCTTGTGTATTCGGGTGGTGCTTCCTGCCATGGTAACTGTCAGGACTCTCAAAGACTGCTGAGAGATTCCCTGGTCTTTTCTGCAGTTGCTTTTGCCGTCTTCCCAAGGGCCTTCTTGTGCCGCTCTTCACAGTCACACCGTCGTGGCAGTGTCCAGCTCCTTGTTACATGCCTGCTCCCTCCCTATCCAGGGTCACTCCTGTGCTTTTCAACACCAGGTCTTTCTGTCGGGTGACATTCTTCCTGTTTGGTGTAGTCTCTTGTTATAAAAGAGAAAAACGCCTGACTCATAATACACAGGCTGTCTTGACGGTAACATAGGACACGAAAGCGGTAGACTCCTTAAGTCCCGGGTGCAGCAAGGGTCTTGAGATTTCTCTTTTACAATGACTGTGAACCTCAAAGGCAGCGTGGTGGGAAGACACAGGAAAGATTAAGCATGGCTTTGGAGACAGAGGGTCTGTGAATTCAGGTACAGACTCGGTCCCTCAGAGAGTGATGTGGCAGGTCTTTGCGCTTTTGATCTTCAAGGTTGACCTCAGCAGTGTGAAAGTAAAACTTGTGCTCAGAGTGCTGAGCGATGTCCCTGTCAGGGCTTGTTTTTCTTCCTTCTTCTGTGCCACCGAGAAGCTGCTTGTTTTATAATATTCATTGCATTATGTTTCACTGCATTATATAAACCAGCAAGGTGAATTCAGGAGGCCCCACCTCCAGGTAGCAGACACCCGACGCACTTCCCCATAGAAGTCAGTCTTCTGTTTCCCACCTGCCATCTTGGTGATGGTGTTGTTGAGTTGAGGTGCCTGTCCCCAAGTTCATCCTTTGCTCCTCTGCCCTAGAAAGCTCTGATAGTTTATCCCACCTTTAGCTTCTTTCTTGATTCTTTCCCATTTCTCTATGCTGGCAGAGAGGTTTCTGAGTGGTCATTAAATTCAAATATAGACATTTCCCTTCGCTGGCCTAGCTTCGCCCCAGTGACTCCTCCTTTCACTTGGAGGAGGGGAAAGACAAACCACTGCAAGGAACCATACAGCATGTGGGGTGCCCTACACACAGCTGGGACCCTCAGGAAGGAGATGAGGTAGAATGATGTCTTATCGGAGGCCGGAAGGATGCAAGAGCTTGGCTGCACAAAGATGTGTAGACATGGGAACTGTACTCTAGTAAGATTTGTAGAAGATACAGAACATCACCAATACCCTCCATTTACGCTTTCGTTACCAGATCCCTGTTAAACACTGCTCTGAGTCAAGCACTGTGTATGCAGCCAGAAGGTCACTGTGGACCTTGTTTGAGAATACAGTGATGATCTTTTTTTTAAAAAGGTGCTCACAATGTAGAGAAAAAAGAAACAAAGAAGGAAGCGATAAATAAAGTGATATTTCCCAAGCTCGGTGGTGAGCCGTGCCCTGTTCAAGCACTGTCAATGTAGTAATTTAGCTAATCCCAGCAGGTAGCTTCCATCACTCTCCCAGTTTCTAGGCATGGAAACTGAGGCGGATGTGGGTGAATTAGTGGTCGGTGGCTGTCCCAGGCTTCAGCTCTGGGTGATGTGTGTCCAGACTCCTGCTCTTCACCATCGCTGTCCTGCTACTTGAGGGAGCCCAGGTAAGAACTGTATCATACGTAGCCTCTTGAGATAATTTTTTCCTACAGTTCAGTCAAAGAGGCATTTACTTTGCATCCCCAATGTGCTGGGAAGGGAGGACACAGGGGCCACCAGCCTCATGTTCCACAGAACTTGAAGCTAATTATGCTGATGAAGAGGTCAGCTGGTGCCCAGCGACCTGCTGCAAAGCTGAGTGTGCTGAGAACTCAGGAAGGGCCGGGATCCACTTCAGGAGACAGCTTCCAGGAAGAGGGATGCTCAGGGGGCTCTGGAGGACTTGTGTGAAGGTGGGCAGAAGTGGTGTTGCTGGCCGTCGGGACCGCTGAGGTGATGGCGGGATGCTGGAAGACACAGAATGTCTGAGGCTCTCAGGCAGTCCTGAGAATCAGGGTGTTTAGGGGAGAAGAATGGAAGGTGAGGCTTGAAAGCCGGGTGAGACCAGAAGGGGAGGCCTGTAGGTTTTGAGCAGAGGAGAAGCACGAAAAGGAGGTAAAATGAGTTTTAAACAGGCCCACCTTATACCCTGACTCCCTCGCGGGACATTTTGCCTTGTACCGGGAGTCTGGCACAACAGTGCTTTCGGAGTTGGCCCGACCTTGGAGGGTTATAACGCAGGAAACATGATTTGACCTGTAGAAGTACTTCATCTGAATCAGGTTACTTTGCATTTTGAATTCATGCTTTGCTCTGCTATTTAAGATGTTTAGACGCCTGACAGTAAACACCACAAGATGTATGTAATCATCACTCCCAGCACTTCTAAGCGATCTTGAAACCTTAACTTTCTTGAAATCCAGAGTGTGTGGATTTTATCAAGGATAATTAGAGCATGCCAGGTGATGACTAAGATTTTTTTTCTTAATGTACCGGTGGATTTGAGCTTTGGGCCCTGGTGTGAGGGATGCTGAGGTAGGAACTGGCCTGGTGGCCAGCGACCAGCGACCAGCTGTGAATTAACCATGCACGCACAGGGCTCGGGGTGCATGCTGAGCACTTTGCCTCACACCTTGAAGTCTCACAGCATGGCACGTGTGGGCGGAGTGCTCAGAGGGTTTTTGCAAGTGCAGCCACTTCCGTCCCTTCTACCAAGGCTGTGACCTCCTGGCCCCGTGCTGGTGAAGGAAGCCACTGACCAGAGCTGGTGAATCTGGTGGCTGTGCATCATTTCCCTGTGGTGTGGTCCCAGAACCAGGTCTTGACACATAGGCTTTGCGCTGTCCTTTTCCCTTCATGGGACCCTGATGGCATGCTTGCTGGATGGCTCCCCGTGGGTCAGCTAGGCTCAGGAAGGGCTCCTGCACCAGCCTCACACTTGTTCTACTAAGCCCTACAGCTGGGAGTCCTTGTCCCGCGTCCCCAAGGCATTGTCCCCTAGGGCTGGGGCTTTGCTCAGCTGCAGGGGTGATGCACCTTCTGCATCTTCTCTTTTGCTTGTTGTCACCCCCCATCACACTGAAGGCTTCAGACCAGGCCGCCCTTGGGTTGGTGCCTTCTCCTCCTTACAGACTGTGTCTGCTTCCCAAGATGGTGCTGGTGGGGGAGTAGAAGAACATGCTTAGTGCTTGCATCTTTTTATGGGCCCTGTATGAGACCCACTTTCCACTCTCTCTCCTTCGCTCAGGAGGGAGGAACTTCTGCAGCTTCCCCAGTGCATGTGTAGTGTTGGTTCATTTCTCTGTGCTTCTCTGTGTGGGTACCCCTGGTTGAGAAGTCATAGGACTAATGACCATAGCCCTTACCTTTAAGAAGCCATCTGGGAGCTGCCCCTGGTGGTGTCCACCTGTAATCCCAGCACTCTGAGAGACTGAAACAGGAGAGCCACAAGTTCAAGTCCAGCCTGGACAACTTAATGACTTAGCAAGACTAGCCTCAACATATAAAAGGGGCTGGGGATGGAGCTCAGCACAGAGGCTCTGGGTTCAATTCTCAGTGTGGAAGGAAAAAAGGAAAGCAAAGCAAAAAGGGTTCCATCTGGGAATGAGCAGGGAACCAGATTTTCAAGAAATGCTAGGTCAGGGTATGTCAGGTTATGTAAGGTGTGCATAATTATCCAGCGCCAGCTGCAGGTGGCTGAAGTCAAATTCCAGTTAGTTCAAATTAAGCAAAGAATTTAAGAATCTCAGTAGCCACTGGCTGCTGTGCGGGACCGTGCAGCTGTCACGCATTTCCATCATTGCAGGGTGCTGGGCAGAGCTGAGTTGGACTGCTGGCTCCTGAGAGCAGGTCCATACCTGGTCCTGCCCAGCAGCGCACACCAGGGCCAGGCGTGTCGCAGTGAGTATGCCAGGTGATGGGAGGCGGTAGAGCTGTAAATGCAGGGTGGACACATAGCCGGACATGAGGGACATTCTTCTCTGGGAGAATGGAGAGAGGGTCACAAAGGATTTGCTCTGGGCAGGGTGAGACTAACTGGTGGGGAGGGAAGCAGGTGTCCCACCCCAGGAAAAAGAATGATGCTGATCTTCTCAGCTCCCTTCTATCTTCTCATGGCTCCTGCTACACAAGGTGCTACTATTTTCTTCTCAAGGGGAGAAAATTCATAGTACTCACACCACACGGTGCTCCCGGGCATCTGCAAGAGGTGAGATCTCATTCGGCTGCTGTGAGCCAGGTGTGACATGAGTATGAATTAGTCATCTCGATGCAGGATCAGCCTGATTGCAGAAAGCACATAGTTTTCACGCACAAGACAAATACAAAGCTTTGGAAGTGTGGCTGACACTTCATGAGGCTAAAGCTTCCTATGTGAGGCAAGTGCTGGGCATGTTACTAATGAATTTGACAAGTGGTATGTTGTGCTTGCCTGCCTCGGTTCCCCTATTTGCTGGTTGACTCATTAACTCAGTGAACACTTCGTTGAGCTGGTGGTTTCCTCCAGGTGCTGGATTTATTGCTATGTACACAAAGGTGAAAAGGTCTAGGGAAAGAGACCGCAGTCTGGCAGGACATCAGGCAGAGGTATGGATGATGACAGTGTAGTGAAATGAACTCTTCTGGGTAACAGTGTCACTTAACCCAGGGACTGGGTGTAATGTGTAACTCTCCTTCCCGCTTTGTCCAGCAAGGACTGGGGTCCTGGGAAGAAGCATAGAACATCCTGGTTGCCAAGCCAGGGGAGTGTGCAGGCCCAGGGTCAGGGTTCAGAATCTTGATGCTCAGGTGCAGCATGAAGTTTGAAGTCCTGGTGCTTGAGTGTGAGTCTCCATGCTGACACCTCCCTGTGGAATGACTTGGGCTTTGATTTTCTCATGTGTCAAGTGAGGATAAAGACTGTGTCACAGAGTTCTGATGAGGACCAAATGGGGCAACCTGTGTGGATCCCACTCAACAGCTCTTGGTATTATATTGTAGTAAAAATAGAAGAGACTGAGGAAATGTTATAGCAGCATGGGGGAGGAGGTTCAGTTTGGGATTGTCCTGGGGCAGGGGTACATTGCTCCAAGCCAAGCTTCTGTGATCCTGAAAGAGCTACCCTCACATCCAAGCATGGCTGTGTTAAGTGTGAGACCAGCATGGATCATGTATCTCCCACTTGGGGATAGCATCCCTGGGTGATATCTAAGGTTTCCCTTCCTTCCTCACCATCCAAGGGGGTCTTGGTGTTTCTCTTCGTCTGGGGTTTGATGTGCTTTTGGTGGGGAATGTTGGCGTGGGTTCTGAGCCTTTCCAGAAGTGGCCGTGTTGCAGGAAGATGAGATTGCTTGGTGAAAGTGCTCTGTGGTCATCCTTGGTCCATCCTATCCTCATACGCTCCCCATCAGCACCCCAATCCTGTGCCTTCTGAACCATCAGGCAGCTGACCTCTGGTCCAGGGCAGCTGTCACCTTATCTGTCAGATGCCAGGTTTCTACCTCTGTGTGTGTTACCTGCACACAGACAGTATGCCTATGGGCTCTGACTCCCTCCCTCCAGCATTTCTCTGTTGTTTGGGCAGCATTCTTCCCCTGATACCAGCTGAGTTAAGTATCTTCCTCTGCTTTTCCATGTCTTTTCTCAGGAAGTATTCAGCATACTTTTATTTTTTTTCTCTAATCTGATTATCTCTGTCTTCTAATTAATAAATTTAATCTGTTTGCAGACCAATGTGATAATCTATATTTGGAGTATTTCTACTATTTTACTTTATATTTCTTTTTTTTGTCATTCTCTTTCATACCTTTCTTTCTTTTGTCCCCTGACCCATCCTAGTTTTAATTGGACTGATACATTTTATGTATCCCTTCACCCTGTGGTGACTTGCAATTCAGGTATTTATTATTTATCTATAATTTTTATCTAACAAAATGAGGTCTTCCTATTGAATAGAGCAAGGAACCTGTCTTTGGCTTTAAAATGTCACTGGACATCTATTGTTTTGTATACCCAATGTTGTTAAACATCAAAGACAATTATTTTTACAACCAATAATTACATTTACTAAAGAAAAAATCTGATTTGTTTCTTTTTTCCTCATATCTCCTATCAATTATCTTTAGTTTTCTGAAGTTTTTCTCAGAATTTCTTTTGGAGACTGTGGTAGGTAACCTGCCTTAGTGTGGGAATTCTGAAAAATGCCCATTCACCTGATCTTCTAAATGTCATTTTAGCTGGGTATAAAATTCCTTTTTGACAGTTATTTTTCTTGGCATTTTGACAGTAGCTCATTTTTATCAAGTCTTTATTGTTGCTGTTAGTAGCCTGTCATTTCCTTTTGCTAATGCTACTTTTTTCTCTGTGTTACATTTTAAGAACTTTTCTTTACCTATGACATTCTGCAGTTTCATTATTTGTCTGTTAATGCTGCTTGGTACCTAGAGTGCTTTGCCAGACAAAAGAGCTTTTTATGTTCTAGAAAATATTCTGCTATTATCTCTTTGAGTGTTCCTTTGAGTTATCCCTTGTGTAAAAGTTGAATTTGCTTCTTATTTGCAAGATAGTTGTGTTTAAAAAATGCATTTAACTTTTTATTTTGAAAGCATTTCAGACTTACAGAAAACATCACTAAAAATCCCTCTTCAGAGTCACCTGTGTCAACATTTTGCAGTGTTTAATTTCTTTCTATGTGTTTCTGTACATATATACACACGTATATGTACAGTGACATACACATGACATATACAAATTATTGTTTCTGTAGACCATCTAATTGTAGATGATACAAATAATACATCCTTACCTCCTTAATATTTAGTGTGGCAGTTTTCTAAGGAAAAGGATATTCTTTTAAGTAAACACAGCACAATTATGAAATTCCAAAAGTTTTGCATTGCTGCAATACTCTTAATCTGCAGTCCATACTTCCATTTTCTCTATTATCCCAATAATGTCTTACAGATACTTATTTCCTCCAGTATAGGATCCAGTCTAGTGTGGAATCCAGTCTAGTGTGATACTTTAGTCACCACATCTCTTTAGTCTCCTTTAACCTGGAACAGTTTTTCATTGTCTTTAATGACAGTGCCATTTATGAAGGATACACACTGATTATTTTACTGGGTGTTTTAGGTTTGCCTGCTGTTTCTTTGTGATTGTACTAGGTTATGCATCTTCACTGAAATACTTGATAATGATGTTGTTCCTTCTTCCTCATCCATCCCACCCATCTACTAATTAACCCATCAATCCACCCACCCGCCCCCCCCACTACTCATCCATCAGTTAGTCATTATCCATATAGACTTAAAGATTCTTACTTCATGTAGTGTTTTATAATCCATCCCTGCCATTATTTATTTTGATGTTCAAATTGCCCTAGATTTGGCCAGGTGGAGCCCACTGAAGCTACTTTGCATGTCCTTTTGACATATCTGGTTATTCTTTTGAGCACTTCCTTACCTCCAGGCACAAAAGATTTTGCAGCCCAACTGGTACCTTGTCTTTTGAAGCCCTGAGAGCACCCATTCCTCTAGAAGCCCTCCTTTACCTTAGTTGTGAGTGTTATTCAGAAACCACCATGTAGGAGCTAGGGTGGCTTGTTGCTATTAAGATTTTGTCTATTCTAAGCTCTTTGCACTGATACGGCTAGGAAATATAGCCAATAGTTTAAGTCTGAGTTTGTACAGCTGTCTCTAGCTCCATTATCTCACCAGATGCGTCTTTGTCCTGTCCATCCCATATTTGTTTGTCCCTCGTTCTGTACAGAGGACACTTTCTCACAACGTCATATGTTTACTAATTTTCTCACTCTGTACAATTCGTAAACTACTTTTGGAATTGTTCCATCCTCTCCCCTACATACAGCAAACTCACTAATAAGAACTTGAGGTGTATTTCTGGGTATATACTCATAATATTGTGTCCAGAAGTAATTTATATTGATTCTTCTCCCATCTCCCTTCAGTGCAGTTACACTGTTTTAAATATAGTTAGGTTTGCTTATTTGTATTTGCATTTATTTTTTCTCTTTGTTGATTTTATCCTATATCTTAAATGCTTTAACATACTTCTAAGAATTCAAGCAAAAAGATACGCCCAGAGAACTAACTTTCCTTCCCTATCCCTTCCACTGACTTCTCCCAGCCCACTGTGTGTGGGTAACCAGTTTCATTGTTTTCTGGTTTATTCTTCCCGGGTTTCTTTTCACAAAAACAAGCAGATTTACCTATGTTATTTTCCATCTTAGTTTGTAGGGGTAGTCTTCTTCATTTTTTACAGATATATAATATCCCATTGTGTAGATGTACCCCAGTTTGTGCCAACAATCTATGCTTGGGGATTTAGATAGTTGTCAGTATTTACCATGAAAACCCTATAAGAATAATCTTATGTATGCATCTTTTTGGACCATTGGAGATAAATTTTCACATCAAACTAATAGAAGTAGGCTTATGAGCTAAGAAAAAGCGCAGAGGCAATTTTGTCAGGTGCCACCAAGCTCCCTCCCATACCTGATGGTACCTTTTAGTATCCCACCCACAATTAAGAGAACACCTGTCTCCCCACATCCTGTCTAGTAGGATGCACTGTTCAGGTGTTCAGTTTCTGCCAACCCGAGGACTAAGAAACGATATTTCCGTATAGTTTTAATTTTCGTTTATTTTATCATGAGTTTTATTTAATTTGTAGTCTTTAAAGTTGAAATCTTACGTTTATGGCCATTTTGATGTAATGTTTGTAAACTGTCCATATCTCTTGTCCATTTTCTTTTTCTGGTGGAATTTTTGGGTTTTTTAAATCTTAAATATTTAAAAGCTCTCTACAATTTGGTGGTATTAGTCCTTTACCTGTGGTACACAAATATTTTTTCCTATTTGGTATTTGCTTTTGAATCATTTCTTTATCCACCAGTCAGCCTCATTTCTTTTTTTTTTTCTGCTTTTGTTTTGAAAATTTCTAGTTTATTTTGAATGCATTTTTCTTGTATCCTATCACTTTGTCATAGTCCTGTTTTAAAGTCCTTGCTTCATGATAGTCGCGTTATTTTATTTGGAGCAATTCAGGCTTCTGCTTCGAAATTTTGGTGTGGAGGCTCATTTTGAGAGGGAGATTTTCATTTTTATTTTTCTTTGCTTTTTCCCTGACCTTGCTCCTCTGATAGTTTTGTGTTTGCCTCTACCTGGCTCTGAGTTCGCAGTAGGCAGCACATTTTTGTTATTTTTGGTCTGACTTCATGGTAGAGGAGGACTCACTCAGGCCCCTGGTGACCGTGAATGGCCCTGAGCCTGGGTCTCCTTCCCATCATGCAGGGAAGACTCTGAGTCCCTGTTGTCTTGAGGGTCCCCTTCCTGCATCCGCCTGCTGCCAGCCCTGCTCAGTGCCCTGTGTGGGTGTTCTGCCTCTGGTTCCCAGAGGTGATTATTGTGTGAGCCCAGCCTCATCTTACTGAATTTCTCCTTTTGCGTTTTCCCTGTTACTTCTGTGTGTTTGGTGCAGAGGTGCTGGAGCAGAGGAGAGTTTACGGAGCTGCCTCAGTGGGAAAGAGTCCTCTGGACTTCGAAGGAAGGCTTGAGGGACAGAAGGAAGGAAGCTGGCAGGATGGGGGTTTCCTGTGAGCCTTGTGTCGCGGTGTTGTCCAGTTGCCACAGTGCTGGGAGGCAGGTGTGGTGTCTCCGTTTCACGTGTGACACTCGGGGCCCAGCAGGGCTCACAGATGGGCTGGAGGGTTAAATGCAGTGTGGCGCCTCTTGAATGGCCTTCATCGGGTTTGCTGGGTGCGGAGTCCCATCGGGGACTGAGAGGCCATCTCTGGCCCACACCTGGGGTGGGTGGGGAAGGAGAAGCATGGAACTAAGGGACCATGGCTCAACCCTTTGTTGGCGAGCATTTCATCCTTCAGCCAACACCAGGAAGGTGTCTGGGTGATCTGCCAGTTCTCTAACTGAATAGGTCCAAAACAACCCTGGAAAGTAGATGCTTAACCCTGTCAGAGGAGCAAGGAGGCTGATGCTGTAAAGCTCACATGGGTTCCTAGCTTCCCCTCCTTAGCAGACCCGGGGCTGGGATTTCCACGCTGTCTCCTTGCAAAGCCCCGTGCTCCTCCACTTCCAGCACATTTACGTCCCATAGTACCTATCTGGCCAGTTTGTGACAGGCTGTCGGGAGACATGATACCCCGGAGAGCAGTTGAGAGGCACCAGGTAAGGGGCTGGAACTACTTCCTACCACATCTCCTCAGGGGAGAGGTGCAGAACCCAGTGTCACAGCTGCGGATGACATGGCCCAGGCTCTCAAGGAGGCTCCTGTCTCTTCTTGACCCCAGTGTTGTCACATTTCCCTAAGTCGGCGTCAGCCAGTTGAACCTGGTGTCCTGACAGAATCTCAGGTCTGTCCTCTGCCCAGCCCCAGAGCCCTCATCTCTCTGGGGGCTGCTTCACCCTTTGCCCAGTGGCTTTGTGTCCAGAGTCACCCCGCATGGTCCTTTACTGCACACCTTCTTATTTGTGAAACTTAATTATTTTAGGTATGCTTTATTTGCCAGATATGTAGCCCCTTACCAAAGCAGCTGTGTATGGGCCAGGACCTTATTTCTCTATTTGTGTTGGGCCCTGTCTTCTCGTAGGGCAGCTGGCCCATAATTAGATTTTGAAGGAATGAATACAAAGAAACAGCCAGCTCAGTGAGGATCTTCCATTTAAGACCTTTGGGCATCCACAAGGCACTCACTGATCCTCATCTGTAAAACAGACCCATAGTGGCCACTCCCCCGGACTGTTGAGTGACTTCGAGGTGCTCAGAAAGGGGACCCTGAGTCCTCCCCCATTACAGCCTCTGCTGTGACTTGCTGGGCGGCAGGAGGATGTCACCCGGGCCTGGCCTTGCCTGGGGCGTGCAGGCTGAGCTCTGAGGCTCTGAGCTGCTTGGCTTCTGCGAGGCCTCTGCAAACCCATGGCCCAGATCTGCCCAGGCTGCTGCAGAACGCAGCCGGTTTGGACCAGGAAGCTCTGCTCTGCTGCCGAAGGTTCGAGGTGAGCCCGAAGAAATGGCTCCCTCGACACAGCCTTTTAATTAAATGCTCGTGTTCACTTTCTGAAGTTCATTAAATCATCCTGCCGGGCGTCAGGAGCTGCGTCTTGATGTTTGACAAAGCCCAGTTGCTTTGAGTAATGGAAAAGTACAAAAAGAGGTGGCTTCACAGAAGCTGCGGGGTGACACTGGCACGTCCCCTGTGCCCTGCAGCACTGCCACCTGCAGCGTCCCCTTCCTGTGGGCAGCATGCTCTGCCCTCCCAGCCTTGCCTCCAGGAGGGAGGGTCCTGCCACATGCCCTGGTTCGTGCCCCGGTCCCTTCCTATGACCCCCGCGCCACACTCCCAGACCCCTGGTGCTATCAAAGGTCTGAGCCCTGTTGCTTCCGGCCTTTTGGCTGAGCTCAGGTGAGGATCTGAGTGCGCCCTCAGGGCCCCGGGCTCTGCATGCAGAGGAACACACCCGGGGCGTCCAGGTGCCACGGGCGCAGTGCTGAGCGGGGCCATGTGTAGCTGTGGCCTTGTCTTCAAGACCTGCTGTCATTAGCAACAAGGCTCCTGCTGCAAATACCTCCAGAACAATTTCGCGCAAAGCCAGGCTGTGAGGATTAAAGCAAGTAAGAGCCGCTGTTTATTCACTGTTTGCTCTGTGCTGGGTCCTTGAGCATGTTGCCTTATCCGATGCTTCTGACTTCTCTGAGGATCAGAATGCGGAGCAGATCCACACCATGTCCACACAGTGGTCTTCCTAAGGCAGGGCTGGCCTGCGAGTGTTTGAGGTCTCTTTTCTGACCCAGCCTACAGAGGGCTTAGCACCTACTAAGTACTCTTTGCTGCTTCCTCGAGCCCTTCCTCCCCATGTCAGTGCCCAGCCAGGTCATCGTTGAGATGCGGCTTTATCCCGCATAGAGCAGCCCTCACACTACCCGGCATGCAAGGCGGCAGATCCACAAGGTGCTCAGACCTTCATTATCGCAAAGCTTCTGCTTTTGTGCAGAGAGCTTGTGGGAGGCTGCTGCACCCAGCCTCTGAGCAGCTCCTGGGGAAGGAGGCCTCCCTGGGTCATGTGATCCCCTGACCTCAGAGCCTGGCCATGGAGCCACTGCAGCAGCACAGCCGGCCCAGAGGGCTGAGGGGTAACCGTCCTCCAGTCATCGAGATGCACGAACCTCAGGTCAAAGTTCTCAAACCTGAGTGTGGGTCACAGCCGTGTGTGAATAGTTTTAGAATTACAGAAAACAGTGGGCTTGGCGTGTAGCTTAGAGGTAGAGTGCTTGCTTAGCATGCACGAAGCCCTGAGTTCAGTCCCAGTACCACGAAAGAAAACTCCCCAAAAACAACAAAAAAAGAATTACAGAAAACACTGGAAGGCTGACACAGTGTTCGTATATCCCCACCCAGCTTCTGTGAAGACCTAAGCATCCTAGTAGGGGACTTCTTAAAATCCATGAGTCAATACTAAAATATTGTCATGAACTAGAGTCCACACCTTGTTCATGGTTCCTTAGTTTTTACCGAACTTCTGGGAAAAATCATATTACATGTAGGCATCTTGCCCCCTTCTGCTCTTCTTGGCTGTGACAGTTTCTCAGACTTTTTTTCTTTTGGGTGACTGTGAGGGTTTGAGGACAGCTTCTCGTGGATTTTGTAGGATGTCCTTACATTAGGGTTTGTTTGTAGTTTCTTTCTTCATGATTATACTGGGGTTGTCAGCTTGGGGAAGACCCCAGAGGACAGATGTCCTTCCCGTCACATCGTGTCAAGGTCCTGTATGATGGACACTACCTACCACTGGTGATGTTGCCCGTGATCAACCATGGTCCCACCTCTGTCCCACACTGTCCTTTGAGGAAGAAGTCGCTATGCATAGAATGAGGCATTATACTCCCTTTCCTTGAAGTTGGAGTAGCTGTATAAATTATCTAGGATTCTTTTATCTGGAAGGTTGGTCTCTTCTCCTGCATCTATTATTTATTCAGTCATTTTTATATCAATATGGATTCACAGATATTTTGTATTCTTAGTTATAATCCAGTAGTCATTTATTTCTGTGCTCAAATTGTTCCAGCTTTGGTCATGAGGGGTCTTTCTGCTGGCCCCGGTGTCCTTCTGGCAAACCCCATCACTGCGGAGGTCATTCTGTTGCATTGTGTCTGAGCACTTCCTTGCACTCTGGTGCTCCGAGCTTGTCTTGGATCCCTGCTGCCATCTCCTCGGAGTTGGCCTTTCTCCACGTGCCTTGCTGTCTCTTATGGAGAATGGTACTGGAAGCCAAACTTTGGGTCCTGGGTGTGCGCTTCCCTCTTGTGATGTCTTGATTCTAGGTCCTGTCAGCTGGCAGAGCAAGGAAACACGTGTGTGTATTCTAACTTAGGCACACACGCTTAGCTCTGCACACAACCGTCTGGATCAAGATTGAGCTGAACACGAGTGTGCTCGTGATGTCTGCTCACCTCTAAACTCCCACTCTGGGATGCACGCCTTGTGCCTCCTGCCTGCTGCCCTCCTGCTGAATCTCTTAGTTCCGGTGTACGTGCACAGCAGCCTCAGAGCGGTCAGTTCTCTCCTCTGTGGGAATCAGTGGTAGCCACTTCAGTATGGAGCTTATGTAGGGCATATTTTTCTTTAATTTTACAGAGTCCACTCATTTCTAACATTTACTTATGTTAGCACCTTTCCCTCCAACCTCCAGCAAGGTCGTTTCCTACATAATAAAACTGTTAGATTCGTTTGTCACATTATGTATGCCATCCTGGGACCCCACAGCCTCCTAAATGATATTTTAAAATTTGCATACTTTCACGTTTGTGCTCTGCGCTGTAAAGTTCTTTGGGTTTTGACAAGTGCTGAATGTCTTGCATTCTCCATTACGATATCATACAGAGTCATCTCATCGTCCTAGGAAAAAATCCCCTGTGCTTCACCTGCTTAACTCGTTTCTTATTCTGAACCCTTGGAAAACACTGATCTTTTCACTGTCATTATAGCTTTGCGTTTTCTAAAATGTCATCTAACTGGAGTCTCATAATGCAGTGATTTTTTTCTACTGGTTTCTTTCACCTAGTAGTGTGCATTTCAAATTCATTCATTTTTTGTGGCTTGGTAGCTATTTCTTTTTATTATTGAGTAATGTTCCATTATATGGATGTATTGGTTTATTAATTCCACAATTAAAGGACCTATCAGTTGCTTCCAGTTTTGGGTGCTTGTTTGTTTTGTATTGTTTTGTGGATGAAGGTTTCCAAATAGTCTTGGCACATGAATTCTTAGAAATGGTGATGATTGCTGGATTGTGTATATTAAGACTACATTTTGTTTTGCATACGGGGCCTTGAGCGTGGTACACAAGTGCTGTACCACTGAGATGCACCCCACCCTTTTTTATTTTGAGACAGGGTTTTGCAGTGTTTCCCAGCTTGGATTTGAAACTGCTGTGTTGCTGCCTTACCCTCCCAAGTAGCTGGGATCACTGTGTATACCCCCGTGCCTGGGTCTCTTTGGTTTTTTAAGAGCAGACCCAACAGCCTTCCAAACTAATTGTACGGCTTCATATTCCCACGATCCGTGAGTGAGAGTCCGTGTTAATCTGTATCTTCACTAGCGGTTGGTGTTGTCAGGTGTTTGGGTGTTAGCTGACTGATGTATGTCTATGTCCCCTGGCTTTCATCTCCTAATGAAAAACAGTGATGAACATTTTTCAAGATGCTTATTTGCTACCTGTATCTTTGCTAAAATATCTTTTCAGATCTTTCCTCCATGTTTAAGTATAGGATTATTTCCTTTCTTACTTTTCCTTTTTCAAGAATTCCTTTTATAGTTCGTATACAAAATCTCTCATATTTTACAACATATTATTGTCCCGTATGTAGCTTGTTTGATTCTCTTATCAGTGTCCTTCAAGGAGCAGAAGTTTTGCATTTTAGTAACCTAAAGTTACCAATTCAAGTTACTACTTTTTTGTTTTATGGAACTTGTTTTTGGTGCTCTGTATGAAAACTAATCACCAGACCCAAGGTGCTTAGGATTTTATCTTGTACCTTCTAGAAGCTGTATAGTTTTGCATTTCATGCTTCGTGCTGTGATTCATTTTGAGTTGGTTTTCGTGAAAAGTGTACAGTCTGTGTCCAGGATCACTTTTTCTTCTGCAAATGGGAGGTCTGTTTCAGTACCATGTATTGAAAAAGACCATCCTTTCTCCACTGAATTGTCCTTATTCTGTTGCCAAAGGTCATTTCACTACATTTATTTGGGTCTCTTCTGGGGTTGCTGTTCTATTTCATCGATCTTACATGTGACTATTTTCACTGTCTTGAGTCCTGTGGCTTTATATTAAGCGCTGGAATCTGGTAATGGGGGTTCTCCAACTTTGTTCTCACTCTAAAGGATTATTTGGGCTATTCTAGGTTGTTTTTCCTTCCTAAATAAAGAACTAGTGTGACAATATATACAAAATATCATGCTAGAATTTTGATTGGCATTACTTTGAACCTAAAGTTCCTAACTTGAACCAAGTTAGGAAGAATTGATGTCTTAAAAATGTTGACTGTTCTAATTCACAGAATATCTCTCCCTTTATGTAGATCCTTTTTGATTTCTTTCATTAGAGTTTTGTAGTTTCCTGCAAAGATAGCCTATACATATTTTATTAGATTTATACATAAGTAGTTCATATTTTGGGTGCTGTTGCAAATAGTATTATTTTTAAATATCAAATTCCTGCCCATTGCTGGTATGTGGGAAAGTAACTGCCTTGTATATTAACCGTGTATTTTGTGACCTTGCTGAATTTGCATATTAGTTCCAGGAATAGTTTGGGGTTTTCTCCCCCTTTAATTCTTCAGTGCTAAGTAATCTTGCCATATGTAAAGAAAATTCATTGTGTTTCTTCCTTCTCAATTTCTAGAACCCAACCCTGCCCTCCACTCCCCTTCCCCTTCTCTTTTCCCTGGTGTTTGTGCACTAGCTTGGACTTTCAAGGTGATGTTGAGCGGGACAGATGACATCCTTTCCTTGTTTCAGATCTTAGAGGGAAGGCATCTGACTTCTCACCATTAGGTCTTCTGGTAGCCAGAAGTATCTTGTAGCCAGAGGTAGCTGTTCTTTGTCAAGTTGGGGAGGTGCCTTTTTGCTGGATTTTGTCACATGCTTTTCCTGCATCAATTGATCTGATCATAGGATTGTTTTCTTCAGCTTACTGATACAGTAGGTTACACTGACTGATTTTCCAGTGTTGAATCAGCTTTGCATATGTTTGTAGCATATAGTTCTCTTTTTCCACTGTTGGCATTGATCTGGTAATATTTTTGAAAACTTTCACATCCATGTGCATGAGAGATACTGGTCTAGAGTTTTGTTTTCTTATCATATCTTTATCTGGTTTTGGTATTTGAATAATGCCACCACATGGAAGTTCCTCTGCTTCTGATTTCTGGAGCAGATTGTGGAAGTTGGTGGCATTTCTTCCATAAACGTTTGGTAGAATTAATTCACTTGGGTCTAGTACATTTTCTTTTAAAAGATTGTTAATTATTGACTCCATTTATTTAACAGAGGCCTACTGAGCTTATGTATTTCTCCATGTGTATTTTGGAGATTTGTATGTCTTCCAAGGAAGTTGTTGTATTTTACGTAATCTATCAAATCAATGGGCAGAGGGTTGTTCATAGTACTTTATTACCCTGTCAGTGTCCATATGATCAGTAGTAATGACCCTCTTTCATTTCTGATACTGACAATTTGTGGTCCGTCCCTACATCCCAGGCTGAGAGGTTTTCACAATGTACCTTTGAGTGTGTTCCCAGGCCTGCTTTGGAGGAAGGGTTGGGGGAGTAGACGCGACATGCTTTCCTCAGGACTCCCAGGAGCTTCTGATGCTTCTAACAGGTTGACAACCGGGAAGCACCTCGTGTCTGGATCTTCCATTAGTTTTCAAACCTTTTCAACCAGGGTACTCTCTAGCCGCCTGGAATGCTAATATGTAAGATATAAAAACGCAAAGCCATTATAATTGATTTGGAAGAGGCAAAAGGCCTGAAGACCCTGCCTGCTTTGTTCTCACCTCCCTAAGCTCAGGGCATCTAGTTTCCAAGAAAGCACGGGGCTCTCAGCGCCCCAGCTCGGGCTGTGGTGTCGAATGAGATAATGCTCACCAAGTGTTGTGGGACGTGCTTATTAGCACAGAATACAAGCTAGATAAAGGCTAATGGCTACAGTTGCTCGTCCTAGTAATTCCTCTTTGGTCACAGCATCCACCAGTGAGCAGGGCTGCTTCGCCAGTGCTCAGGGGTTCCCCTTTGTCAAGAATCCAAGGATAATGCCCTGCTCACAGGCCGGTGTGCTGGAAGGGGTGCAGGGGTCAGGACCACATGGCCAGGCCCTTCACAGAGAGCCCCCTAGGTGCTCTTCTGACTTGAAGATGCAGCATTTAAGTCGCAGACTCTTCACTACCCTCTTCTCCCCAACAGAGAGAGCACAGGGCCCGGCCCCGTCTGCACCTTGGCACTGAGAATCCAGGCACTCTCTGGTTGTATTCTGGCAGCACTGTGGCCTGTGTCTGTTTCTCACTTTGCTTATCTGCCGTTGAAGGCTCTGCTCTGACCAACGGGGCGCTGAGCCTGCACAGCCCGGTGAAGAGGAAGCTGGAGACTGAGAAGGACTACGTCTTTGATAAGAGGCTCAGGTACAGCGTCCGCCAGAATGAAAGCAACTGTCGGTTTCGGGACATCGTGGTGCGAAAGGAAGAGGGCTTCACGCACATCCTGCTGTCCAGCCAGACCTCGGACAACAACGCGCTGACGCCCGAGGTAAGACAGTCCAGACCTCTTTGCCTGTCCCTCTCTCTTGCCACGGTAGCAGTGGAACACGGAGGGTTAGTGACAGGTCATGGGGGGACACAGTCGGGCAGCCCAGTGACCCAGCTCGGAGCCGATAGTCCAGGCTGGCATTACCCGGTAGATCTGTACACTCAGGGAGACTCTGGAAGTGGGGCTGGGGGCGCTGAATCCTTAAACTTGTGATCATGTGGTCTCATCTTATGGTTCTCCTGTGGGACGGTGGGCCTCACTGTCCAACACGATTAACAAATTGTGAGGGGCGACGCCGTGACTTGTGCCTTTGAGTTTGTGGGGCTGCTGGGTGCTGGCTGCCGCTCCTCTAAGCTTGAGGTTCTGAGGGCCTCCCCTCCTCCACCTCCAGAAGGAGGACACGAGGCTTCTCTGCCATGTAGACCTCTGTGTAGGATTCCAGGGACCCCCAGAGCACAGTTCTACCCACAGGCGGCTCTTCACATGTTCACACACCTGGAAGCCGTGTTATTTTAAGCTCATTGTGACACATCCACACGAGACAGGTTCTTCTTTTTTCTCCTTCACTCCTTTTTGAAAGCGTGCTTTAAAAAGATACAGCGTTTTCCTTCAACAGATCGAATAAAGGTGACGTCTCCCAGCTCACTCTCTCTCGGGAGCAGCTTTATGCATTAGCTATTTCCCACTCATCCCAGAAGCTGTGTTGTGCTCGACTGATCCAGGGTGCCCGGGTCCTCACCCGCTGAGCCGTGGGCATGGTTAATTAGGGATTCCATTCCTAATCAGCGTTGGTTGGTCACAGAATGGGAGGAAGAGGGAAAAAGCTATCAATCCTGTAATTTCAGCTGTCTTCACTCTGTGGGTGAGCTGCCTGCCTGGGTAAAGTAGCCCTGAAAGAAAAATTATGCTGAAATGCAGAGGTGCTGTTAGAGAAGGAATGCAGACTTTGAAGTCTAGCAGACCTGGGTTCAAGTCATACCTCCACCAGCTCACCACTTCTGTAACCTTGGGAAGTTACTTTGCTTTTCTGAGCTTCCTTGGCTGCAGAAGTTATAGTTTCTCAGTGAGATCAGAGCCAGTGTATGCACAGAGGCTTCCAGAGTATCTGGGACACCGGAGTAATGAATGTTCTTGTTGTCATTAAGATGAAACAGAGGCCATTTCACGGTCAGAGCAGACCAGCCTGGCTTGTTAGGGTAGAAACTGGAAAGGAACCACTTTCACGGCCACAGCTGAATTTCTAGGTGTCCATGTGTCATTGGTTGAATTGACCATTTAGGCAAAAATTCATTTATTACTGGAAGTGTTAGCTAGGTTCTGATGCTGGTGGGTGTGTTGTGGTGTTTTTCTTGTCTAGATTGTAGCAGAGTACAGGGAGGTTAACAAACATGATGCTGCATCGTCCTCATGGTTGAAGGCTCGTCCACATCACTGCTGGGGAGAGGACCCCAGTGCTGTCAGCTTCGGTCACCATTGCCACGAGCCTCCATGGGGATGAGATGGCCATGTAGGGTCCTGGTCATACCCCTCTTGCCATGGCCCCATTCAAGCTTGTTCATGCACACTGTTGATTTGCCTCCTGTTTGCTTCTATTTCTGTCATAATCACTATAGTCACAACTACTAGGCCATTTTTCCAGGACCTTTGCTGTAGCCTGCTCAAAGTCTGCCTACTTCATCATTTCCATGCTTCCTGACCTGGAGGCACTCTCCACAAGGCAGGCAGAATGATGTGCTGGAAGCATAGCTCTGACCACACCATCCCTGTACACATGTGCATGTGTACACACACACACATGCATGTCAAACATAACAAGCAGAACCCTCAGTGTGGCCTGCAAGTGTGAAGTCTGACCTCATGTCATGTCTCACATCACACTTCTGTCCTCTGCGTTCCAGAGGCTTGTTTTCTTACTGTATCTGTCCTAGGGCCTTTGCACATGCTCACCCTTCTTCCTGGAACAGGCTTTTATGCCTCCTTGCTTCATTAAAGCCTGTTCTTTCTTCGGATCTCAGCTTGTCCATTACTTTTGTAGAGTCTTCCTTCACCATCCTCAGGTCATCTCTCTCCTCCCATGGGCTTCCCTAGCACCGGGCTCCTTCCTCTTGGACCTGTCACAGTATATATAGTTGTTGTGTTTTACTAACTACCTGATTCTCTCTCATCGGACCAAAGCCTTTTGAGGGATTAAAGATATGTATTCTCTCTGTTATGGTTCAGATCTAACATGCTGCCCCAAAGCCTCAGGTGCTCAGAGCTGGGACTTTGGGAAGGTGGTTGGATCATGGGGGCAGTATACTCATCAGTGGATTAGTCCATGAGTGAGTTTGAAGCTAAGCATGCTTTTAGGAACTGGGATCTTGTTGGAGGAGATTCAGTGGGGGTATGACCTGGGAAGGTGTATTCTTGACCCTGGCTCCTCCCTCCTCACTCTGCTTATGGGTTGAGCTGCTTTCCTCGGCCAGGCCTTTCCACCATGTTTTTGCTTTGAAGCCATCTGACATGGACTGAACCCTCTGGAACTGTAAGTCAAAAAAACCAAACCTTTCCTCCTTCAGGCTGTGGGAGTCAAGTAGTTTGTCCCAGCAACAGGAAAGTGACTGATTCATCCATAATTCCGTGAATATTTTTTAAAAACCATGACACAACAAGTTCTGAACTGAGGATTTATAGATGAGCAAAATACTATTCTAACTCTTAAAAGATTATATTAATTATTGATTTCTGCCTAACAAATAGTGCTAAATTTAGCACCTGCAAATGACAAGGACTTCTTATTGCCCAGTCTTTGGGTCAGAAATTAGGGTGGGCTCAGCTGATATCTCTGGTTCAGGGGCTCCCTCCAGCTGCAGACTGGGTGCTAGCTGGGCTGCAAGATCATCAGTGGCTTGTCTGCTGGAGGGGGGTCCACCGCCATGCCCAACTGTGTGGATGTTGGTGGGCCTTGGTCTTCACTGGCCAGAGACATCTGTTCCCTGCCACATGGGCCTCAGGATTACCAATGACATGACAGCTGGCTTCCTCCAGAGTAAGAGCAAGAGGCAACACATAAAAGCTGGAGTCATTTTGTTACCTACCCTCGTCTTGAAAGTGCCACCTCATCAATCACTTTGGCATCCTGTGCAGGTTAGATATCAGTCACAAAGTCGAGCCCTCACTCAGGTGGTTGCAGAAGGGTGTGAGTAGCAGACAGGGCGTCAGTGGGCCCATCTCAGAGGCAGCTTCCATAGGGGTTTCCAGCAGGCAGGAGGCAGATGAATAAGGATTTGCACATTCTACAGGGCACGGAGGAGCTTGTCAGATGCCCTGCAAGGGTTTACAGTATTTGAGATGTCGGGAGAAGTCCACACATCCAGTTGGAAACTTTTGGGAAAATGCCTCCTGAAGGTGATTGCTTTTGACATGGTCCTGGAGTGACTAGATCTCAGGGCAAAGAGGCACCCTGGCTCTACTCCTCTTGTATCTGGGTCCAGTGGACTTGGTTGTCTGGCTCTAGACCCAAGGCAGATGCCAGCAGCAGGTGCAGTGAGCTAGGAAGTGCAAAGCTCACCAGTAAATGCACAGGATATATTTGAGACCTCAATGTGCAAGGCAGTCTGCATGTTAGAGTCACTGCAGAACACTTGGAATTGGTCTGCTGCTTATTTTTGTGCGGGTCTAAGAGTGTTCAACGTCTTGTACTGAAAATGCCATTTATGCTTGCGTGTGGGTGGTAGTTTAGCTGGGTGAAGAATTTTTGTCAGCAACTTGAAAATTATATCCTGTTAAGTCCTTCTGGTATTTAGTTCTGCTATTTAGAATTATCCCTTCAACCAACTGTTTGTACTTTTAAGATAATCCTTCTTTTGTCTCTGGGCATATTTATTTATTTTCATTTGTTTATTTTTAAGTGCATGTTTTTATTAGCGCCCATTAATTTTACAAAATATTGTGTTTCAGTGTGTAGAATGTATTTTGATCATATTCATCCTCATGAACCTCCCATTCTCACCCCTTATTTCCTTCCTCTTGTCTAATAATAATCTCCCTTCTGCTTTTTTGTCATCTCTTTTAGAGTTCACCTATTTGGAGAATATGTGATGTCAGAATTTCTGAGTCTGGTTTATCTTGCTTAATGTAATCATTTCCGGTTCCATCCACTTTCCTGTAAATGACATATTTTGTTCTTTTTATGGTGAAATTGTATAACATATGTTTTACTGCAAAATCACATCGTACATACTTCATTATATAATATATATGGATGTGTATATATATTATATATATATCTCACATTGTCTTTATCCATTCATCTCTTGGTGGTTCTGCTTCCTGTACTCAGGTTAAATGAACTTGGCTGTCTGGCTGTAGATCCATGGCAGATCTGAAGCCAGAAGTTGTGTAGGGGAAGCAGGTTTTCTCCATCAGCCTCCAGTAGCAGGTCCATGGCCTAATTGCCAGGACCTATGACCATGTAGGTCACATGGCAGGAAATTAGGCAGCAGAAAGTGCTAATGAGTGACTTTAAGAGGAAAGATTATCCTGGCCTGTCTGGATGGACCCAAGGTCATCACGGAATTCTCAAGTGTAGAAGAGGGAGATGGAAACATTGGTGTGTGTGTGTTTGTGTGTGTGTCTGTGCGTGTGTGTATGTGTGTGTGTGTGGTGCAGAATGAGAAGACTCCGCTGACTATGGGTGGCTTTGAACATGGAGGGAGGGCCACGAGCCCAGTCGGGCAGGTGCCTGGAGAAATGCGAAAAAGCAAGAAACCAGATTCTCCGAGGCCTCTGCATAGCAGTGCAGCCCTGCTACCCACATTCTCATCTTACCTCTTTAGATACCGCCTCCCTCTTCTTTGTGACCTTTGAAAGAACCTTGAGCACCTGCTGTAAACCTTCCTGTCACACTTGTCTATACCCCCTCATTCATATTTCCCGTCTATGTCTATGTTCTTGATTCAGGACAGTCACTTCTTTTCAGTTCAGTGATTCTCCCTTTAGCTCCAATTAATCTGTAGGTGTCCATGATTTTGTTTTTCCTTATAAGAACTTTTCCCTACTCTTCTTTCTTTATTGTTAATATGTCTCCTTGCCTTGCTTATTTGAAATATTTTTATGCTACAGTCTCTTTTAGACCAGTAGGGCTTACAGGTGTTGTCCAACCCTCCTGTGCACGGAGGCTGCTGACTTGTATTTCCTCAAGTGTCCTGTAATTTTTCACTGTGAGCTCACTTTCGACAGGAATTTATTCCCTGTGTGATTCTCCTGCAGTCTCAGGTGCAGTTTTTCTCCCGAGTACTTTTATATTCATTTCCATGAGATACCTCTGGGATATCCCCAGGCCAAGTCCAATTTCCATGTTAATTTTTTAACTTGGAGATTTCTCTTACATGTTGCAATGGAACTCAGAAGTTCAAATCCAGGTACAGTGCAGGTTTGGAGTTTTAAATTCTCGTGGGAGGTTTTTCCTCCCGCAGAGATAAATTGCTTGAGCAGCTTGTCCTGAGTGCGCCATGGGGAACAGGTGGTACAGGGGCCGTGCTAGTGAAGGGAGAGTGGGTTGCGGCACAGACTTCCTGTCTTCATCACCTATGCTGTTGGGGCAGCCTGGCCACACTGCTATGGGCCAGCCTGAACGCCAGGCTCCCGAGACAAGTTATATAGGCAGGATGAACGGCGTCCACTGCAGGAGTATGGCGGGAAGGAGTTGGAGAGTGTGAAGGCAGCAGGGGTTGAATGGCCATGGCCCAGACCCTGAGCTTCTGGGTGATGTTTGAGCCTTCACACTCAGCATGTGTGTGCCGGGGGATCAGCTTCAATCCTGGCTCCATCAGAACCTCTGCAGGCCTCAGAGGGCAGAAGGGTCTTCTTGGCCCTGTTTACTGCACACCTTATACCCAGCTGCTCATGTGGCGAGACTGCTGCTCCGTGGAGGGCTTCGGACCAAAGGGCCAGGTGCTTTGAGCGGCAGCCTTGACTGCCTTGAGCGCTTCTAGGTTTGAGAAAGCAGCCCACCTTCGGAGGTGGAGAAAGAAGACTGAGAGCTACTATATAATGAAACAAGCAATAATTGAGTGTCCACTGTATACCAGGCACTGTGTTAATCCCCAGGAATATGGTAGGGGATGAGAGAAGCATCCTTCTTGTTATTAAACCGACAGTCCAGCAGGACCGGACAGGTAAAATGTCCTCTTTATTAGCACAAAGGGAAGGAAGGAAATACTCTCTATCTAGAATTCGTTGCATCTGCCAGGAATGTGAGCCTTCAGGTGGACACGGCATTCTCCTTCCTTTTATTTATTCTTCCCCAAAGTTCTTGAAAGTGGGTGCTGTGATCCCTCAAGCCAAGCGTGACCAGTGTGTCTTAGGTCCTAGAGCTAGGAAGTAGCAGGGCCAGAATTTGGACCAGGGTCTCGTGACAGTGATCAGACTCGGGACTCGGGTCCAGCTCTGACGTCAAAGCCCCTTACCATTACCGTGGGCCACCCCAAGCCGCACGAGGGCCTAGGCTGAATGAAGAGCCAGTAAGAGAAGACGTAAGCTGCGCCATCTGGAGAGGGTGTGTGCGCCTCCCTTGGCCTGCACACAGGACTGTTTTCCCACAGCCTGTAAAGGGCTCAGTAAGCAAATGTCAGAAGAGGATTTGCAGAGAGATACGGGGATTGATTGACTCCCAGTCAGGCTTCTGGATCTGAGTCACTGACCAACAGGCCTCCTTATTAATTCTGCGGGCTTTGGGGATGGTGCCTGACGGCTTTGGTTTCCATAGTGTTTCTGTCTTTGATCTGGATGTGTGCTTGGCTTTGGAGGAGGGTCCTGGCCCAGGCAGAAGGAGCTCTTCCCACCTCTCCCCTCCGGGGCCAGGCCCCCCGGCTGGCTTGCCGATGGACCCTGCCATCCCTTGTACTCATCTCTGCCTGCAGATCATGAAGGAGGTCCGGCGAGCGCTGTGCAACGCGGCCACGGATGACAGCAAGCTGCTGCTGCTCAGTGCCGTGGGGAGCGTGTTCTGCAGCGGCCTGGACTACTCCTACCTAATTGGCCGCTTGTCCAGCGACCGGCGAAAGGAGAGTGCTCGGATCGCGGAAGCCATCAGGTGAGCCTGCTCCTTCCTGTCCAACAGCCTGGGGGCCTGCCTTGGATCACTAAGTTTAGCAAGTAAAAACCACAGGCTGCTCAGTTACATTTGAATGTCAGATGGCAAAATAATTCCACTCTTAGCATAAGTATGTCCCTTGCACTATTTGCGATATACCTATATTTAAAAATTATTGAGTGTTTATTTAAAATTTGATTTTTGAATCTAGGGTCTTATATCTTATTTACAGCCCTAATGCTGCCACAGTTAGGGATGCTGTGCTCTCTGGGTTAGATCTCACTTTTGTTCTTTCAATCAGAAATGGATTTTTCTTTTCCTGTTAAGGGCTGGGTCTGGTGATGCCCTGCGTGACACACCATAGTCCTGCCTCTGCCTGGTGGTGGAAGTCCCTGGGGCGTCCTGACATTTCTGTCCTGGATCTAAGCTGTGACTCAGCAGTGGTGGTGATGGGGGGAAGCTATACATTTGCAGACCCCGTGGTGTGGGAGTGTTTACCCTTCTCTTCCTGCCTTTGAGGCAAAAGTGAGGGTCCTGAAGGTGACGTCCAGTACCAACAACCAGTATTCCTTTTGGGACACAGGGTAATTACTTCTCCATTCTTTACAAAAGTAAACAAGGATGATTTCCAGCCAGGGTCATTCAGCTGGCTGACAGCTGTCACTTTGTGTCCACCTTAAGAAGGGTGAACACACTCCCTGCTGTGCTTTGCTTAGGGAGACGGACAGAAGTCACCGTTCAGTCAGTCCCTGGCCTCATGGGAAGAAACACTTAGTCCCCGTGGTGTCAAGGAGCCCCAGGCTGCGTGTCCGGATTTTCTGGGACTCCAGTCTTCACTGCTGTGTGGCTGCATCACGCAGACTGCTTTCTACGTGGCTAAGAGGCTTTGCAAGTGTCCAAGAGGTGACATTAGGACACTCATATGGGGGATTCTGGTCCCTCCTCAAAGCGAGCCAGGGTGCTTCCTGGAGACCAGGAGGAGCCTGGCCGCTGTCACTGCAAGGGAATCTGGGGTTTATGCTGCTCCCAGGCGCAGCCCAGTCCACTGAGGTTTGCTCTCTGCTTGGTCTCAGCTGTGTTTCTCTGGCTTCTCGGGAGTCAAGGGGAGCAGCAGGATCCCCAGTGTTCTTCTGTCCTCATTTATGAGGCCATTTGAACCCAGACTAAAGAGCTGAGTGCCCACCTCAGTGAACCATGGGAAACTTCGCTTATCTTGTTTATAGATTTCTGGTCTTCATCTGGATTTCCAGAACCCAGGAAAACCAGTTTGACATAACCCTTGGTTTCCATTCCTCGCACACAGTTCATTAGGGTGAAAACTTCCGTGGCATCCCAAAAGATATGTCCATATCCTAATCTCTGGAACCCATAAATGTGACCTTATTTGGAAAAAGGATCACTGCAGACGTAGTTAAGTTTAAAATTCCAAGATGAGCTCATCCTGGATTAGAGTGGGCTCCAGACCTAAAAGGAGCCGCCCCCACAAGGGCAGAGGAGACACAGAGCCGGAAGAAGAGGACGTGATGTGCAGGCAGGGACTGAAGGGAGGCAGTTGCCAGCCGAGGAGCACGGGGGTGGCTGGTACCAGCAGGAGCTGGCGAGAGCCTGGTGCTCTCTCCGGAGCCTGCAATCCTCCCTGGATCCCCCAAGGAACCAGCTCCCCATACCTGGACTTTGGACTTCGGGCCTTCAGACTGATGGGAGAATAAGCTTCTGTTGTTTGCACCCACCCTGCCTCTGTTCATCATGGTAGCAGCTCTGGGAAACCACCGCAGCCCTGGAGGGAAGTGTTAGCAACTCAGGAAGCCTCAGCATCCTGGGCTCCCCTCTCAGGCGGGGTCCATCATGGCCTCTGTCCTGGAACCCTAAAGTGCCACTCTTGGTGGGTAATGTTGGTGTCCGCTGGGTGGGGTCTGTTAACAGGTAATGTCTGACAGCTGCAGGTAAGGCGACGGCTCCCAGTCCGTGGTGGGTGGGCAGTGATGTCTTGTCCGGCAGTGAGGGCCAGGCAGTGCCGGGCATGTAGGAATAACAGTTTGCAGCCGGGTCACCGAGGGCATGGGACCTGAGCCTTCAGCTCCTGGTTCATTCCTGCAGCTTTTCACGGCCAGCAAGAGCCTCCGGGCCTGTCCCTGTGTCACCCGGGCCTGTCCTTGTGTCTTGTCTGAAGTCTGTCACAGCTGAGGGGTGTGGCCTTTACTTCACTCCCTGTAGCTTCTACCTTTGGGGTCGTGAGAACAGCAGGCGTGTCCCTCTGGAGTCTTGGGAACCCAGTCGTGGAGAAAGAAATGTCAAAATCAGACGGAGGAAAAGATGACCTTTATGAAGCTGGAGTGGAGACTTGGCTAAAACCTTGGACCCCCGTGGCTTCCGACTTTTCCAGTGGAGTAAAACAGGGAACCCCAAGGCAGGGACCCACATATGAGGAGCTGCTGAAGGCTTTGTCCCTACCTCCAGGGAGATCCAGCCAGTGGAAGTGAGACCTCTGCCATCTTGGTGGGCCGGTGCGCTTCAGGCAGAGCAGAGGGCGCGAAGGCGAGGGGTGTCTTCCCCAACTTTCACAGAGAGCAGAAATCGCTGATTTATGTGCTGGCAGGGACCCGGGAGTAGGAAAGGGGATGTCCCCTGGGTCACTGTTTCCAGCTCCAATAGCACAGAGAGGCCTGGAGGAGGCAGCGCCCCTGGGAGATCCATCTGCTCTGGCAAAATTCCCTCGTGGCCCTGACATGCAGCCAGGGCGGAGAGCACCTGCCCGGCGCCAACCCGGAGCCTGCTGGTGGGGTGAGCCTGCAGCGAGTGGGACAGAAAGACCTGTGTTCCTGTGCAAGAAGGAAGAGGTGGTTTTAAGGATTGGGGAGCAGCAGGGCGAGGGCAGGATAGATGGAGGTGAGGCAGAGAGATCACCAGGCCCCGAGAAGGAGCCTCCAGCTCCCCCAGCTCTGGAATGTTTCCTTGGAGCCTGCTCGTTCGTGTTGGGGATGCGACGTCTTAGTCCTGCACTTGGCAGAGAATGTTTTATGAATTTCAGAGATGATTCATTGAGCAGAAGCTGCTATCCAGACTCATAGGTGACCTGATGGCTTGTTAAGTGCGGTACTCAGGAAGGTGGTGCGGGCGAACGGCTGCACACATGGCCTCTGGAAGCCACATGCCTGAGCTCAAACCTTCTCGGTCCTGCTAGTGGTGCAGCCTGGGGCACATTGCTCATCTCACTGAGCCCATGGGCTCATCCAGAGAATGGGAACCGTCAAAAGGATGGCCCTGGCCTCACTGGTGAGTTGCTACCATTAAGAGCGATTAGATAACCGCACATGGGTATTCCTGGCATATACTAAGCCTTACAATAGCTGTGCAGAAGTTCATTGTGCCTGCTGTCACTTCCGGCCACGAGTCTTCTAGCTAGGTTGAGTCTGATGTTGGAGTGGGGTCCTGGAGACTTTTGGGGAACCTGGGACGGCAGTCTCTGTGTATTTACCTGGTGTTGACAGTCCCTGGTGAGGCTGACTTGGCTCATAGCCTTGGCAAGGGGAGGATGCCCTCCATGGTTGTGCTTAAAGGGACTAGGTAACTGGGTCCCAGTAGAAATGCCGAGTGAAATCCAGCCACGCCCATGGGCAGCTGTGCTTCTGAGTCTCCCTTCTGCTGGGAGAACAGATCAGGACCACCTTGAAAGTTAGGTGGAAGCTATGTGGGCCCTCCTCCCGGGCACCTCCCACCATATGTAACAGCAGCCCCATTCAAGTGCTCCCTGTGTGCCAGGCACAGTGCTGTGGGCCTTGTGGACTGTCTCACTCAGTTCTCATCCAGCCCCAGGGGAAGCCATCATTGGCATTTCCAGCTCAGAGGAGGAAAACGAGGCCCCCGAGACTGGGCAGCTTGTCCCAGCTCTGGCCGCTAGGGAGAGGCGCACTTGAGACTTGGCCTCAGGTCTCTCCGACTCTGAAGTTCCTGCTCTTGTGCCACATCAGAGCAGCCTAGCAGAGTGGCTGGGGGGAAGCTTGGGATGAGGCAGAGGAAGCTCCAAAGGCTGGGGCCAACCCCATGGCCTTGGACACTGGGGAGCACAGCACCAATCTCCCGAGCCCCGCTCTCACTGCTGTCAGATCAGATATCTGAGCCGCAGGTCTGTAATGCAATATCCTGTTTGCTGTTTGGCTCCTACATCCCTGGGGCCTGGTGATAGCGATCTGCTGCCTGAGGTGAGAGAAAAAGGATGGGAGGATGGTCTTAGCCTCACATTCTGATATGAAGGAAATGAAAGACAGGTTGGAATGAACAGGAGGGGCCGGGAGGGGGTCGGAGCTCTGCGTGCTGGGACCTTGTCGCCTTACTCGGTGTTCCTGCTGCCCTGTCACAGAGCTCAGGTTGGAAGCCACAGAGCGGGGACACAGGGGGATCCCAATGTGCAAGGCTCTGGAAGGCGTGAGGGCTGCAGTGATTCCTGAAGGGCTGACGGTGTTGGCTAATGAGAACATCAGAGAGGCTCGCAGGAGACCCAGTGCAGGGAGGCAGCTTGGGTAACCACGGACCCTCTGTTACTGAAAACATTCAGGGGATGATGCATCTCCAGGAGGTTATGGAGGGAATTCGGTACCAAGAGGAAAGTTGGCCCAGATGAGCCTTAACATCCTTCCCAAGTCTGAGAGCCATGATTCTGGAATTGCATAAAGATTCACTGGGAATGGGACGTCTGATGAAAATCACCCAAACACTGGACTTCCAAGGCGCCCGCAAAGAAACCCCACATCCCCCACAGACTCCCAGTGCAAAAGAAGCACGAAACCTAATCTAAAATCTAACCACAAGGTTAGGAGGTGAAGCAAAGAGATGTCCAGTGGGACACCAGCTTCAGAGCATTGTAGTGCCCCATCCTCTCTTTGAAGCAGGATCTCTGAGGATCAGCTACAGTGGGACCGGCAGTGGCCACACTCACTCCATCATCTCAGGCAATATCATAGCTCAAGCCTGGGTCAATGCTGTGTACATTTATGATGAATTGCGTAGGTTTTTAAGACAACTTAGCAGAATATAAAGAAGCCTTCTCACAGGTACTTGATGCCAGTATATTACCGTGATAGCCACATTTTATAAGACTTAAGGGGAGGAATACTATCAACTGAGAATGGGTAAATCACCTTGATGTTTGTATTGTTAAGTATTAGCTGCTATGATAAATAAGCCCCAAATGTAAATAATGACTCAACTCTGAGAGACGTTGACTGCTCATATTTGTAAACCTAAAACAGATGCTACCTGTCATCCCAGGCTTTCCTCTGGGTGGTGACTTGGGTATCCAGACCCTTCCATCCTGTGGCTCCACCAATGTCCTCCCAGACCTCCATGCCCATCTAGGTGGCTGGTCTTGGAAGATCTCATGGTGAGAGATTGTGTGTACCTCAAAGTGGCACAGATGGTTTCTGGGAACTTTCTGTTGGGCAGAACTTGGTGACTTGGCCACACAGCTGTAATGGAGGCTGGAAAATGTGGCCTGCTGTAGACTCAAAAAGGAGACGAAAGGAAGATGGGTTTGGTGAAAAGCTGGCTCATTGTTGACACATCTCTTCAGGGCTTGTGATACTCCTGGGAGGCTCTTATGTTTTTTCAAGAGGTGTTCACTGAGCACTGATTTCAATATTGACAGAAGCTAAGAAGTGCCCCAGGCAGACCTATGGGTGTTCACAAGGAGCTAAAGGAGAAGAAGGATTCAAAAGCAAGCACGTTATTAGCAGGGTCATTGGGATAGTGGTGTTTTCTAAAACTCTCAGAGACACAGGCTAAGACTAACGTCAGAGAAGTCTGGAGACACAAGCCAAGGCAGACCAAGGTCATCTGGATTTTATTCCTGTAAGTTCTTGGTAGCTTTCAATCTTTCATCTGAGGATAATGAAGGATGCTGACTTTACTAGGCATCTTGAATCTTTCCTCTATGAGCAGATGAATTAAAATTTTATAGATCTCATATAGCAACTAGGGGAAAGGCAGAAAGCCTTCCAAGGTAGGGCAAGCAGAGGTCATTGCCGGTGGCTGTGCTGATAGGGAACGATGTGTGTCGTAACCTTCCCGATGCAAAAGGGCAGGAGAGGCAATACTGCTCCATTCTGTAGTCATGATGCCACGAGCATAATGCTATAAGGGAGCCTAGCCTTCTTCCCCAGTTTTAATTACAGAGACCCTCATCAGCATTGGAAGACCACCCTTGGTGACACTGATGTCCCTGGAGATAATTCAGAACCAGACCATCTCAGCATTAAAAGAAATCTTGTTAAGACACAGGTCCCAACCTATGTTCATGACCTGAAGCTTGAATTTCCTCTTCACCATCATCTGAAGTGATCACTGATCCAAAAATGGAATTCCTCTAAGAATGGGAATGAATGCCCCTGAAGCCACCCTATTCTGCCTTGGGCCAAGGATGCTGGAACATTCTCTGAGTTGGAATTCATCTCTTTGGAAATCCTCTTTCATTTCTATTTCTGGTTGAGAACTGTAATGTTCCACTTGTATTCCTTCCACATAAGCAACTTTTGCAGTACCTAGGCTGTCCAGACAATTGACTTTCCAACTCATGGCTGTCAAGAGCAGAAACAAAGCGATGGGACGTCATGCTGGGACGTCACGCGTGAGCTGGGCCAGCCGGAACACGTGGCCTTCAGTCTCCTCTGAAGGTCCAGCAGTCTCGTGACTCTGTGCCCAGGAATGAAGCCCCTGGCTGTCCCCGGCTCATCTGTGACTACTGGAACATGCATCGTAGCACCTGGGAGAATCAGGAGGGGTCCAATGGGGCTCGGCAATTTGAGGTCACCTGTTAAAGGGTCTTCTCTCTCCTCCAGGGACTTCGTGAAAGCCTTCATCCAGTTTAAGAAGCCCATTGTGGTGGCCATCAATGGGCCAGCCCTGGGTCTGGGCGCTTCCATTCTGCCCCTCTGTGACATCGTGTGGGCCAGTGAGAAGGCCTGGTTTCAGACGCCCTACGCCACCATCCGCCTCACGCCAGCCGGCTGCTCCTCCTACACCTTCCCGCAGATCCTGGGCGTGGCATTGGTAAGCCCCCCTTTCCCCCGAGAGACTCCCTCTCTGAGATGCATGCATTTGAGCCCTGTCATGGGTTTAGGATATGACTTCATATGGGCTTTTATCAGGGAGCAGAATCCATCTCAGTTTCCTCTGCTGCCCCAGGCTGGTTTTAGGGCCTCCAAACTGGATGGAGTAGCCAAGCCTGGGAAGACAGTGATGACCACTTACTGGACACCTAGTGCATGCCAGGCACTGCACACACATCATCCAGCCATTCCTCCCTCTGTCCAGTAAGTCTGTGCCCTCGGGTGTGCTGTGTGCTCTAATCGGCACTGTACAATCTCAGGAGTCTGCACACTTGCTTTTGCCCATGCTGACCAGGTGTCTTCCATCTGGCAGAGCAACCTTTCCTTCCAGTGAAGGGGAGAAGAGAGCACCCACAGAACCACCCAGGAGGTCTCTGGGTCAGGCCTTTGGGGCCTCTTCGTTGCACTTGAACATCATTGGCTGCTACTCCATTATGCGGCCACACCCACCTGCAGGGGAGGCTGGGAAATGTGGTCCAGACACATGTAATCTCCACCCACCCAGAACCTGTTGAGATCTCCATCTTACAGGTGGCGAGTTAAACTCAGAGGAGTTAAGGAATTGCCGTAGCACCAGGTTGGCTCGCAGGCAGGGCTTGTGCCGAGGGAGGCTGCAGTCAGTCTGCACCACAGTAAATGTGGGCAGGGCGTAGTGCTAGCAGCACATGTAGAAAGCATCTACTGTGTGCCAGGGCTATGCCCAGCCGGGCAAGGAGGACAGCTGGTATTCCTGCTGGACAGATGCACAAATGGAGGCTCAGAGGGGCTGAGGGGCTGTTGAAGTCACACAGTGGGATGGCAGTTGTGAGATTGGGACACCAAGTGTCTGGTTTCACAGTCTGTGCTCTTAACTCAGCCTGTCCCACAGCAGACCCCATCTCTGCGGAGCAAGATTGAGATTAGTGCTGTCAGGGCAGGAAGGGCTCAGAAAGTGAAGTTGCCCGAACAGGTGACAGGCGGCTTTGTGCTGCATCCTGGCATGGCTCACAGATCCTCCCTGCAGGTGCCCTAGACCAGCCTCTGCTGACATTAGCGACCGACTGACCTCAGTCTGATGGGTGCATCCTCATCCCAGGACCTTAGGAGGTCCCCTGCCTGCTGTCCGGGCTTTTTCAGCCATTCCCTCCAGTCCTTGCTGAGAACCTATAAGGTGTCTGCTCTCCACGGCCCACCCAGCGTACAGGGAGTCGAATCCTGCTCTGACTCTGTGGCCTGCTCGCCATCCTTGCATGAGGAGCACTTTTCCGAGGAGCAACCTTTGGATGTGACCTCACAGTCCAGGCAGAGGGGACACGTGTGGAAGGACTGAGCAGTGATGGGTTATGCAGACCTTGAGATGAAAGATGGTGCCTTGAGCCCCGCACAGCGGAAGGCCATGGGGCTTCAGTGCCTGTCACTACCATCACGGGAGACCTTCACACTGCCCAGGAAGCACAGTCTCATCCACAAGACCAGCCCCGGCCCCAGAGAGGCCGAGTACCTGCCTCCAAGGTTCTGGAGAACTGCTCTGTCTGTTCCATTGTTGCACCCCCCTATGGGGAGCTGTTCCTGTTTGGAATGGACTCTGGGGTCTTCCTTTAACTTCTCCATGCCTTTGGAAGGTGCAGGCCACCTTTGCCAGAATTCCGGCCCCATTATCTGAGAACACAGTCTTGGTTCTGTGGTCCCTTGCATCTAGCGAGAGCTTGGGAATCCTTTTGGTGAGGGAGGACAGGGTTTTTACACTTTTCCTTTCTTTCTTCTTCTTTCTTCTCTCCCTTTGTGCTTCCATCTCTCGTTGATTTTTCACCAGTGAGGGGCTGTGGGCTTCTTTTATCACCTCCACTCTTAGCCACTTTCCCATAGCTGAGACAAAATACCCAGTGCGCATGACTTCATGACTTCAGTGAAGAGAGGTTTATTTTGGTCCATGGTTTCAGTCCAGGATCAGCTGATTCTGAGGTAGAGATTTGATGGTAGAGGCGCATGGTGGAGGAAAAGGTGCTCAACTTATGGTGGCCAGGAAATGGGAAGAGAAAGGTAACGGGAGCATCCCAGGGATGAGAATAGACCATCTGAGCCCACGCCACCAGCAAACCACCCCCAACCAGGGCCACAACCTAACGGCACATTCATCTGTTGGACTAATCAGTGGATAAATCCACAGATACACGTATATCATGCCCGTAATCCAGTTCCTTCCCCGCACATGGACTCGTGGGGAACATTTTAGATCTAAGCCATAAGCTTTGGTGCCCACCATAGAGGGGCTGACAAGCATTATCCCTTCTGCTTCCTTAATATTCTTCCTTGCTCCTTTTAAAAATGGTGCCACTGACTGCAGTAATGGTAGTCATCCTTCCGTCCCCAAGTCCAGTCCCATTGTAATTATCCCCTCGGTCCATCCTGCCTCCACTGGGGGCTCAGGCTGTCCCTAGGCCTCTCTAGTGGAGAAAATTCTCTTTTGGGAGAATATGGAAGCTTCATGCAGTTCAGTGACTTACTCAGAGTCGAGCATTAGTGGCCTATTCTGTTTTGTGGTTTTCTCAGCCCTAGAGTAGGTGGTTAGTTTTATCGGTCCTCACCAATGGCGTTCTGCCCTCACCTGGCCCCCCAAGAGTCCTGTTCTTGGGCTTCTAGGTAACACCCTAAGTTCTCCCTTCAAAGAGGATGTGGAAGGACACTGTTGGAGAAGGGTTCCTGTGGGACCCATGGCCTTGCCCCGTGTCTCACACCTCCCTAGCAGGAGGTCAGGGTGGATCTGAACCTAGACTTGTCAGAGCAGAGGTGGCTCCTACAGCTCCTCCCAACGAGCCTTGCAACTTCCTCAGAGGGTGCGGAGATACCGTTCTGTCTCACTGACCACCGGCCCAGAAATGCCTGACACAAAAATATTAAAAGTGTGCAGCATAATCTCTGCTTCCCTCTCCCTCTCTTACCTTACCATCTCTGAACCTCCACGAACATTGCTGATGGAGAGATGCTCTTCTTGCTGACTGATTCTGTGAGGCACCATCCACTGAGTCGAGACCAAGGAGTTTCTAAACAAGTATCCTGACTGACTCTTGTCTTCAGACCTCCACCCAGACATAGGCTAGAGACGACCAGCCTAACACTCCTCTCTACTCTGGCCAGAAAAAGACTGTCTCTTAGGTCATCATGACCTATGAGTGACAGCCAGCACAAAACTGGGGGGTGGGGGGATGTAGAGGGCAGAGCCTCTGCATTTGCACACGGACCCAAGAGCAACCTGTATGGGGTAGGGTGAGCAGAGCAAAGCAGGGAGAAGTGGGTGGACAGTCTGCAGGCAGGGGTGGTGCTGTCTGCCCAGAGAAGGAATGGGGTTCATCCCAAAGCAGATACAGACCTTGTCACAGCCATGACCTGCGCCCTAATTAGTGTGAGAGTCACCTGAGTTTCTGCTGGTTCTGCCACTGGCTCTGTCTGTGCCTAGAACCATTGTCATGGTTCCCCCTAGATGAGTTGTCTTAGTCAGCTTTTTGTCATTGTAACGAAACACTGGAGCAAAGGTTTATTTGGGCTCACAACTGTGGGGGGTCCAGTCCATGGTCTGTGGACCCTGTTACTTCTGGGCCTGTGTCGAGGTAGTACCTCATGATGGCAGAAAGCTGGTCACCTCATGGTGGCCAGGAAGTGAAAGACAGGGCAGGGAGAGGGTTGGAAGATCATGGTCCTCTAATCCCCTTTGAGGTCAGAACCCCAGGGACCTGAAAACCCTCACCTCTTAAGGTTCTACCCCCTCCTGTGGGCACCAAGCTGGGTACCCAGCCTTAAATACACAGGCCTTCAGGGGACACTTACGATGCAAACTCCAGCACCAGGCATGATGGCTGTGAACTGCAGAGCACGGGGAATCCTCTGGAGCAGGGCAGAGGCAGCCAGGTTAGGAGAACCTGAGGGTATGCTTCCTGCCCTTCGGTGCCTTGCCCAGCCCTGGGCCACTGAAGAGACGCAATGCTCCTTTCTGGATTTGCATTGCCCACAATGGAAATTTTTAACTGGATGCATTCATTCATTCATTCACTCATTCATTCATTCTGTTGTGGTCCTGGGGATTGAACCCAGGGCCTTCACACTGAGCTCCTTCCCTAGTTTTTTTTTTTTTTTAATTTTGAGAAAGAACGTTGCTAAGTTGCCCAAGGTGGTCTCAGACTTGTGATTCTCCTGCCTCAGCCTTCCAAGCTTAATTTGAAAAGAAACAAATCAGAGAAAAAATGAACTTAATTGTTCCCTAACCAAAAAGTTCAGAAGTTGGGGGAAACAGGGTCTGGGAACTCTAATAGCTCCTCTCCTCTCCTCTCCTCCCCTCTCCTCTCCTCTCCTCTCCTCTCCTCCCCTCTCCTCTCCTCTCCTCTCCTCTCCTCTCCTGTCCTGTCCTGTTCTGTCCTCCCATCCCCTCTCCCATCCCCTCTCCCATCCCTTCCCTTTCCCTCGCTTCCCTCCCCTTCCGTCCCCTCCCCTCTATCACCTTTCTCTTACCCCCATCATCTGTGCGTGGGAACCTCTCAGGAGAGCTTTGTTTTGTAGCCCAGCTCATCCCTCATTCCTGGACTGATGTCCGTCTGGGGTCCTGGCACTGGCATGTGTCCACCCTCGGGTCTGCTCACCCTTCATCTGCCAGCAGAAGTGGAAGCAGCACTGGGCATACAGGGCCACAGTGCATGTGTGACTTATTTTAAGAATGTAACGAGAGCAGTGGCCCCTCTGCTTGGAAAACTGAATGCAGCTTACACACGTAATATCTCCAAACCCAGGCTGTGAATCCTGCCTCATGGAGCAGTTGTGCCCAGCTAGGCTGGTACTCCCTCAGGGACATGGGAGGATCTCTACACCCTCAGCCCTTCCCTGCCTTTTTATTCTTTCAGGCCAACGAGATGCTGTTTTGCGGTCGCAAGCTCACCGCCCAGGAGGCATGCAGCAGAGGCCTCGTGTCGCAGGTCTTCTGGCCCACCACGTTCAGCCAGGAGGTCATGCTGCGGGTCAAGGAGATGGCGTCATGCAGTGCCGTGGTAAGTTCCCATATGTCCGTGCGCCAGTCCTTCATGTAGATCTGTCTCACAGATGAGGACAGCCAGGCTCACAGGGACTGACTGGTGTGCAGGAGGTTGCCTGAGGAGTAGGTGAGAGGCCCTGCTGGGTCACAGATGCTGTTTCCTGGTGTGCACTTAGGTAGGGGGATGGAGGCTCAGCATTCATGGCTGTTCTCCCCAACCCAAGAGAAGAGCCTTACAGCCTGGTGTAGAATGTGCTGCTTTAAGAGAAAGTCCAACACACACACACACACACACACACACACACACACTACAAAAGCACTAAACACCTACATCTTTCTCTGTGTGTCTGTTGTGTAATTTTTATTAGTGCATGTTCCCAGTACACAGTGATTGCATTCTTCATGGGGAGTTGGTTCATGTGCATAACACACTTCAATTCTATGTCCCTTGCCTTCTCCTTCCCCACTGCCCTCTCCATCTCTTGGTCCCTGTCTTGATTACCTTTCTCTCATGCTGAGACAAAATACCTGACATCCAAAATTAAGGAAGGAAAGATTTATTCAGCTCACGGTCTGTGGAGATTTTAGTCCATACTTGGCTGGCTCCAAGGCCGAGTGGCACATGGCAGAGGGCAACAGAAAATAACAAAGGCAGCAAGAGCAAAAAGGGAGGAGCAGCAGCAGCAAACAATCCTTTCTTTCCCTCCCTTATATTGTATGCAGGCTACACACCTGCTATACCAAGCGCAGGGTGAGTGTAGCACTCACACCCATAATCCTGTTGGACCACAAGTCAATCAAAAATCTAGAAGCCCGCCTCATAACTGCCTGAGACTTTGGGGGGACATCCAGATGCAAACCATAACAGTGCCTTTTCCATTTGCAAAAGATCTCTCTCCCTGCTCTCTATTCCTTATCTTTTATTTTGCTCAAAGAAAAGAGAAGCTTGGGCAAATAAAAGACAAGGGTAGGAACCAGCCTAGACGTGACCGGACCCGGGCACACTGTCCCTGTATTTCATTTCTTCTGCCCACTGAGGGCTTGGCATGTCTAACAGTCGCTGTTTGACTCTGAAGACGCATTGAAAAATAGATGAATAACACCTCTACAGAGACGCCAGTTTTTAATTAAGTGTCGATTTTAATCTCATGACCCTCACTGTGAGCACAGGAGGGGAATGCCCTGTGAGATGGGGGAAGGAAAGGCTGGTGCTGGCGCCAAGGACCAGCTCCAGAGCTGATACATGGGCCCAAGCTTTGCACATCCTGAATCAAGGGGCCATGGGCTGGGCTGGTAGGACCTGACCCATGACCTGTGATCCTTCTCCTTCTGCCTGCACCCACCCGATTGCTGTGATTCTCCTGGTTGGCCTGGCACCTGCTGGGTGCCCACCCCCTTCCCTGAGAGCTGAATAATAGCAGTAATGATGGGCCCCATGCCCGGGTGACAGCTACACCCCCTGCCAATCTTAGATGGGTGTTTTCCCCTTCCCAATGATTAGCATGACCAGTTCATCCTGGAAAGTCTGGCATCCAGGGAAACTCCACTATCCTGAGCAAATAGGTGTGCTCCATCACCCCAAGTCAGCTTTGCCGAGGGACAGGCAGAAATTGGAGTGGAGGACACAGCATGCTGCGGGCAGGATTGGGTGGTGGGTACGTGGTGAGCACAGGCAGCCTCTGTCTGGCACAGGCCCAAGGTGGGCAGGGAGGCCTAGGAGGAAGGCACGAGGGGCCTGGCCTGCAGGGGAGCAGCTGCTGGAAGGACATTTGAGGGGACTCCCTCTTAGGGGAGGCCTGCCAACAGGGGACATCACAGGGAAATCCAAGACTCTGGGTGGTTTCCAAGAAAGGGCTGTACTCCAGGATAGGGAAGCACATGGCCTCTGGCAATTCCAGAGGCGGAGGGAGGCTTTCCAGCCCTTCCCCACCACCCCAACCTCCCCCCAGGCTCTTGCTGGGGAGTAGGGTTCTACCAGCCTCCCCACCTGGAGCACTCCTTTTGCTTTTTTCTGTTTGAAAGTGTTTTGGGACACTGTTAACTAAGCCTAGACCTCGGCTGAAGCCTGTGGAGGGCAGTGGAAGGCTGTGTAAAGGCCTCACTTCCGGCTGCATCTCTGTCGTTAGGAGGCAGCAGTGTGGCCGTGGGGATCAGCCAGGCCTGAGTCTCACTGATGTGCCAGCGTGGGGCAGCCCGGGGCGTGTCATCCTCTCCGGGGCGTGCCATCCCCTCCAGATCCTTCGTCTGTGATGGAGCGTAGAAAGGACGAACTTGTAGAGTAAGAGGAGGATGTGAAAGAATTCAGGAAAAAGACTTCTTGAGGAGCTTGTTGGTTAATGGTGATTGTAGTGGGATTGTTATTACCACTATTATCACTACTATTACTACTTAATACTGATTATTATTGCTCATTACTACCATTAGTATTAAGGGGAGCACTACGATTATTCATTACTGTGATGATTACTACCATTATTTCTATAATGATTATTGCTTAATACTATGATGCTGATGGCCATAATGCTATGATTGTTATTGCCTGTTTCTGCAATTATTATCACTATGGGTGCTGAAACTCTTTATTCTTATGGTTATCACTATGATTGCTGGTATTATTATTATCCATTACTATGATTATTGTTACTATGATTGGTATAATTGTTACCCATTCTCACAGTTATTAGTATGATGATTGCTATAATTATTATTACTCACTACTACAATCATTACTACCATTATTACTACTGTTCTTACTAATAAGCCTAGAAGGGCATTGCTGTTGAGTAGGTCGTATGTATACTTGGAAAACCATTAGTTCATTTTACTACCTCTTTCCACGCTCCCCAAGACCCTTGAGTTAATGCCACTGTGCAGACTAATCATGAAAATGAATCTATTCACGGCATCAGAAAGTTAAAGCAGTGCTTTGCGAACTTTTTGATGACACCCTCAGAAGATGGCACTGAGATTATTTCACTGTGGGTAAAAGACACGGTTCTGTGGTTAAGGTACCGTGGGCTCCCAGCGTTCCTGGGGCGGAGAACTCAACATTTTCCCCAGCTGGACTCCACCTGAGGTAATGCTGGAATATGGAACCTGTGGGCTAGGCTAAGGGAAGAAGTGACCCTGCACTGACATCACAAAGGGGCCCTTTGCCTCTGGACTGCGTGCATGGTCCCTGGGCTGCCTAACCAGGCCTGTGCATTTCCCTGCAGGTGTTAGAGGAGTCCAAATGCCTGGTGCGCAGCTTCCTGAAGTCGGTGCTGGAGGATGTGAACGAGAAGGAGTGCGTTATGCTCAAGCAGCTCTGGAGCTCCTCCAAAGGCCTGGACTCCCTGTTCAGCTATCTGCAGGACAAGATCTATGAAGTCTGAAGCCCGCGCAAGGACTCCTGACTGTACCTCTGCCTGTGTTCCGGCTGCCAGAGCCCAGCATCTGCCTGGCCAAGGAGTTCTTCCTGGTGTCTCTGTGCACCTAGGGTTGTGTCCATCTCCTTGTGTCCTTTGGTTGTTCCTCATTGGTTTGATTTTGTGTGATGGTGGGAAACACAGCACACCTGGCCTCCCCCATGTCCCACCCCACGGAGCTCTCGAGGGCTCTGCCTTCCCAGTGCTCTGCCAGGTCCTGCCGTCCTTCCCCATTTGCTGAAATGCACCATTGTGGTCCAGGAAGGGGAGACCACTCTCCCCCACCCTTCCGACTCAGGCTGTGTCTACACAGTGCCTCTGACTTGGAGATGAGGCCAGCATGGTTCGCTCTGGTTGATCTATCCTAGTGAATTCACAGACCCATGAGCGAGCGATAGTGTAGACCTGGCTTCCGTCTCCTCTCCGATGCAGTCTGTGTGACTATTAGGGCTTGGTCTTAAAATCCAACTGAGTGATTTACAAACCCAGATATTGTACATTTAGAAATGTTTTGTTAAATATATATTTTTAAAACAATGTAAGTGGAAATTCTGATAATTTATGTATACTATATGTAAAGCTAGTTTTGCAAAAAAGAGAAACCATGAACTACTAGGAAAACGTTTTCTTTTCTTTAATAGGATTTATTTTATTTATTTATTTCTGTTTATATATTATGATGTCTGTTGTTCACACAGATCTTATTTTCATACTGCCCTGGACCAAATACCGTTCAAGGTTCATGCTGTTTGGTGCATTCTAGCAATGAAGCATGTAGAAGTAAAACTCAGAGGGATGAGAACAAAAGGATTTCTGTGGATAAAGGAATAGCTCTGCATCAGACCCTCTTTGTGTAGCTGTGGTAACATAATACCAGTTCTTTAGTCTTGTCCGTAGGAAAAATCACGGAAGGAGTTTCTCTTCATTCTCTGTCTTTAAAGAGATAAAGGGCTCTCAGCTTAAATGGTCCCCAGACAGACCTAGTTCCTGCTCTTTGAATATCAGGAACAGGTGAGAACAGGCCTTACAACAGGCCCTACATGGTAGCCTATGGCCCACCGTGAGACTTTTCTTTGTGCAAATGACTGAACTTGGATTTCAGAGACCATTTTTTCCTGTGCATGTTGGCCGCCGGTTTTGGCTTTCCAGGGAAGTGGGGAAGGGTTCCCATCTGCTGAGCGGCCTCTACAGTCTGAGTCTTCTTGCCTCCAGAAGCTTGAATGACCCATCTTTAGAAGTGGCCCCCTGCCTTCTGTTCAGATTCTAGTCTGGGGCAGTTATTTTCAGTATCTACAGGAACGGTATCCAGATTCTCATTGGAAATGGAAGAGGATGTTTAGAAATTCATTTCAATCAACATCCACCTTTGTTTCTTGCTAAAAGGACCAGAAATGTCTTAGCTTTGGGAGTATCCTTAACTTCAAACCCTTGAATAGTTTGTGGATCTGTAATGACTAAGGTAGGGAGGTGAAACTGTCTCTGAGGTAGAACTCATGCTGTTACTTTGTAAGTTCAGGGTGTAACAGGAGGTGTTTTCCGACAGTGGTTTTGGCTGTTTGCATAAAGTCAGTTGAATAAGGGAGTTCCACAGTTAGGCAAAAGTTAGTGAAGTTTCTCTGCTACAGTGTGGACTGAACCACTGGATTTTTCACTTTCTGGACAGTTATTTTGACAGTATGTAAGTGAAATCCATGTAACTTATAGCAAATCTATCTGGAATGAAAAATGCCAGACCCATGGTTTGTTAAGGTTTACCCTAAGAGCATTCTCTAGGTAATGCTCTTTTTTTAAAAAATCTTGTACCCCAGTGCCCTCTCTCCACCTATAGGAAGCTTTTCTACTCTCTACCTTCCTTTTCTCCCCAACCCCAAGTCCCTGTCCTGTATCTCTCTCTCCCTAGAACCTGGGCAGGTCTTTGAGGAACTGTCATTGGGCTTGGCAGCCCATCCCCGAATTCCTTTGGGATTGGAAGAACAGCTATGGCTGGGAAGTTGAGAGTATGTCTCCTGAGTCCAGGACTCTTCTGCAAGTCTGTTCCTCTCCATCTACAGACTCCCCTCCCTTCTGCCCCTATCCTGATTATGCTTCAAACCGTGTCCTATAGTGGAGCCATCGGAGTGAGCAGCCCTCTCCCAGCGGTCTTTCTACAGAACTCTTGTTAAGATACTCATACCTCCTCAAAGTTTGGGAGTTCCAGCATAATGCAGATGTTATACCTATGTCTCTTCCGCCTCAGAAATAAGGTATAGAGGTAAAAGACATCACCATTCCTTGCTAAGAATAAAATTGTATAACTATGAGAAGGAAGCAGAGTATTTGAAATATTATTCTTATTTGGTATAGATGAAACTAGAAAATGGTCACTCAGAAGCATGAAATATATATTTTCCCCATATGAAGTTTAGTATGAGGATGGAAAAATAATAATTACGATACACTTTGAACAATGCAACTTTATCTCTGAATAGCCACATTTAAAAATAGCCTTGACTAAGTGCTGAATTGCATTTCCCATTATGAATGGCTAGTTTCAGAACCTTTAAAAAAACTTTTGAGAAGTTTGTAAAGTTTTTTTAATTTTGAATTTAGTCATATTCACGAGATTTTTCCAATCAAGTTTCTGTGGAAATTTTTTTAACAAAGAGAAACAAATAGAAACATCTGCAAATCTTCCTAAGTGGATATTTAAAATGCAGAATTGCTCCTCTTCTGTGTTTCTGTGTTCAGATACTTAGATTTGTTGTATATATTAGTCTAGACATTCACTAATATACACAGTATTTAAGACTCTAAATGAGATTTCTTAAGTATTTTATTTTATTCTCTGTAAATGGTTTTGTAAAATCTTTAAAAATCTACACTTTGCCTTTGTAGATACATCTTTGAGGGTTGTCTTGCATGTATATTTTTGTTGTAGATAAGTGTTGCTTAGTTCTTTCTGCAAATTTTGGTTGAAATGCTTATAGACTTTAATACAGTATATATTTTCAAAATATAAACTTTTATATTTCTGTGGTAAGTTAGGATATGCGTTTTAGGCAATCTTTTCCATTAATCTCACTTGTTCTTTCAAACAACTAAGCATACTGGTTTGGTGCCAATATTTTTATTTTGTTCTTTATGTTTTTAAAATCTACTGCTCTTCTATTGTTAGAGAGCAAGTTCACTTTGTTTTTCTAGAAGTAACTTGAGTTTGAAGTATCATTTGAAAATGTATTAAATTTGTGACTAAGCCTTACCATTAGGATCAGTAAACTTTCCAACCTTTGCAACTACGTATGTAGTTTAAGATCTCTGCATAAATTCTCACAGTGTCGCAGTTGATGGAGTTTGTGAACAGAGCCTTAAGCTTGTTGCAAAAATAATAATAAAAGGGTAATACGGGTTGTTTCCTCCATGTAAGCCATGTTGATAGGCTCAGTGTAGTCTGTCAATCGTGGCTAAATCTGAAGAGTTTGGTTGAGTTCTTGGCGGCAGGGACCAGATAGATACTTTGGTGATTGTCTTTGGCCGTAAGGTTGGCCCAAGGACAGGTGTTCTGGAGCCACTTTCATACTGTTCACCTGGTTTAGACGTGGTCATGGGAGGGCTCTGGTTCATCATTTATTCTAAACAAATGGCACTTCCTGCCCCTGCCCCTGGTTGTGGACTCCGGGTTCCGTGTGGATGGCCTGAGAAGTCCAGTGTGGCTGAGGTCAGTGCTCCTTGAGAACTGTTAACAAAGTTTACATACGAGTCGTACCGTGTAGACAATCTGAAGTCGGTTTTACATAATCAGCATTCCCATGTGTCTTCAGTGTCCCCTCAGTAACTCTGTGTGTCAAGCCATACTGATTTGGAGTTTCACAGGACTAAAGCAGACGGGATGCCAAACCTGCTCATCAACTGAGTCTGTCTCTCCAGCGCCATCTCAATGGAGAAAAGTCAATCATAGGGGTGATGAACAGGGAGGCTAGTGTGTTTGGGATCTAATAAAACCAGCTAGAATTTGGCCTTAATGTAAAAATAATTACAATTCCTTTTGCTTGGCCATAATCAAGTATTACCAATTTATCTTCCCTACTAACACCTGTGATCTAAGATTTTGAGTCCCTGGTTATGGTATGGCTGAAGTCCTTTGGTTCATCTTTGATAGGTGTCCCAAAGGTCGTCTTATCAACCACTAAGATGGAGATTGGCAAATTTGCTTCCTGTTTTTGTAATGTGTATGACAGTCAGAAAAGCCAGGATCTGGTATTAAGCTTCAGCTCTGATGTCTCTATGGCTTGACCTCACTTCACTGGCCCAACATCTGGCTGATGCCAGAGCTCATTAAGTTAACTTTGGGAAGTTCAGAAGGTGTAGAGTTTTCCGTCTAGTATTTAATTTGTCCCTGTGCTATTAGTCTCAGCTTGAAGTCATTTGCCGATGTCTGCATTGACAGGATTCTGAAAATATTGCCTTTCATAAAACCAAGGACCAAAGAATTCCATTATTCCAACAAAGCACGAGTTTTATAGATTTTAGGCACGTCCAGATGGAGAAATGCGAGCTTGATGGCACAGAGAGACCACTTAGTCCCCCGATCCTCAGGCTCCCCCTGGCTGGCCAGACACAGGGACTCATCACATTGAGAAGGCTCTGAAAGAGGAGTTTCTAAGGTTGAAACTTACTATCTCAGGTGGTGTTTCGCTATATAGTCCTCATTTTGATTCATATCATAAAAAGTGGCACTCTGGCGTTTCTCTGGGTTTATCTGATCAGTGTAGATGCCTCTGTTTGCGTATGAGTCTCTGATGTTAGTTTTGTAGCTGTGTCTATGCTGAGCAGCAGAGTCCTACAACTGCCAGATTTCTACCACTTCAGTTCTTTATCAACCCATTCCAGTTCTGGTTTGGCAGGGAGTGGGGATCTTCCTCAGTTCTCACACCAGGTGATGCACCATTCTCATTCATGAAGAAATCATTGATCCATTAATCAGTTGAGAAATGACAGATGTTGAAAAAGTGCTATTCTATTGGTAAGGCTTATTACCAAACTTCTTATAACAAAGCAGGCTACCAAAAACTTACCCAGCCCACCCTAAGAGTGTTTGGGTTGGGTCATGGGTGTAGCATACACACCAAAATCTACGAGACCTTTGCAAATTAGGCTACTTATTTTATTTTGCCAGATTATCATGGGAGAGTCTTTAACTAGTTCTGAACATTTGTAAGTATGAGTACTTCATAGAGATATAAAGCAGGTACAGCGGACCCATCCTCACCATGTTGTAAATATTTCCTGAAACTGGGTGCAGTCCCGAGGGATAATAACCTTCTGATTTATCAAATGCTGACTGTCTAGAGCAAATTGTACACTCTCTTTGTGAATGGTCCTGTAACGTGTATGAACACATTTCTGGGTGCCTTAGAAGTTGTATTTTTCATGTGTGCTAATATGCAGTATTTATACATTGTGAGAAGCTGCTTTGAATAAAAAGGTTGAAACTTCGTCTCCATTTGCGTGTGTTTCCCCCTTTTGCAGCCCGGATATAAAGTTCATGAATAAGTTCTATGGTTTCTAAACAGAGATGTTTTAGGCTACCCTGACAGCTGAGAGCTGAGATTTCTGGCTTGTGTCTGGTTTCCTGGAAGCCCAGGCACTGAGCTGACCTGAGGCTTCAGATATTCAGGAAGGCAGTCACAGAGCAGGGTAGGGATGCTGGTGCCACAGGACCTAACAAAGCTGTGCAGCGTCATTTTTTCAGTGGGCTAAACCAACATGTACCCTTCCCTGACATCATGTGTCTTTTATAATGAAGGCCTCTGGCTTCATTAGGGATGAACCTCCACAGAAGTTGATTTTGTGCATTCCATACTGCAGTGCATGGCTAAAGTACTTGTCCCTATGGATAAAGCCCTCACATATGTGATCTCATTGGTTATCTCATCACACCATGACTCTCAGGAGGGGCACACTGACGAGAATACCTGGCTTCCAGGGCCTGGCCACACATGCATTGTGGGGCTGCAGAAAGGAGAAAGAGGAAATCTCCCGGTTTTGTAGTAAGAGAATTTTGGGAAAAGGGACTTACATGAGATCATCTGTCCATCTGTCTATCTGTCCATGTGTGCCTCTCCATCCATCCATGCATCATCCGTGTATTTATGTGTCTGTGAATATATCCATCCATCCGTCCACCCACCCATCTGTGCATGTATCTGTGCACCCACCCACCCCAATCATCCTTCTACCCGTTCATTCCATCTTCCTTCTGTCTGGTAGCCATTGCTGGGCCCTCCCTCTGCCTTGGGAGCTTCATGGGTGCTGGGGTGCGTTACTCAGTCCCTGCCTAAAGGAGCTTGGAGTCTGGATTACTCTGTCCCTACCTAAAAGAGTTAGGGAGAAAGGTGGATCCTCAGCAGAGAGCTCCAGAGAGCTGTTCTCACAGTCATGCCCGCAGCACCCTTAGCGCCAAGAAGATGGTGTGACACTCATCATTCACAGCCCATCTCGTTTCCTTCAGTGTGTGTGGGCCAGACTGCGAGGGAGACCCGAGTTCTCCTCGTGGCCTTCCTTTTGCTTTCTGCTCTTGATGTCATCATGGCCATTATCATCGTTGTCATCATCCTTTCCAGTGCTGATTTGTCTCTGCTTCAAGGTCATGACTCCATCCTAGGTGGGTGGCCCAGGTCAACCTGGACAGTTCTTTACCTCTAGCTTCTCATGGTCCTTCCTGCAGATTGGATAAGGCCTTGTGCAGGCTCAGGATATAGCATCTGTAAGACAAATGCTGAATGTTTAAACTGTCCCTGCTTTGATGGGGCACTGTGCTGGAAGAGGAAAGTAGAAAACAGAGGAATGCGGTGAGACACCCATCTGGTCAGAAATGTCAACTATTAAATGAATACCAGTGTACCGGATAAGCAGTGACGGAGTGTATCACACAAGTGATTTCATCCTGCACTCAGGCTCCCTTTAGGTCCGTTTTTTGGGGGGAGGGCAGTCCTTCCCGATCCCAGATGAGGTCCTGGTGGATTTCAGGACCTTTTGGTCACTCATAGGCAGCACGTACTTCCTACCAGTCCTCAGCCATCGCCGGAGTGCAGTTAACAACCGTGATTGCCAACTCCGTTCGGTACTAAGTCTTCTCTCAACCTCACTTGCTCTGCTGCTTTTCGGTTGGACGGGAGAGCAGGAGAGATCTTTTGTGACTGGTGCTGTTGTCAGATGGGGCTTTCATTCTCCCGGCCTCATTGACGTTTCTGCCTCTCTCAGGGAATTTTTCGGGTTCCTTGGCAACTCCCTCTTTTGACTGTGGGCAGTCTACTGTCACGGCCAGACAAACTCTGTATAGTAACTGGCCTCTTAATCAGCCCCTGTGAATCTGGTGGTCCACTACTACCTCTCCCAGTTGGGGTGTCTGGGCCCCAGTGACCAGTGTACTGTGTCCCTCACATTTTAAGAGGTACATATAATGCCCCATTCACCCTCAGCTTGAGATGAAAGAGGAAGCTCTTCCTTACTTTCTGTGTGTGTCTGTCCTAGTAGGGAGCAGAGTTCTCTGCAGAGCTTTCTCACCCACTCTCAATACATGCTAGGTGCACACAGACTGCATCTAGAAATTGCACATGCCCGTGAGAGATGATTTCAGTGCATCGGTGGGCAGGCTTCAGGGGTTGTAATAAGGGCTTGAACTTCCACTGCAAGTGAGTTGGGAGCCCCAGGAAGGTGCAGAGAGGGGTGGCCTTGGTTAACTCCTGCTTTTGCAGCTTTTCTGCACAACAATAGACAAAGCCAAGGAGGGCAGAAGTAGGGACAGCGACGGGCCATGGGATTGTCCACCTGCACTGCCGCGGAGGCTGCAGTGAGGGATCAGGCAGTTGAGAGCTTGAGGAGAGGAGTCCTGAGTCTGAAGGGAAGGCAGACCAACATTTGGAGGTGGGCTGGTCTAGGAGTTGGGGAGAGGGAAGAAGGCATCTGGGGCGAGCGTGAGGTGTGGGCGTGGGCCTGAGTCATTGGAACCTGGAATTGCCCTCACCGAGGCAGGCAGGGTCCTGGGACTTGGGAGGATGGTAGGTCTGGGGGGCTGTCGAGAGTCCAGCTGAGAGCAGGTACCACGGGCACCAGATGTGCGGCCTTGTTCAGCCCTGAGGGTGACTTCTGAGCCTGCCTCTGGGATGTTCTGAATGAAAGCACCTTTATACACATATGTCTGTATGGATGTATATAGGTGGGGTTGTAGCAATACGACACTTATTTAAATACACAATACCATTGATACGTAAAATTAGATTATATATGCTATATGAGACTATATGCTGGCATATAGTCTTTTTCAATGATTAAATGAAATTCACCCATGAGATTTGTATTTAAATGAGTATATATATTTAGTTCAGTTGCTAACATCTAGTCACTATTTAATGGTTAAATGAGATTTTCATAGGTGTATATATATTCAATATTTCATATATGTAAAAATATAAATTCCATTATATGTCATTATTGGATATAGCTTTATAGCAGGCATTGGCACAGACACTGGCAGTGGTGTTGAACCTATGGCACACATGTGTGCAGCAGGCTGCTTGTTATCATTGAAAACTCTCAAAGGTTCACCATCATTGCAGTATTGAATGATGTAATGTGATTTATGTGTGTGTGTGTGTTATCTTTGAGGTTTTTATATAATATTTATACAAATATATGAAAGACGTGTTTAAATGAGATTCAATGCATATATACATAAAGTTTTATATGCAATATATCTAGAACTGTTTTGGAGGTCACTAGTGATTAAATGAGCTTTACATGTCTATGAGAGATTATGTATGTAACTCCCCAACTAATAGAGATTTCAGTTGCAAACTTTCACAGGTACAAATGGACTTCCCACTTGGTTTTTTTATGCTTTATATTGTATATTTGTGTCAAAGGTGTAAAAGACTCACTTTGTTGGGCTCCCAAATGAATCCAAACATTCTGCAGAACAGAACTCATTTGGAAGTTGAGGACTTACTCTACACACACACACACACACACACACACACACACAAACAAACACACTCACACACAGACGCACTTTTACCCCTATAGATTCCATAAAGCAGCCCCACTAGCTATCCAATCCTGAGGTTTTAGAGAAGTCTGCATTTGTCATCTGAACCACTTCTTAGAGGCACCAAGGTGGTGGCATTGGACCAGGGATGGCCCAGGAGCATTTCTGAGCAGGGCATGGAGCCAAGTACAGAATTTAGCATTCATGATCAACAGCCAGCCAAGAGCCAGAACCCAGGGACCCAGTGGCAGAATGGGCCACTCTCGGGAACTGCAGGCTGGAGAGTTGGAGGGGTACTGGACACTTGGGTGGAACAGCTGCCATCTTGCTCAAGGATTGGGAGGTGTCCTTTCTCTTGTTGCTGAGACAAAATACTTGATGCCCAGAATTAAGGAAGGAAAGGTGTATTTAGCTCATAGTTTGTGGAGGTTTCAGTCCATACTCCACTGGCTCCAAGGGAGAGTGGTACATGGCAGAGGGCAACAGTTCATGGTGGCAGAAAAAAGCAGAAGCAGCAAAAGCAAAAAGGAGGAGTGGAGAGGAGAGCAAGCCTCTTTCCCACCCTTGTATTGTATGCAAACTATCTGCCCCAGGGCAGATGTAGTTCTCGTACCCATAATTCCAGCATTGGACCATGGATCAATAAAAACTCTAGAAGCCCGCTCCATGACTGCATGAGGCTTTGAGGGGGACATCTAGACACAAATCATAACAGGAGGGGACTCCAGGATACCAGGTGAGCAGGAAGTTCCAGTGTGGGCGTGAATTAGTGATACATCCTCCTACAGACCTGCTAGTTTGCACAAGGTAGGAACAGAGCTGGACAGGTGGCCCAGAAGACCATATCAGGAACATGAGATTCCTAGGCTTTACTAGAAAAAGTATAGTTTAGAGTAAGACAACTTGTACTTTAGATTTTTAGGTACAGTGGCATATGCCTGTAATCCCAGCTACATGGGAGACTGAGGCAGGAGGATTTTAAGTTTGAGGCCAACCTGGAAAACACAGGCAGATCCTGTCTCAAAAAATAAAAACAAAACTCTAAGTGGTTTTGCTGAATGATATCACCTTAACTTTTCTAATCTGTACAATAGGAACAACCTGAGCCCCCCAAATGGAGCTGGTTTCTAGCAAATGTCCCCTAAGTAGTATTCCATGACATCCACTATCTTCTCTTTTCCATAAAAAGCAATGGAAACTGGCTGAAGAGTGGGGAAAGAAGGGAAGTGGCAACTGGGGAGGCAGACAGTCTCTGTGACTCTCACCTGGGACCGACATCCAAGCTGATGTAACTAAAGAGTATCAGGGGGCCCCACCCAGTCAGAGAAGCCCCCAGCCAGATGGTGACTTGTGGGTGCAACTTGATAGCCTCCTGGATTAAGGGCCTTAGAATGATCTGAGGCTGTAGGATGGCTGGGGTCCGTGCTTCAGCTGTGGCGTGCAGAGAGACTCTGACACACACACACCTTACTGCACACCTGTTCAGTGAGGTGGGGCAGGCTTGTCCTTCCATTGGCCTGCTGCTGTGGAACACGGAACCCTGGGCTCTGCTGTTACAGACGGCAATTGTGCTGTCTGGAGGTGACGGGGGACCTGGCAGGTTCTATCTTCGCGGCATGCATGGAGTCCCAGGGTGCCACCTGTGCGACATACTTGTTTACATTCTCACTTCCAAAGAGACACACAGGCCCCTCTCATAGCCATTGGAGCATAACAAGAAGTAACTGACAAAGGAGAAAATTCAGATGTTGTGGGCCATTTTGTGGAGGAACAGGGCTGTGGTTGGTGATTTTTTTTTTTAGAATGTTGTGGTTGTGTCTTTAAGATGGTATCTGCCCTTGGTCACATTTCCTGTTTGACTGTGGAGGCTTTCGGTCCCCTTTCTCCTCCATGTCTTGCATCCTTCATCATTTTATTGTCATAGTGACACTCCTGGTGCACCAAGAGGAGCATGGCTTTAGATCTGAGTTCAAATTGTACCTTCACGTATGTGGCGTGCTGTGATGACATAGCTCCTCTTGGCTTCAGATTCCTTATCTAGGTGTGGTTTTTTGTTTGTTTGTTTAAGGATTAAGGAATAACCTATTCAAACTATTAAATCATATGCACTTCCTTCATGTTCATTCATTATTAATAAGGCATATTCAAGTCCAATTTCCTTTTAATGTCCCAACTTACTATGAGAGGAAAAATGGGGTTCAGACAGGCCCAGGGATTTACCCGGGGATCCACAGTAGGTGCTAAGAGTAGAGTAGAAATTCTAATTTATTATTTTTTGTTGGTTTAAAAACTTTATTCTGAAATAATTTCAGATTTGCAGAAAACTTGCAAAGATAGCACATGCCCCCAAATCGCACAAACACTTTACCCAAATCTTCTTCTTCTTTTTTTTTTTTTTTTTCCAGTATTGGGAATCGAACTCACAAGCTTGAGCTTGCCAGGCAGGTGCTGTGTCACTGAGCTAAATCCCCAGCCCCTTTTACCCAAATCTTCTGAACATTAACATTTTTCATAAGCACAAAGAATGAGATGGGGGCTCCAGACATTTTACTTGAATCTCCTTTCACTTTGGCACATCAGGAAAGGAGAGCCAGGTGACAGGCCCTTGGGTCAGTGGCACAGCAGGCCCAAAGACATCCAAGTCCTTTTGGGGTTGGTGCTCTTTAGGGGACACTAGTGAATACTTTTTTTTGGTTTTGGTTTTTCTCCGGTACCGGGAACCGAACTCACGACCTTGCTCTGGCCAGGCAGGCGCTTTTGCCGCTGAGCTAAATCCCCAGCCCCGTGAATGTTTTTAATATAGGAACAGCTCAGAGGTGCTGGGGATACAGTGCTCACGTGGCTCCATTTCCTATCCAGATTTCTCCTGGGAGAGCAGGGTGCTCCTCTGAGCAGCAAGAGCCCAACATGGCCTGGGCCACTTTGGCTGGGTGTGTAGACAAAGCATACATCCTGCTCCTGGGTTGAGGGCACCCCCGTGGTGGAGAGGTCTGCAGTACTTTGGCTGCTCTGCATGAATGAAGGGAGGAGAGGGAGCAAGGGTAGGAGAGAGAGAGGAGCAGGGGTGGTGGAAGGGAAGGAAAGGAAGAACAGGAGGAGGAGGAAAGAGGAAGAGGAAAGAAAGGAAGAACAGGAAGAGGCGAAAGAGGAGGGAGAGGAGAGAGATGGAAGGAAAAGGAGGAAGAGAAGGAGGAGTAATCCTTGGCAAACAAGTAGACAAGAGGTCCCAGGGTATTCTGTAGTTATGCTGAACAAAGAGCTCAATGTGGATTAATCAGTCCTGAGACCCCTTTTCTCTCCCTTCCTGTTTCTCAGTTGAAGAACTGAGAGAAGTTAGGTTTCTCCAAATCCTCAGGAAAATCTACATCGCCATCAATAGCAACAACAGCAACTGTTCCTCAGTACAGTTATTATTAACACTAGGCACACCAGCACTACCATTGTTGCCTGTCTATTATAGGTCAGGGCCTTTAATCAGTGTCTCATCTGTGCTACATCACAAATCTTCACAAGGAATCCAAGAGTCAGGTACTGCTGTCCCCAAGACTTCTTGGTACCAAGAAGTCAGATAGCTAGAAAATGGGAGAATCACACTTTGGGCCCTGGTCTGGGTTCTGAGCATATACTTGTTCTGTAGTTACCACATTTAGCTTCACCAAAAAGGGGACAACCAAGTGTCAATGCCTTGTTATGGGCTGACACATCACCTAGAAATTACCTTTCTAAATATTATCCAACCTGGATATGATTGTGCTTCTAAACTGAACTTCTAATGTCCAGGAAATAGAGATAGAGAGCTATCTAACCAGGCTCCACTGATGCAATTAGTCAAATCTAGAGTGTGGAAAATCATACAACAAAGTACTTTGGCATTTGGTTCTTTCACCAAAGGAATTAACAAAGATAAAGTATCAGTGAGATGAAGGAACCTAGGACACAGAGCTACCAATTACCATCTGTAGACTACTTCAGATCTTGATTTGAAAAAATAATCATGTATGTGTGTGACAATCTGAAATACTGGAACACTCGATGTTCCATGATAATAAGAATTTATTGTCAATTTTTAGGTAAGATGATACTGTGTCTTCTTTTAGAGTCTTTATATTTAAAATTATATGATTAAGTATGTATAAGTGACTGACAACTCCAAAGACTTTTGTATACAACATGCGATATCTACTGATGTTTAACATATTAGAAATTAAATTGAAAACTTAAAAAATTATACATTCATTTAGATATAACAATAATAAACCCACTATATAGTAACACGAATAACAGCATTTTTATGAAAAATAACTATATTTTCTAAGATACAAATAGTGAGAAGAGTGACATTCTTCTGTCTGTTTTTAAATAACTTTAATATTTGGCTTAATAGATTTTATGTCTGCTTCTGTGTTCAAGCTGTGGTGATATCTCACATTATGTAGTTTCTGGAATGTTTCACCAGACACTCATGAGAAGATGAAAGTGAAAAAAGCAAATAGTTCAGCATTATTAATATGACAATAGCCCAACTTCACAGGTCCCTGGAAGGGTCTTAGGGACTGCAGCGGTACTGGGACCACACTTTGAGAATTGCTGCTGCACAGCACCACCGTCATCAAAGAGAAGAAAGAGGATGGGGTAAATCACATCCCTCTTGGGGTTGTCCTGGTTAGTGCCAGAATCCTAGAGTGTGGCTAGGTAGCAATAGTGTGGAGACCATGCCTTTGAACTCAAAGGAGAGCATCTCACAGACCTGGAGCTTCTGGTCCAAGGTTTATTCACAAAGAGTAACGAGATGAGGTGCTGGAGGAAAGCTGACGATGACAGACAAAGCATAAAATGTCTCAAAATAACGCAGTTGCTAAGTACATTACTGATCATGTTTCCCCCATTGTTAAAGATGAAGTAAGAGAATCCCAGAGGAGTGACTTTCAAAGGGGGCATACAGGCAAGAGGTGAGGGGAACTTTTCTGAGTGAGTGCATTGGCCCCGTATGTTTATGGCCTCTGGTCCTTTCTTCCTTGATGCAAATGCTCATCATATCACAGACTTTCAAGCCTTAGCTTTAGCAGGACCCAGCTGAGGGGCTTTTCTATGGCATTCCCTGTAGGCAATTTTGAAAAATACCCATAAATAACTCCATGCCAGGAAAGGAAACACTGAAACCAGCCTGATTAAAACCGAAACTCCAGATGTCACCAAATTTCCAAACACGTGTCATTTCACGGTGAGTAACAGGCAGTAGCCAGGGTGCTGACTCAACAGGCTGAGAGCCCAGCCGCCCGGGTTGCTTCCCACAAGAACCTTTCATCTGCCTACTGCCACCCTGGCACCTCTGTGTCGGGCCTTCTCGGGCTCAGGCTGTCTTCATAGTTGACCACGTTGGTCCATGCATAGGGTTGTTTCTGTATTTGAACGTGGGCTGGCTGAAGCGCACAGGGCTTTGGTGTTCCTAGCTGGCTGGGATATGGAATTGAAAGGCTGAAGTCATAGGTCTGATCTCAGCTGAATTCTTTACCTTCCTGTCGTTAACACATCAGAAATTAACTTGAGAAATGAAAGCATCGCACGGGGGATTAAGAGAGGGAGGGGAGGAGAAGTAAAAATGATCAGATGTGATATGTATATATGCTAACTCCCCCAAATAAATGTATTTATTATGCATTTCAAACATTTACTGACACAAATTTTTAAGGAAAACTAGGTTTCCACCTGCACAAAAGGAAAGAATAAAAGGAAGGAAGGAAGAGAAAGAAAGGCAAAGAAAGAAGGAAGGAAGGAAAAAGAAATGAAAGCATCATAGACTTTTTTTGGTACCAGGAATCGAATTCAGCACCTTGTGCTTGCCAGGCAGGAGCTGTGCGGCTGAGCTACAACCTTGGCCCCACCTCATACACTTTTGCTCTTTCCTTTGCAAGCCCACATCCAATTAGTGACTAAGTCCTGGGAAACCTGCCTTCTCTGCCTTGCTCTTTTCTGATTTCTCTTCTCATCCCCACCACAATGTGTTCTTTTATTTTCTCTGTGATCCTACCCTCCAGGCTAATCTAGCATTTGCTAAGTTTACATTTTTTATTTTTGCCATATTTCTCCCATCTATTTTACTCAATTCTGTAGAATATATATTTGTTTACACTGCCTCTATTTATTATTGCACCTTTGTGTAAAGATCTATAAAATATATACACACATTTTTAAAAACTTTAGCTGCTGTAATAAACCTGAGCATACCATGAAGTACTTTCAAGCATCTCCGCTGGTACAGGTATCACTGTGTGAAATTCTAAACACATTCTTTCCTCTGCAGCAGGAGTGGTGTTTTGAAAATGCACATTTGGAAGCTGTACTCCCTGCATTAAAATCCTTGAAAGAAGTTGCACCAGAGCCAGCTTAGGCACCTTCCTGAGTCTGAGCGCTAGCCCTTCGTTCTGGCTGGGGCAGCCTTAGCAATATCTTGTATTGCTGCCCCAGTTTTTAAACCAGGATCTTGCTTCCTCCTTGACTGCTGATGGGCACCTTCTGATGGCACCCCGCTTGCCTGGAGCCTGCATGGCCCTCCTCTTGCCTGGTAGCTTCCCTGATGGCCACCAAGTTGTGGTGACTGCAGGACCTGCCTTACAACTGCGCCTACCAGCTGCCTAGAGTCGGAGAGCAGGAAATGACAATCTCACCCCTCTGGATGAATGTTGGTCAGTAACTTACAGCAGCCAGGTATAAAGTCCCCTGTCTTCCCTCTTCGATGAAAGTCTCAGAGATGCAGTCCCTCACCCACCCTCGAAGGGGCTGCCTGGAGATGCCAAGTCCTCTTCCTTGTTACAGGTCACTGTGGCCAGCTGGGCAATGACTCCCTTCTCTCTGGTCCCCTCCCTTCCCTGAATAGGACTGATCTTTCTTGTCTCTTCCCCCTGAAAATTCTCTGGTAACAGCCTCACCCAGATGATTCCTTCATGGTACTAGTTACTCTTCCCTGGAGTGCAGGTCCCACAAGTCCCTTATTGCACCCATTTGTTCATGATGCTTATGTACCTGCCCCCCACCACTCCCCTGTGTGTTGCTCGAGGGTAGGGCTATGTCGTGTACATCACTGAGTTCCCATGGCTACCCCAGGGCCACCCAGGGGTGCACAGCAGAACCCAGGAAATATTTGATAAATGCACGAATGCATGAATGAAATTTCATCTAAATTATTGACCATCTGTTTATTGAACAGTCATCATGAGCTGAAAGGGATTCCCCACACTTACAATGTACAACCTTTCCCATGAAAGACAGAGGGAGGCCACGCCTGAGTCATTACAAGACCATCCCAGGACTAAAAAGACAGCTAAAATGTTTGGGTTCCATTTCGCTGGTCTGTAGCTTGTTCTGAGTACAAGCCCCAGCTGGGTCCTGCAAACCACTGAGTTTATCAGGAGTAAGACAAGCCTGGACAAATCTAGAGGAGGGTGCCTGGCCTCCTGAGGGTTACTAACTGAGTCTCCGAGGAAAGGAGCATTCCTAGAGACTGACTCCAAGCTAAGGTGCTTGGTCCCAGAACAGAGTCAGTGTCTGAGGAACATGCGCGCTCACTGAACTCCCCGAGGGCCAGGTAGCTACAGTCAAATCTGAGCGAAAAAATCAAACAGCTGTTTCATAGGAACATGGTGTGGCATTAAGACTGCAGGATGAGGTGTTTTGTAACCAGGGAAACAGGATGCAGTGCATGGGGACAGGTGCTTCCTCAGTTGGGGGGCTGTTGGGCAGAGAATGGCAGCCACCTGGAGGACACAGGGCCGGCCATGGGCTGTGGCCATAACTGCCAACCCTCTCACAGGGAGAAGGTGCTAGAGCAGGCAGGCAGGGATACATGGCAGGCTCCATGGAATACACAGCAGAGGCACATCCACGAGCCCTGCGGCATGTTCCCCTGGGACTCAACTAAGCCCACTGGGGCAGATATAAGAGAAAGTCACAGAATGAAATCGTGAGTGTTGGTGCTGCTGTTTTATAGTTTTTATTGTTGGGTTCAATAAACCTCAGTCCTGATACCCAAAAAAATTAATAGCTAAGTTATACAAAATGATAATTCATGTAAACTCTTCCCTCAGTGCCTGTACATAGCAAGTGCTTAACAGTGTTTTTCTAATATTACTGCATTTATAATTATTATGAAGATGGTGGTACTTGTAAGAGTGTGAGGGCTTTCTAAGTGGACACGATGCTACTCAGTTGCATGTGGGTGTTTATAACTGGGTAGCCTAGAAACCAGTGAGATCCATTCCTGAATTCTGGAGGTTGGGAGGTTCAAAGTCGCAGTGATGTGGGCTGATTTGGTATCTGACGAAGGCCCACCTGGCAGGCAGATGATGTCTTCTCTCTGTGTTGTCACAGGGTAGAAGGGACAAGGAAGGTTTCTGGGCCCTTAAGAAGACCACTAATCCCACTCATGGAGATCACCTTCATGACCTAATCACTTCCCCAAACCCTGCTTCCTAATGCCATCACCTCGTGATTAGGCTGCCACGTATGAACTTTAGGGGAACACGAACCTTCAGACCATAGAATTGAGGTCAGGTAGAGAGAAATGCCTTTGGGCCACAATGGCCATGACTCCCGCTTTTCCCCTAAACTTCTGAAAAGGCCCGACAGCACAAGGGCAATATTTAAATCAGCACGCCGAACTTACTGAAAGAGAAAGAGAGAATCAGTACAGGGAGTTTCCAATTCTAGTCCCACCCTGGCTCATCTTGCAGGGGCTGGGTCTGGCACCCAGTCCTTGGGAACCCTGGGTTTGGCACCTCCACCTTGCCACTGTACTTCATCCTCATGAGATTTTTCTGAGGTGTGACTTCCTCCTGGAAGAGATAGGGAGGCTGAGGCTCAGGGGCCTGGAGCTTCCCTTGGAAGAGATGGTGAGATGATGCTTCACCAGGTAAAGACCCATGTCTGAGGTTCTTCTCACCTTACAGATGAAGTAAAGACATTGCCAAAGACCTAAGGCTGTTTAGAGCCAGCAGTAGTGCCAACATTTGAGCCTCAAGCCGTTGATATCCCTTGGTGATGTCTAAGGTGGGAGAGAGGCCCTGGCGTGTGATGGGGACAAACATGGGGACGAAGCAGAGTTGGATCTGGCTCCATCTGTGTCCTTGCCTCTCAGATGAGTGCTGTGGCTCAGCCACTGAGAGAGACGCCTGCCAGGTGAGCTGGAGAACTGGTTTGGCCGAATGTGCTAAATTTAGAAGAACTTGGACTCACCCTCCCTGGCTTTTGACTGGGGCCCAAAGTCTGAGCATGTTGGTGTTTTTCTCTTTGGTCTCCCTGCGGGCAGGAAAGCTGCTGGCCTCTCGGGTTCCCGAGGACTCAGGCACTGGCGCCAGGTCTATAAATACCCTCTCGGTGCCCTGGTGGCCCCCACCTCAGCTGATCAGCAGCAATTTCAGGGCTTCTTGTGCAATATCTGCAGTGGAAGTCACGCTGGTGATAGTGAAGGGTGGCGTGTCTCCCTCAGCCTGGTGGTGGTGGGGGGCTGTGATGTTCAGTAGTGATGCTGAACAAAGATCCCAGTGTGGATTAATCAATCCTGAGACCCCAGTTTGCCAACTTTGTATTTCTCAGTTGAGGAACTGAAAGAGGTTAGATCTCCCCAAATCCTCAATAAAATCCACATTACCACCACCAATAGCAACAACAGCAGTTATTCCTTGTGGAGGACCACCCAGGTGACTCTCCTTAAAAGAGGAGCAATTGCCTCCATTTTGGCTGAGCTTGACCCTATTTTCTGTACTGATAGGTACTGAGCTGGCTAGGACTTTTCCTTACAACTTCAATTGACTTTAAGCAGTGCATATTGGTCTAGCTGAGGTGCTGATGTTAATCTTTGGAGACTGCAGGCTTGTTTCCTTGAGCTCCATTGTTCCCATGAATGAGGCAGGATGTGTGAGCCAATGCTCCATGCTGTCATCTGGGATCAAGCCTCGGGAATAGAGGCTACGACTTCCTGGAGCTTCAGAGATTACACATCAGAGCTGAAGCACAGACCCCAAAATATTAGATACTATCTCAACTGAGTTATGCACATTACTCTTTCTGCATATCCTTCTTGCTGCATATGGCGGAGGTGATCTCAGGCCTCCTACCTGGCCCAGCTCATGGCACTTACATATTTCCCACCACTCTCACAGTCACTCATCCTCAACCCACTCCATTCTTCACAAATGAATAAAATCTGGGTTCAGTCCTGGGTCGAGGCCTTTGTTCTGGATAGCCATTGTCATGGCTGGACCTAGGACCCCTTGACTCCCCATAACTACACATATGCCTCAGTGTCTTTATTCTCACTGTGGGTTGCACTGGAAGTGGTAGATTGGAATTCACTCCCTAGAATTCCAATAACTCTTCATGGGATTACAAATACAAACTTCCTGGGCCGTGAGGAGGACTGGGAAGGTCTCTCTATAATTCCCCATATGGTTGTCATTGACACTGGGCAATCCAGCACTACCTTCCTTCCTCAGGGTGGCCTTATCTGGCTGCCCCATCAAAAGCCACATGGGGAAATGGCAGCCTTCTTAGTCCCTGCCAGGTAAAAGAGCTTGGTGATTAGCTCTGCAGGCCATCAAAGAGGGGGATGCCAGAGAAAAGGTCATGGGGGAGCATTTCTTGAGTGCTGACTGTGCCAGGCTGTGTTGGCTGATGATGTGGACCCATAGTGGGTGTTCCCTGGGCACCACCGCCGCGTGATGATTTTACATGGACTCTTTGGTTTACTGACCCATGTGGTTCTATGGAACTGGTGCAATAACTGAAATGGTCCTAATTTATGGGCAGGCGCCCGAGTCTTCCTACAGTCAAGTAACTTGTCCATCCTAGTTGCGTAGCAGGTACCAACATGTCCTCTCTTCCCACCAGACCACTTTGAGAGCACTTGTGGTCTCTAACTCAGAGCACACTAGGTAATTAAGCAATTTTCAAAGTTTTAAAGTCATGGTGATTGGGGTTCAAATCATAGCACTCGCACCTGCTCTGAGAAGGTGGCCAAGTCCTATCCACTGAGCTCAGCTTCAGGATTCTTATCTGTCAAGTAAGAATGAGAATAGAGTCAGTGTGAGACTAAGTAAGACATTGCCATGGAAAATGGTTTGCTCGGATTAAATACTAGTGAAGAATAATAATGCAAGCTAGCATTTATTCAATTCTTACTTCATGCCTGCTTATGGGTGCACATTGCAGATTTTATTGAATACTGTCAGCCACCTGCTTTTATTAACCTTACTTGTCAGAAGAGAAGTCTGACAGTCAATGACTCAGTGACTTGCTCATGGTCTCATAGTGAGTGGTAGAATGTGGATTTGAATACAGAGAGCAACTTCAAGGGCTTATTCTTGTTTCATTTACACTGCCTTTATCATCAATGTCACTGTCACCACCATCATAATGTCATGACTGTTGCTATTCTTTAACTTCTGCTGTGAGCCTAGGACCTCCTCTGGGGTAGAGATGGTGTCCACATCAAGCTTGGCTTGGCACATTGTCAGGTCAGCATGTGTCAGTGGATTGGTTGGATGACCTGCAACTACCTGGAAACATGAATGGAGGGCTTCTTCATGAACTCAGCTCATCCCAGAGGCTATTTCCCCCTTTCATTCAGAGAGAGCAAGGGCTGGTGGATCTTAAACCTGAAATTTCTGTGGAAGGAATCTCTGAGAAGGATGGGGTGGGCAAAAACCTCTGAAACTAAGTGTGGCAGATTGTCAACTGATGGTCAACTTGTAACATCCAGCTGAACTGAACCAGCATGGTGCTGGGTGTGGGAGGCCCACCTGAGGACTGTTGCCAGCAACATAACAGGCAGACCTGGAGAAGAAACTGAGGCTGTTGGGAACTGAGAGAGGCTGTTGGGAGCTGGTAGAAGCAGTTGGGAGCTGTTAGAAGTTGTAAGGAGCTGTTAGTTCTCTTGGAGGAGCTTGTCATACTGTTTTTCCTGATGAACCTGGCTGTTCTCCTTGTCAAAGGAGCTTGGGACCTTATTGTCACTGAGAACAGCTTCAGTTCGCTTTGGGGAGCTCTGATCCTCACTTTGAGCAGCGCTTCCTGGCTCCAGAGGGGAAGAGGGTACACTGCCAGTCTCCTGGAGAAGCTTGTCGCGTTGGCTTTCCTGATGGGAACTCAGCTTTCCTCATCATCAGAGGAGCTCGGGGACCTCACTGTTGCTGAGGATGGCTGTGGGACTTTTTAGAGGAGCTCTGATTTTTACTTTGAACATTGCTTCCTGGCTCAGTCTGCTAGCACAGATCCTTTGTCTTGCTTGCACAGACTTTCTAGCTTCCACCACTGACCTTTGGGCCTTCCCAGCACAAATCTGTGAACCAGGCCTGCATGAGATGTTGTCATGGGTTCTAGGCCTCCAGTTGGACTTGTGGAAGGCATTGCTATGGGCTGTAGGTCTTCAGCTGGACTCATGCAGGACATTATCATGGGATCTAGGCCCTTGGCTGGATTCTTTGGTCTTTAGTGTGTGGACAGATTTCCTGCACTCTCTTTTTGTATATGATTCTTTGGTGACTATTATAAATAATCTTATTATTAAGTGTCCTGTATTGTATTGTTCCCTTTGCAAAACCCCAAACCACAACACTGAGGGTTTTACATTTTATCTGCTCTGTCCAATATGGAAGCCCCTGGCCACATGTGACTATTTAACTTAAATTTCCAATTGCTTTCAATGAAATAAACTCAGAAAATTTGCTCTGAATTTGTGTGCACCATGACTTGTGCCTACTGGCTACTGTACTGGACAGCATCGATATAGAACGTTCACACCATCAAAACGTCCTATGTAATAGGAATGTTCCATCTAGACGCTCCTGGTGATCTGTCTCTTTGTGCTCATGAACACACTCAGTGTTTTCAGACCAGGAGGCTGGGCTGGGGCTTGGGCTGTCTGTTCACTGTGGTCAGCAGTCAGTGAAGTGAGGGAGAGAGGAGGCAGAGGGAAGCTCCTAGCGGCCCCTGTCTTAACTGAGGGGAAGTGCTAAAGACACATGAATTGGCGTCAGGGCTCATTTCCCAGATGTACACCTGTGGGCAAATTAATGAACCTCCCTGGGCCTCAGCTTCCCCATCTGTGGGAATGGTACACTATGACTTCACAGGAATTTCTGGGACAGTCAGACGAGCTGTATGAAAAGTACTTGGAAGGAGCAGGCGGTGAAGATAGGTTGTCTTCCCTTCCTGGAAGGTTGTGTGTGTGTGTGTGTATGTGATCCCTCCCTGCATCTTCCCATCCACCCTCTCTTACAGACCCATCTTAGTCCTTTTTGGAACTTTGCTTTTCCAGGCTGGGTTGTTTCAATAAGAAAGAGAATCCTGGGCCTTTGCCTGTAAATAAGCGACAGTGCTGTGCGGATGCCAGGTAGGGGCACTGGATGCAAAGCTTCGCATCCTCTCCCCGTTGCCTCCCCTCCACCTTCAGTTCCGTTCCTTTGGCCCACACTGTCTCACTGCCTTAGTGAAAACCTGCACCTCTGTGGCTCTGAATATCAAGCTCAGCAGAAGCAATTGCAGCTATAGCTACAGTTTGTTGAGATCCAGTTGTGTTAGACCCTACTTGAAGGTGCCGACATACGGTATCATATCTATTCTCTGGTGGGACACACTATTGGGCCATTTTACAGATGAAAAATTGAGGCCCTTAGAGTTTCACTAGTACGGTCAAGGTTTTGTGGCAGAGTAGGGAATTGAACTCAGATCTGCAGGAAACCAAAGGTTATGTTTTCCCTACCATTCACATTTCCCACTGGGTCCAGAGATGATATATGGGGCTTGACAGATGTGGGTGACAGTCTGGCTGGGGCAAAGCTCAAGCTCTGGCATAGTGCAGCTTGCAAATCAGCTCTGTTGACCTGCAGGGTACTTAAAAACTGGGGGGTCTGGGTTTCCCAGGTTTCTCCTTGAGTCTCTGCTGCAGCCCTACTGTTGCTCTGGGATGGATGACTCTGTGTGACAGCGCTGTCTGGGGCACCGCAGGATGGTGAGCCGCATCCTTGACTACAACCCTCCAAATGCCAGTTGGAGCAACCCAAATGTCCCCATGCACTGCCTGGTCGGTAAAATTGCCCCCGTGAGAACTCATCCACGCACGCACGCACGCATGCACGCATGTACTGAAACGGATGCACGTGCTCTGCTGTTCTGCCCCGGGCGCCCCTTCCTGAAGCAGCAGACAAAGGCTGCCTGTGTGGGCGGGGGCTGCCACCTGCCCAGGGTGGCCGGTACTGGCGTCTTCTGAGGATTGGCACCCAGCTTGTCATTTCAGCAGGCAATTATGTGAACAGAAGTGATGTAATTGGCTGAGGATCGGGTTTCCTCTGGGGGTCATTTCTTTCAAGACTCCTGTTGCTGTTTATTTATACTCTTCCCAATAAAAAGCGTGCGCGCAGCTGCGGGGAGTATTAATGGTGGAGGGTTGCTCCAGACGGCGCCCGGGGCGGCGCCTGAAATCCACCCTCCAGAGGCTCCCCTACCACTGATCTGCCTGGCAGGGTCCTGGGGGCTGAGGTGACACACGTGTGTGTGTGTGTGTGTGTGCGTGTGTGTTTGTGTGTGTGCACGTGTGCATATGCGAGTGTGTGCGTTCACACACGCTCCAGAAGTGGGCATTTGTTGTCACTCTGTTTGTCTTGGAGTCAGAACTCTAAGAGAAGTTCCTGTCCACGTGTACAGGCAGCAAACCACTCTCTGCCAGCTCGAACTTTTCCTGCACCCCGTCCCAGGCCCCTGTGGCTTCCAACTTGACACCTGGGGCTACTGATACCCAAGGCATCACAGGAGCTCTTCCCAGGGGAGAGCCAATGAAGGTAATGTGGATGCCGCAATGTATTACAACTCTGCTGTTGACATGGGACTAACTTTCTGGTGAGGATAATATTTAAAAAATGGCCATTATTGAGCACTGACTGTGTGCCAGCCACTACACCCCTCACTAATTCACTCATCCACTCATTCATTCATCCATTCATGTGCATCAGTCCGGAGGCTGCTACCGCCCAGCCCTCATCACTGTGCTGGAGCCATGAGAAATAATTAGGCAGCTCCCAAGGAGCAGACAATTTGGGGGACACAAAGGGGAGAGAAAAACAACCTCCCCACCACCTGCCGTCTGCACAATCTCGTAAGGGAAAAAAATGCACAAGATAACTGCAGTTGGAGACAAATGTTAAGAAGAGGGTAAAGGAGGGGATATGATCAGATCTGCGGAGGGGACAGCAGCTTCCCTAACTCAAGGGGACATCAGAGGAGCACTCTAGGTCGAGTCCTTCGGGGCAAAATGACAAGTGTCCCTGAAAGAGGAGCTGCACAGTAAACACCTGGAGGTGGGAACATGCTGAGCTGCTTGAACAGAATGTCACCTTGGGTGGCCAAAGCCCTTAGGAGAAGGAAGGGCGTGCCCTGCGAGGATGGTATGCCCAGAGAGGCCGGAAGGGCCCGGGAAGAGTCGAAGGGCCTTTCAGACCACAGTGGTGCATTGACATTTTATTCTAAGGACAATGGAAGCCATTGGAAGGTTCTATGCTCCATAGTGATGTGATCAGATGGAAGCCTTTATGTGGCCCTTGTGGCAGCAGCACAAAAAATGGATAAGGGGCCCAGAGGGGACCTGGTGAGGTCAGTTCAGAGGTGGAGGCAGGGAGTGGCTTTCCTATCGCTGCTGTGAAAAGCCTGCCACAAACGTTGTGTTGCTTCAAAACACACAAATTTACCATCCTGTAGTTTTGTGGATCGTAAGTCTGAAATGGATCTCACTGGGCTAAAATCAAGACAGGACCATGTTCCTTCCAGAAGCTCTGGGAAGGATCTGCTCCCTGCCCTTTCCAACTGCTGGGAAGCCTGTGTTTGCTGGCTGTGGCCCCGCTCAACTTGAGGAATAAACTCAGGCCCAGGGTGTTCTGGGAGGCAGGGCCCACCTTGCTCCTCCTACCACGACACAGCCCAGCCAGAGTGCTCTTATTCTCCATTCTGCCTTAAAACAACCTGAGAAGCTTCCAAAAGTGGAGATGGCAAAGCTACAACCAGAGCAGCAGCAGGTGAATCCAGGCAGAGTCAGGCTTCTGTGCCTTTCAAAATATCTAGCTGATCTGATGCCTGCTGAGCCTGAGCAGTGCTGGCCTCGGGGTCCAGAGAGTCACCCCAGTAGATGCATAGATGGAAAAGTGCAACCCTGACAAATGCCGGGGGGGGGGTAGGAAGTGGAGCTCAGAGGGGATGGGAGCGGGACTTGGCCAGAGATGCCTAGGAAGTCTCCCCCAGCAAGTGGCCTCTGAGTTGAGCGCTGAAGGACTGAGGAGTAAACCAGAAAAAAAATCACGTACGAAGGTCTCATGGCTGGAGAGAGGCCCGGGAACTCGAGGACAAGGCCATCAGAAGGAACTGGAGTGGGGGGAGCCAGGAGAGCTGGTTGGGGGCAGGGTGGGGGGAGAGTGGGGTGAGATTCAGTGGAAGGTGGCAGGACAGGTGGATCGGGGAGAAATGGGCAGCAGCCAGACCATTCAGGCTTTGTTGGCTTTGTCTGGCTTTGTCTTTATCCTGAGATCAAAGAAAAGAGTGAGGAGCAGGGAACAAGGACTGGCGTGTATACACTCGCACGCGTGCTGCAGGCTGCAGGTGGGATGTGTGTGCACGACCATAGGGGTGCTTCAGAGAGGCCAGCTGGAAAGCCACCATGTGGTCCAGAAGACAGGGCAGGAGCTGGACTCACAGTGCTGGGGATTAAGAAAGGTGGCCTGATGTCAGTGGCTGAAATCACTTGGCTGAGTTCAAACACCAGCAAATTCAAACCCCGTGCAATTTGTCTTGTGAAGCCCATGTGTAAAGTCATCAAACTCTAAGGGCAGCTACCTCCCTTCTGCAATGTGCTGTTATTTTGTGGATTACAATCAACCAGAATTCGCCAGAAGAGGAAAAAAGGGAGGAAGGGAGGAGGGAAGAAGGGAAGGAAGGGGAGGGGAGAGAGGGAAAGGGAAAGGAAAGAAGGAGGGAAAGAAAGAATGAAGGAAGGGAAGAAAAGAAGGCCTAAGATCACAGTGTACTGCAGACAAAGGTGAGGGTGCTTGGGGAAGGTGAGTTTTGCATGCGTATCAATAGCTGCACCACACTGTGGTCTAAATCTCACTCTGTGCCTGGTTGTAGTGGCTCTTGTGTTCAGCCTTGGTCCCCTTCCACCTGATGACTGAGTCCTTTATAATAAGTCACACAGTGTCATGCCCCCCATTCTGCTGTGCCCTCGAAGTTTCTGGTAATGCAGCACTGTGCATTTGGGGGAGGGTTGGCAGAGAGGCTGTGACTGCAGCTGGCATGGCTGGGTGAAGGGGAGGCCTTGTGAGTCTGCAAATAAGGCAGAACCCTTCCTGGCATGACCCCGCACCCCTGACAGCCACGGCTGCCCCAGGTCCTATGCCAGCCCCTGGTGATGAGTCAGGCCGTGCATAACCCCACATTATCCCCCATTCCTGCTGCATGCAGGGGCAAAGCTACAGCACCGAGAGGCCTTTAATTTCTTTGACGCACCCTCACTAGTGAGGTACCTGCGAAAGGGCACACATAGCCCTCTGGGGAGGAGCCAGGAGACCAAGAGAATAAGACAACAAGCAGCGTTTGGGTCCCTCCCTCACCATCCTACTCTGTGCCTGAGTGCTGAGAACCCACAGCCTGGCCCAGCCGTGGTGAGGTATACTAATCAGCTTTCTCATGTGGTGACAAAATGCCAGAGAAAAATCAACTGGAAGGGTTATTATGGCTCATGGCTGTAGAGATTTCAGTCTATAGTTACTTGGCCCTGTTGCTTTTGGGCTAGTAGCAGCACAATACATTATGGCAGAGTCATGTGGTAGAGCACAGCTGCTCATCTCACGGTGAGCAGGAAGCAGGAAGAGAAGAAGAAGCCAGAGGCTCAGTTCCCCATTGGAAGCCATGCCCCCAGTGACCTCACTTCCTCCCACTAGGCTCTGCCTGTTAGAAGGTCCCCCACCTCCCAATAGCACCACAGGCTGGTGATCAAGTCTCTACACATGGGTTTTAGGTGACATTTAAGATCCAGATGATAACATGGGAGAAATATGAAGGCATGAGTGGAGCTGTTGAGTGCCCCGGAGTCAGTGTTGAGTCCCAGCTGTGTAACTGAAGGCTTGGTCCATCTTTCTGATTCTCCTCTTCCATACTGGCACACCTCTATCATCAGGAAAATTGCCACTCTTGCAATGATCTGAACAGTGATGGCCTTCCAGATAGACTGCACCCTGGGCTGAAGAGAATGCAAGAGACCCCCCCATCTCAGTCATAGTACACTGGCTCCAGTCACCTGTCTATCAACTCCTTTCTCCCTTGCCTCACCCTAATTATATTCCCAGCATCCTTTGTGGCCAGTTCTGGCAAATAGTAAATTCGTGACATTGTGTATACAGACTTTGAATTGTCTACCTTCAGATTTCTTAGCCATTCAAACACTGAAATGATTTCTTGCACTTGTAGGCAAATATAATTTTTGACTAATATAATAATGATCTATTCATATAAGGTCTTATCCCTGAATTTATTCATTCAGTAAACATGTATGGTGCTTATCTATTATATGCTGAACAGTGGAACTTTGGAAGTGAATCACATTTGGATCCTGACCTGAAAGGGCTCAAAGTCTAATGTGGGAGGTAAGAAATGTGAAATGCTCACAGTGACAGGAGTCTTCCTGCTATTTAGGACCTGTGAATTCCAACATGGATTTACAACGTCAAGTTCACATTTAGCTCTGACTTCTGGCTTCTGGTAGGAAGTTCTCATCTCTAAATCTGATCTTTGTTCATTTATTTCAGAACAGATACAAATGGGAAACATATCTTCTTCTATCAACCAATCAGCTATCTCCTGCCAAAATGTTCCCACTTACCCAAGTGAGCTTGGGTAGTGTAGTGAGCTTGGCTCTACCCATGCCTTTATGTTTCTTCCATGTTATGGTTTGGATCTTAAATGTCACCTAAAGCCTGGGTGAAGCATACCCCCTCAGCAACTAACATTAGAAATTAGACCCTTTTGTCCTTAAAAGTCCTTTAGTCTCTCCTACAGCTGCTCCCTCCCTTCTCTTCCTGTATTCCCCCACTCATCTCCACTTTTGTTAGTCTCCCGGATGCTACAACCGGCAATAAACACGCCCAAGGAAGGTGAGGTAGTGAAGGTCGAGGATTCAGAAGTTAGTCAGCCCAGATGCCAATCACATACTTGCCTCCTGCTCACTTTTCTCATCTGTGGAAGGGAGATAACGAGCCACCTCACAGAACTGAGGACAAGATTCAGCGGGCAGTCCCTGGCATGGCCCAGGGTCTGACTCTGTGGTATAATCCATATTCTAGTTCTCAAGTTTTGTAGTTCTTGCCTCCTACTGCCTCCAAATGAGTTCTTTTTTAAAAATTTCCATCTCCTGAAGAAAACCAATCCTCACAGAGCCTTGCCACTCTTTGATTCTGAGCAGAAGTAGCAGGGAATATGTGTCTCTAGAGAGTAGAGATGGAGGCATTTTGAAAAAAAATGGGGTGTTTGGAAACACTGCCATATTTGACCCCTTGGCTTCATTCCAGGAGACTAACATGTCTGTCCATCAGATTGCATCACTGTTATGGGGCACGCACCCCAATCTTCTATGCCCATGTCCAGTACCCAGTCCATCATGTGGTAATGAAAGCCTTCTCTTCCTTCTGTAAACTGGAGGAGTGTGGTTCTCCCAATGTCTTAATTGTCTTTCTTGCCAATGAGACACAGTGCCTGACAACCACAATATAAAGGAGGACAGGTTTGGTTTGGCTCCTGGTCTTTAGAGGATTCAGCCCATAGTCAGCTGGCTCCAAGGCAGGAATAGTATGGTGGAAAGGCCTGGGTGGAGGAGAGCTGCTCAGGTCATGGTGACCAGGAAACGGAGAGAAAAGGGAGGAGCCAGGGAGGGAGATATAGCCTTCTGGGTCACATCCCCAGTGACCTGCCTCTAACCAGGCCCCACCTCCTAACAGAAAATCAGCAGCTGAAATCATTAGTAGATGAATCCACTGAGAAGAGTAGCATCCCTATGATCCAATTACCTTCCAAAGCTCTACCTCTGAATGCATGAGAGTTTTGAAAAACATTCTGCATCTAAATCATAACACCGTCTCATTCTTATTTTCTTACATTGAAATATAATTCATACAACATAAGACCCACCCTTTTAATACATAAAAATCACAGTTCTTAGTATATTCATAAAGCTGTGTAAGCACCACCACTAATTACAGATCATTTTTATTTTTATTTTTTTTTTAAATTTTTTATTTTAAAGAATAAAAGAAGGATAACATAATAATAGGGGGGACTTAGCAAATTACAGACAAAATGGTAGGAAATTATCAATGGTTATCGTTTTATGTATTATTATCTATAAAATAGTTTCTCAGGAAAACAGACAAATAATAGTAAGTTAGAGACAAAAGAGGTAGGAGATTATCAAGAGTTGTTATGCTATACTTTGGTATCTTCAAAGTGGCTTCTAAAGAATAAAAATAGAGCTATACATGAGTGATCTATTGAAAAATCATTAACTATTCTCAATGGTTGTTGTAGGAAACACATAATAATAAACATACATTATGAAACAGGATAGGAACATTCCAAACTTAACACAGTTATGGATAGATTAGTAGGAAAATATCAATGGCTGCTGTAGTATGTGGTGGTATCTTCAAAGTGGTTTCTCAGGAAGACAGATATATGCAAGAAGGATCTAATAAGTAGTTACAGCCTAAGGGTTGTCAAAAATAGCATATTACCTCCTCACCAGTGACTCCTTTCACTGAGGTATGATGGCTGGAAGGAAGGCCAGGATTGAAAAGAAGGACCGAGAGACTTGCACCTGTGACTAGCGACAGGCTGTTTTCTTGTTCCTCCATAGTCATGATTACCCAGGACTCCTCGATGGAGATGACGGTCTGGCCAGAGGGAGAAGGCAAGCCATGCCCCAAGCCCTCTCATTCCTGTTGGACTAACTGGTAGCATGGGTCTGAGCTCTGGGGCCTCCACCTCAGAGGGCAGACCAATCTCCAGTGGTCTCCTTTGCATCCAGGGCATGGCCCATGGGGCCTCTTAGGGCAGTTCCTCTTGAGGTGGCCTGGCTTTTAACAGTGGTAGCAGATGAATGCAGTTGTCGAGTTCTTCTTGGAGCCCCGGGAATCAGACCTGGGATCTGTTTCTCCTAGTGGTGCAGCAAAAGCAGCTGCTTTTTCTCAGTCTCTTTGTTTTCTCTCCTTGGCCTCCTCCTCATCATTACAGATCATTTTTATCACCTTAAAGAGAAGTCCTATACTGTTAGCCACCACTGACCCCCATCTGCAGCTGATAGCAGTCCCTAATCTGTATCTATCTCTATGGCCCCATGGAAACTTTCAAAGCACTTTGGCCCAGTGACCCCTATCTTACCTTTAGATAAGCAGGATGGATCTTCCCTGAGAGCTATTTTGCATTGTTTGCCCAACAGTTGAACCTCCTTTTATGCATTTATGGAATTCCTTTGAATGTGACTTCCCATAAAAGGCAGTGACTGTCTCTCTCTCTCTCCTTTAAAGCTAAAATGGCTACATCTATGCTTTCCTAGACTCCCTTGCAGCTAGTCCTTAGATGAATGATCTAGGCTCAAACTCAAGGAATGACTTTGAATTTGGAGCCGGTGGCCTAAACAAATAGACAGAAGATTATTGCTAGCAGCATGGAGGGCAGGAGTAGTGATGTCCAAGGCCTATGGGTGGCCAGGGGGGAGGACCATCAGTGGCATTAGTGTCTACACTGGACTCATTCTAACTGGTCCTGGATGTTTCTTAGTCATCTTGTTCCTGGCCTTGATGGAAGCTGACCCTTCAGTCTTCCCAGATATTGTGTGAGCTACACACAGACGCTTTTCTGGCTAAAGTCATCTAGTGTTGGTTTCCATGCTGGCAAATGAGAGCCCTGTTCTAAAATAAGTGCTTTATGAAAGTAGGATCTCAGCCAGAGCAGATTTACAGGGTGTTTTCTCCCAAAACACTTCAGTTCAGAGGGTGTCACGTTAGAAAATGGGTCTCCTATACACCATCTTGACTCCTGTCCCAGTGCAGTGCTGACCTGGTCTCTTCTTTTGGGATCACCCCCTTTGTAGCAGGTGAATAAAAATGGAGATGAAAACTCAGGGTCAAAGTTTGAGTGCAAACTTTGAGGACAGACATCAGGGGTGCCCTGATGATGTGCCTCTGTAGGGGAAAAGGTCAAGTTCCTCACTGTCTCTCCAAATCTCCTTGTTTAGAAATTGAGTTTCTGGCCTCTTTGCCTCTGTTAGGAGTTGCATCGTGTTGTAGTGTTGTGCACATGTCTGTTATGTTGGATTGGACTGTGTCTTCCCAAAGGCTGTGTAGAAGTTTTAACCCTCAGTACCTAGGGGTGTAACTTTATTTGGAAGCTGGGTTGCTGCAGATATAATTAGTTGGGATGAAGTCATGCTTGCATAGGGTGAGCCCTTTATCAGGATGACGGGAGGGATGAAGAAGAGGGCAGATGATGGGAAAACACACACAAGGAAGTTATGTGATGACGGAGACAACGGCCTGACGCAGCTATCAGCCAGTGACACCAAGGGTCCCTGACCACCCTAGAAGCTAAGAGGACATAGCAAAGATTTTGGTCTGCAGAACTGTGAGAGGATAATTTATATTGTTTTAAACCACTCACTTTGTGGTAAAACCAGAGGAAATGAGCACATCCGTTGTACCCAAATTCCTGGCATTGGTTCTGCTTAAGAAAACAGTGTCAGAAGCACACACCTGAATGAGGGAGAATAAGCCAAAAGCTTTTTCTGGGTTCAGCCTCAACTCAAACCCTCCCAGCAGCAGGGCTGAGGTGAGCCTATACCTTCCTGGGGGTCTCCATGTCTTCAATTGTCAGTCAAGGAGGGCATACCTCCTCCAAAGACTTAACCATCGAAAGCGGTGCCTGGCACCCACGATTCCTACTAAGCAACTGCCTCTTGCCTGCATCTGGCCTTGTGATCCCTTCCTGTCAAAGGGAATAAGCCAAAAGCCTTCTCATAGAATCTGCTTCAATCCCATGGATTATTCAAATGCAATAAATTGCCTTTTCAAAGGAAAGGATAATCCCATAGCACCTATGCTTTCCCCTATTTGTGATATGTGCTTGTGCCTCTCGGTTTGGGGGTGCAGGAAGCTGTGTGGGAGCTAACGATGCCTACGGATTTGCCCACTCCTGCCCAAGGCGAGCCCCACTCCTCGCCAGCCTGGGTGGGGATACAGGGGGTGCAAATGCTCAGGGCAGTCGGAGTGGTCGAGGAATCTGCCTCCCATCTCGCAGCAGCCAGAGCCTTTAATATCCGCTCTCCACAGCTTCGTCTCCACTCAAGATGGGGATGGCTGCGCTGATTGCAGTGCAATAAAGCTGGGGTTGGAGGGGGAGGGTGTCTGTGTCCCTGGTTATTTAATTTAGAAGCTGCTGTAGCTCTCTTCAGAGAGAGAGAGAGATAGGAGAAGGAAGATAATTCAGGACTGCAGGAGTCTAGTAGGTTTATGGTGCCCTCCAACCCTGGGGAGTTTACTATTTGAGGCATGTGGCCACACAGGACAGCCTACCACCCACACAGGAAGGGGTTCAACAGGTGTGAGCATCTACCGGGGCTGGGCAAGTTACGTACAGCTATGCAAGCGTACCACACAGCCACCTTCAGGGTCTATGAGACCAGGTTCCCTAGAAGGAGACCCTGGATGTACGGGAATTCTTATACCTGTGACTTTAAACATTGTTTGTTATTTTTTATTAGTACATGTTTGCAATACATACTGATTCCATTCATCATGGGGAATTGGTCCATGCATATTCTTTTTATTTCCTCTTCTCCTTTCCTTCTTTCCCTGTCCCTCTACCTGTTGGTCTCCTTCCCATATACTAAAGAGCTACCTTTTATCTTAATGAAAAATGAATTCCGCAGATACCATTTCAAGGTCGGAGATGTAGTGTTTGCATTGAGTCTGTGGCTGAAAAAAGCCATTTTTCTTGCATTTTCTTTTTCCCTAATCTTTTGGGTTTTTAAACATGCAGAAAGTTGAAAGAATACCATGATGAAAACTTATGACCTTCGCCTGGAGCTCACCTGTTTATGTTTTCTCATGTTTGCTCACATATATATATATATATATATATATATATATATATATATGTACATATATATGACTCTTCAAATCTTCCACATACATCTCCAAGAATAAGGACATTCCACGCAAGTATAATATCATTATTGATGTGCATGTGACTTATTAAAGTAAAGCTTTTGGGGAAATAAGCAAAGAAGAGAAAGGGAGACAGAGAGGGGGGTACTGTGGGGTACATTTCACTTCCCCTGGCTGCGGAGCAGCTGGACTTCCATGCTGCTGCACCCACTGGGTACTGGCTGAATAAACTCCCTGGAAAGTGGCTCTAGTAACCCAAGGACAGTTGAAGCCAAGCTGCCAAGGCCAGTGGGAGAGCAGAGACATATGATCAAAGGATCCATAGGGATCAAGGTGGAAGCCACCAGCATCTGATTCAGGGAATTACGCAGATCTCCACTCTACAGATTAAGAAACTACGGCTCAAATATTCCATGGAGAGGGGAGCGGCAGAATCAGGATTTGAACTTATGCTTTGGGAGAGGGTGTTCTTCACTCTGCCCTGAGATGGCAGACCCGCTGCTGTCTGGGGACCAGTGGCTGAAAGTACTGATTTCTATTGCTTCTATTTTCTGTTAAGAGTATTTGTGACATTTCCTATGCTTTTCAAAGCAATGAAAGGTGATGAGCGCGATCTCCCCTCATACATAGTTTGGAAGAATCTCACTTGAGTAATGAAGATTGAAAGAAGCTGGACACAAAACAGTCAGATTCCGGGTACACTGGGAGAACACAGCTCAGGTCTTGTGATACAAGTCAGGCTCTCAGTGACCACTTGGTGGACCTTGGGGACCAAATGGGAACTCAAAGGTCACTTCTTGGGGATGGCCATGCTCAGGGTCTTGATAGGGGTTGTGCTCAGTTTGTGGATACACCCTGAGCACTGTACTTAAGAGATGTGTGCTTTTCATATGCATATCATCCTTCAATAAAGGTTTACAATGAAGAAAAGAGTGAAGTTTTGAAACACAATACAGAAATTGGTTGAAAAACTAAAATCAAGCAAAACCTCACTCATTCAGAAATCACTGTGGTTAATATCTTGGTGTGTGTCTTTCAAAATATTTTCATGTGTGTGTGTACGCATGTGCACACACACACGTGACAAAGTTTCTGGTCATAATGGGGGCTACTGTCCAACCTGGAGAAAACAGCCTATATGTAGTTGTGGCAGTAACAGGAATGGCCAAGGTTTGAAGCTTAGGAACAACTTTGATGGAATGGGTCTGAGGGAACCCAGATGTCTGGAAGATCTAGGAGGTGTAGGACCCAGTGGTAAGTTTGTCCTTATTTCAAGTGTGTGTCCCTATTTGTCCCCAGACTGGTAACATGGCTTGTGCCCGCATTCACAATTCATGTAATTTCTCTTCAGCAGGCATTGGCTGGCACAGACAATGAAGTGTCCAGGAAGGGACTTGCACTGAACATTGTGCCTCTGGGCAAGATGCTGCCCTGCTATGAACCTCACTTTCTGAATAATAAGGCTTACAAGGGAAGGTTATTTTGAATTTCAAATCTGTGAAGAACCTGGAACAGAATGTGGGCCCCGTGGCTTTCTATGGCATCAAACATATGCTGTAGGAACCTGGTTTGAGCTCAAAGTATGCCCCACATAGCTTGTCCAGGTGACTGCTGGAAATCTGTTCACCCAGGGGTCTGGGAGCCTTCCAAGGGGAGAACTCACTCTAAGTGGAGAGAAAGTCATGACAAACAGACTCAGCCCAGTGAGGCCAAAGGACCTTTCTGATTACAGCATGTGGTCAGGAAAGCTGCCGAATGTGAAGACCAGAAGGGTGGCTATGCAGGGTGTACGAGCAGAAAGACAGCACCCGCTTCTGATCAGACCTCCCAGGTGGCAGGTGTAAGGACAAAGGCCATGTGAAAAGATGGTGATCACAGGTGAGGCGGGTGGTACCTGCTGGTTCGGTGGTTCCCCAAGGAATTGTCTGTGCTGTTCAGAGCCTGGTAGCTCCAAAGTGAGCCTGGTGGTACATGCCTATAGTCTTGGCTATGCAGGAGGCTGATGCAGGAGGATAGCTTGAACCTGGAAATTTAAGGCAGTACCCTGGGCAGTATAGTGAGGCTCTGACTCAAAAAAAAAATCAACACAGAACCCACTAGTTCTGGTAAGAGCAGCATCACCCTATGGACACAACAGTGCCACAGGAATAGCCTTGGGGGATGCCCCAAATGTTTGAAACTTGGATGGGGATTCAGGACCCCCTGCTTTGGGTGAATTTGCAGTTTCCTTTCTTGTTCTTTCGTTGGGATCGGCTGTAACTTGCTGTATTAAACAAGCCTCCTTTTTTCCTCTTCTTATCAGTTACTGACTGTGATTCTGGGTGGCCTGGCCTTGGCCACAGAGGGAGATTCCTGAAGAGGACAGATCTGCAGCGTTGACAAATGCCTTATTCTAAGCCTCCCTACCAGGGCCCTTCGCAAAAAATAGAACAGGGCTTCCCAAATCTTCACAGGAGCAAGAACCCTCGAATCTTATCAGATGAAGATTCTGGTTCAGCACACTGGGGTAAGGCTCAGGATTCAGCATTTCTGACAGCTGACACCTATGATTCTGCTCCAGAGACCCCACTTGAAATGGAAAGACACAGAGCTGGCAGGAGAGGCCTGGTCCTGTAATCCCAGCTCTGAGGAGGCCGAGAGGCAGGAGGATCGTGGATCCAAGGCCAGCCTGGGCAACTTAGGCTCTGTCTCAAAATAAAAAGGGTTGGGGTTGTAGCTCAGTGGTAGAGCATGTGCGAGACCTGGGGCTGCATCTCCAGTATTGAAAAAAAATGACACATGACATAATGATCACAGCCGTGGGAACCTGAATTTTTAAGAAGTACCATGGGTTATTATAATCAGGCAAGTTTGAAAAACCCTAACATACAGTAGATTGTTTTGAGCACTGATCAGCTGAGACTTGGAAGAGGGTGTTAACTCACCGAGGATGTGTACAGTGGCCACCATGCGCTGTCAGGTCCCAGGTGTCAGCTTGGGACATCGTCCACCGCAGGTGAGCATTAGATAACATTTGGGCTTTGCAGCCGGAAAGAGTGGAGGGAGAAGAGAGACCCTTGTTTGTCAGGTGCTTGAGATGTAAAGAGAGATAGAGAGCTACACGCGTGGTGGATTTTGCAGGAGATGTTCATGGCGGTGACTTCGGACCCCTCCAAAGGAAAAACAAAGCCATTAAATTCAACTAGGAGAGTTAAAGCTGGATGCTCCAGGGTGGCCTGAAAGAGGCACAGCTTTCTCCAGCCATCCCAGTTCTGGCTTGCAACATTGTGATTCCAGAATTTGTATTGGTTAATGCAGTGGTTTCCTGTCTGCTTGTATAGCCCCAGAGTTCTGTGGGACACCCCCGCTGGACCACCGCGTGTAAGTCTGTGATGGCCAAAGTCAAGAGAGGCAGGTGGAATGGAAGCAGAGCCCTATTCTGCTTCGTGGGGCTGCTTTGCTTATCTTTGATCAAGGATCTGTGTGAGCCAAGGTTGCTATTCCTAAAGCAAGATTTGAAAACCACTGATGTAGAACACACCTCGCTTTGCATTTTCTCCTGGCCAGATCGCTCTTTCTCTTCGCATCCGATTGCAAACTCCTCTTCAGCCTTGGATAGCCAAGACAGTCTGCCCTAAATCAGCCTTCCTTAAATCCACAGGCACGATCTGCCCTTCGTCTCCATCTGGATGGCCACTGTCCTTTTGCTGCTGCATTCTTATCTCTCTGTACTGAAAACGTGTCTTTGCACACTTATCCCTGTTGGTACACAGGAGCTTTTTGGGCAGGGATGATGTTACCCATCTCTACTTTGCGCAGAGTACTGGGCAAAATTTCTGGTCAATGCTTCCAGAGTGCGACACCACCTGGTTTCCAGTTTCCTGGTTAAGAAGAGTACTTCCTTTCATTCACATCCTCAGATGGAGCCAGCAATGTTTATTAATTTGAGATTTCATAAATGGCTAATAGTTTCCGTTTACCTCTCCTGGAAATTGTCAGGCTTGGTAAGAGCAGGTAAACACGTTCAGACAAATTCCCCTCTCTCATCTTCCTGCCCTCACTGGGGTGTTGTGCCTGTATTACTAATATTATTATTGCTTTTATCCTCGAGACATTAGACAATTACTTCTCCTTACTTGCCTTGAGATATTATCAAACACCCAACCAAAAGGTCCATAGTCGGCCAATGACTAAAGTTTGTGATGGGTAAAGGGTCCAGCTGATGCACCTTTTGGTGCACTGCAATCTGACGATGCTGGTGCCAGCCCAGCCCCCACAGGTTTTCTGGACTTTCCCATACAGCTGCCCACCCACAGTTTGCAAAGGGTGCAGCTGGGACTGTGGGGGGCTCTTCTGAGAAGCTGGGCCTTCACTCTCCTGGGCCCAGGGAGCTCCTTAAGGCTGTCCCGGAAGCAGTAGGTCATAGAGGCCCAGGTGCAGAGGTAGGTTTGTGGAGTCAAGGACCCCTCCTCATCCATTCTGCAGTCTGAATTGAGAACTTCACATCTGAAAGCTGATAACTGCTCAGAATCCCACCTTAAGTATTTGCAAGAGATTTAGCTAAGGATGCCTATGTCAAAGGAGCCCCTTAGCTTGGCGGGTCCCTTTGCAACCAATCCCATGATCCAAGAAACAATGTTTCTAAAATAGGGATGGGATGGCGATGTTGACTGCCCCTCAGACACCGCCTTTGCTCCCCATCAGAGCTGCTGCAAGGTGCTGGGGATAAGAACCACATAGTTTTCTTCTTAAGCCAAACGCACTGTCAAACGTACCATGCACTTGCCTTGTCTGGACTGGATTGTGGAGTCGATGCATTTGGTCAATATAGGCCAGGAAGTCAGCCTGATGAATTGGATTGACCCAGCAAGGCAGACTGAGTAGTAAAGCTGTTCATATATTAGGTTGAGTGGAGACGGGGGAGGGAAGAATTGCTCCATCTGGTTACAAGTAGAGGCAGAGTGGGAAGGGGATACAGCACATAGACACGGTGAGGGGGATAAAGTAGAGGCGTGGTGAACACTCAGAACAGTAGCTGTAGAATTGTTATTGGCATGTGTTGGCAATACATAATAATTACATTCATTTTAAGGAATTGGTACACACACATATTGCATCTTACTCATTTTTATTTCCGCTTCCCTTCCCTGCCCTCCCATCTGCCCTATCTCCAAATCCCCTGTCATCTCCACAAAGTCTGCCTCCTTTCCTATCATCTGTCTTTTACTTTGCTCTCTAAATTATTTATATTTTGGGTTTCTCATCTAAGAGATACCATGTGCTATTTGATCTTCTGTGTCCTATATATTTCTTCCAGCACTATGGGTCTCAAATGCAAATGGTTCAGATTTATCCTTCTTTATGACTGGGTAGTCCTCCGCTGTGGATATATACCATATTTTCTTTAGCCATTTACCTATCGATGGGCGTATAGGTTGCATCCAAGATTTAGCTGTTATGAGTTGTGCTCCTAGATGTTTTCTTGATTGAGAGATCAATCCTTTGAGTATCTCATGGTACAGATTGACATTTCATGGTTGGAATAAGGTTCTGGCATTCTGCTGACCCGATGGGCAGCTAAATTCTGGGGATTCAAAAGGCTCTGAGGAAATGATTTGAAAGGCTCCATAGGATAATATCAAGTAGCAAAATTGTGACCTTGATCTTATTTATGGTGATAACATACCTACTACTGAGGTTATGTCCCCCATTTATTGGTTCTCTAGGCAGTAATAATGATGATGATAATGACAGCAACTACTCATGGTTGCACATCTGCAAAGTGTCAGGTGCTTTGTGTAATCTCTTTTAGTCTCCCCACAATGTGACATGTGTTTGACATGCAAAGGTTCTGGGGCTCAGAGATATTCAGTTCTTTACCACGTGCCTGGCGACCACACAATGTAGGGATAACGAATTTGATGCCTGCTGTGGCACATAAAAGCCTGGCTGATTTTGCAAACCTGTGAAATTGGTCTGAGTCTTGGTGTTCTCATCTGTAGAATGACACTGTTGTGTGAATCCAATGTGTCTGTAACAAAGTAAATGACCAACTAACGCTAGCAGCAGCTGCTGCAGTTCTTGTTTTGATTCTCATTTTCATTTTTGACAACAGGGCTGGGAGAAAAGATTGACTCATTTGGCTACAAAAGTGTCCTTTCTTCCGTACCACATGGCCTTGCATGGGCAGAGGTTCGTAACCCCTTAGGTGAGTCTGCCCTGTGTTTGTCTGCCCTCTTGTCTCTCCTATGGCTCTCCAGCCTGCCAGACATTCTTGACCACCTGGTGTGGGCCCTGGGAATGCACCTGCCCAGAGTCCAGTTCTCTTTCTGGTCAGTGACAGAGGCAGAGGCCACTCACCAGGTGGAAATAGAAACTTTGCTTCCCAGTGAGAGCAACACCGCAGGGCCTCTTCATCCCCCAACACTCTACCCTGAAGATCCATCCGTGCCCTATTTCCAGTCTCGTCAAAGTCACAAGGCATGTTAGGGAGCAAGAGAGTGGGTGACCGTGCTCCATCTGCTAGGGCCTCTGATTAATACACACTTCCTGGGGAGCCACCAGGCTGGCTCTGCTTCCTTGGCTGTGTCTGTCTAAAGCAGCCGGAGGTGACCCAAATATAGCCCAAATGTGTTAGTTAAGGTCCTTTCAATTTCAGGCAACAGAAACCCACTCTGGCAGAGTACAAAAAGGGAAAGCCTTATTTTAAGCCATTAGGGCCACCTCGTTGAACCCCAAGGATCCAAATGAAGCTGAGGGCGTAGAAAACTTCAGGGAGCACACAGAATGCTCATCCTCTCGCTTTGTGTTATAATGTGAGGCTGCCGCGTCCTTTCCCTCTGAGCTCTGCCTGCTCGCTTCCCCTCTGGAAACTATAGGGCTGCCCTCAACACCTGGCTTTGAATACAGGCTGAGTGACATCACTCTTCTAAGTGTCGAGGCTGCATCTCTCATTGGCCTCTCTGAGGCAAGAGCTTCACTCCTCACTCCTATGGGAGCAATTGCATTCTGATATTAAGAAAAACCAGCAGAAATTCTAGGTAGGAATGTGGACATGCTTATTATTATTACAAGTAAAGGAATCATATACAATTGTGTATCTAACAGAATAACAACTCTATTCATGCTTGTGGTTGAAGGTAAGAAGAGGCCACAGGGAGACGTAATAAATGGATTGCATTATGGCAAATTTGGTTTATTTTGCTACTTATGAATACTAATAATTGCCATCTATGCTGTAGTGTATGATTCAGGATGAAAGGTCATTGGGTGGACACTCTTCACATTTGTAGGTAGGAAAACTAAGGTTCAGAGAAGTTGTTGACAAATAGTAGAGTGCAGCTCTAGACCTCATGCTCTTCCAGCTGCACTGTTTTGTGTCTCATGCTATAAAGTTGAAGAAAGAAACATAACTTTTTCTACATGCAGCCAGGGAGTCCTGAAGTCATATATGGTGCAAGGAAATAAGAAAGGGGCCGTTTTTGGGGGGAAGAAACTGGGAAGAAATGAGAAGTTTCAGTCTTCTTTTCTTTGGGTTCAAGAAATGGCTGGGGGAACAGCCAGTCCTCTGTGCCCAGTCCTGTGTAGGAGCTATACCAACGAGGTGCCACTAACCCTAACTATGCCAAACTTCCCCGGGGATGCCCGAGTCTCCGCTATTAGAGATGGCTTTGCATTAAGGAAGTGCGGGAGCCTCAATGTTCTCCAGATTTGAGAGACGGATTTATCTTTTGTAAAGATCTTGGCTGGATATTCTAAAAGCTCCATTATGGATCCACACATGACCCACCTTTTTCTAAAATATATAACACCAAATACTGGTTGAATGAACAGGGCCAGTTCACCTACATGTGCTGTACTTTCCACTTCAGGGACATAATATAATTTTTTAATGCTAGAACAGTGAGGATATTTTGCCCCATGTCAAACATGTTATTGGAGATAACACAAGTTTTCAAAATCCAAGAGGAGAGGGGAAAAAAAATCCCTCCAAGCACTGCTTTCTGGTAATTTGGGTTCTGGAGGAGGATATGTGATCTTGGTCTGGAGCTCTAGGTGGGCTCTTCCAACCTCTGCCAGGAGGGTCCTATTGTCCAGAGATGAAGATTGGGGAGCTCATAATGCTAATGATGCATAAATGCACTCAGTTATTTTATTAAGCTGGCCTTTCCAAGTTCATTATCACCACTATTTATGGTTGGGATATGTTCCTCCAGAGACTCTGCAAATAGCTCTCCTATTGTTCAGGTAAAATTTATAGCTCGCTGAAGAAGAGGCACCACGTGAGTACAATCTTGCTCTTCTCATGGGAAACCAAAGCTCTACCAATGGTTTTGGGTGAGTGCAGACCTTCGGTCTATCGGCCCAGGCATCTTTTAAATACAGTGGATTAACTATGCTGCTATGAATCCAACAGGGAATGCAAAGGTCTGCAAGCTAGCAGGTAGAGAGGGACAGTGCACATTCCCCGACACTGCATCCTCCTCAGTTGTAACTGGCTCTGGAAACTTCTGCCTTCTGTTGCCAGGCTCTACTCTGACAAAGATTCACAGTTTCCTCTGGATGCAAAGGTGCTGGCAAGACTGCTGTGAGTTCCCTGACTGGTGGGATCGAAAGGCCTTCTTCCCAGAAGCAGCCACATGGAGCCCTGGCACTTGTGGTGGTACCATCTGCACCTGCCAGGGATTTCACACTGTTCCATCTCAAATGGGGCTTGAAATTTCTGGCCAGGCCAGGGGGAAGGAAGTGGCTTTGGGACTCAGCCACACATCTGCTGGCGAGCTCTGGGTGGGTCGCACAAGTAGGGGGAGGGATGCCCTATTCAGGTGTTGGAATCAAACATCATCTCTGGGACACTTGAAAACAATGATCAATTCTGTACTTTCTGAAAACAAGTTGTGGGAGGGTATGGAGAGATTTCATTAGAGATCCTATTCAGTTATAAGTACCAATCCTACCAGCATAATCAGACCAACACAAGGTCACGTATCTGCTGCCTTGAGGATACCTGACCTGAGGCTCAGGTGAAATCCTCATCTGCAAAACCAAGGGGATCCTATGGTTTTCTTTTGCTTTGAAAATTTGTAACACCAAAATAGAAGGGATTTCTCCTCATTAGTGCATTTCCTTGCCTTTTGGAATCTAGCAAGATTTTGTTTATGTTGGAACTCTGAGCAGATGTGGACACTGTACAGAGATGAAGGAGTCCTCTATTATGGTACCCAGACTTTCCTTGGCTGAAGGAAGAGGTGGGATGATGGGGAAGCCCTTACCTGCGATGAAGCCCTGCTCTTCCGGTGAATTACTTTTAGTTACAGGCTGTGTCTGGGCCCAACCAGGAGAGGATAAAGAAAATGGGGTGGGGGTGGGGAACAATTGGCACTGGAGACTCTAAGGAGGGCAAATAGAAAGTAGATGGTATCTAAAGGTAGAGAAGTGGAGGATAAAGGTTTCTAAACACAGCTTTAAAAAAAGATGCATGACAAACAAATTACAACATATTATCCTGGATAGGAGCCAAGATTTTTTAAAAGAGCAGTTCTTAAAGGCATTATTTGGACCCCTGTGGAAATTTGAATATGGTTGTATGTTAGATGGCATAATTATGTTGAATTAAATGTCATATGTATGAAACTGGTGTTGTGGTTATGTAAGAGGATATCCTTAGTTTGGAGAAATACCTGCTGAAGTGTTTAAAGTACTATGGCCTCTGCAGCTTTTGTAGGATCTGTATGTAAAAAATATATATCTACATATGAGATATGTATGCACACAGAGGTGAGGCAAATGTCACAAAATATTCACAGTTGGCGAATATGTGTGAAGCTTATATGATGCTCATTGTGCTATGCTTTCTAATCTTCTGTAAGTTTGCAGTATTTTAACATAGAAAGTGTGGGGACCTGCCTCAAAGTCAGATATCTGCCGCAGCACAAGTTCTCTGCCAAACAATCGCTTCTTCTGGGCTCACCCCTGGGCTGAGGGTCCCACTCTTGTTACAGCTGAGGATCATTTTCCTGTTTGTTCTCTTCTCTCTGAGACAGAGTCAGAATTCTGCTCGGAACCATGCTGACCCGGTGACATGAAACCCCCAACCCCCAGGCAGGCCTTGGAACTCATGTGTGTCCTAGGCCACTACTTGGCATCACTCAAGCCTTGAGGATCTGCCTCAGGTCTTCCTTTTGCTGAGATCCTCGTCCCTCCGTTTGGGTTGGCCATGACAGCCTCCAGGAGTGCAATGTGGTGTCCAGGGGATATGTAAGTAAGAAGTGCACTACACCATTCTCCACCCTTGGCTTGCTGTGGAGGAGCAGCAGGAATGTGGGTGAAGGTGCCCAGGGGCCCCAGTGCAAGGTGAACTGGACGCCAGATGAGTCCTCTGTGAGGGTGAAAGGACAGAGCCTCAGAAGGAGAGGCAGCCTGCAGCCCTATCTGCAAGGCTTTGTTTCTTATTCTTTCAACGAATCTCAAAAGAATTATGTCAAGTGAAAAAAGGTCAATCTCGGATGATTATTTATCATATTATTTCATTTAGAGAATCACATTCTCGATGGGACAAATTTATGTAAATAGAGGACAGACGAGTGATGGTTGGGGGCCACGGGTGGGAGTAGGGTGCTGCTACACAAGCGTACTAAGAGACCAGGGATGGAGATGGTTGGTTTGTATGTTGACCTGAGCAGTGTCAGTTTCCTGGTTGTGACACTGAATTAGGGCCCTGGAAGATGTTGCCAGGGGCAGGCTGGGTAAGGGGCATGCAGGATCTCTGCTGCTTCTGTATTTTGCATATAATTAAATTTCTTGATACATTTTAGATATACATAATGATCATATTCATCATAGGGAATTTGTACCAGTACATGATATATTTTCTGTATTTTTCCAATCCTCTCTCCTTTCAACATATCTTCCCCTCCCTATTTACAAAGCTTTGTTTCCATTTTATCTTTTTTCAATTTTTTTTCCCTTTTCTCTTCCTTCCTTTTCTCCTCCCACTACCCCAGTTCTTCTTTCCTTTTGAACAATTTCTTCCTATTTCACATGTCACATGAATCTCCAGTTATTTCAAAATACAACACTTACTTTTAAAAAGGAGGATATAGGTAAAGCAAATATGGCAAACTATTAACATCTAAGCAGCTTAGTGTATGTGGAAATCTGCTGTATTTGTTACATTATTTTAATATTTGAAATGCCTAGTAAAAATAAAACCCTCTGGCATTATCTTGTATGTGTGCAGCCTTTCCCAGGATCCATACCTGGTCCCCTTGGGCTGGTGTGACAGAAGTGGTGGTAAGAAACACTTGGTAAGGGCTGGAGGAGGTACTGAGCTCTGGGGCTGAGCTCAACTGCAAACCATGCTCCACCTTCTCACCATCATGGAAATGGGCAAAGTTACACTCCTAAGCTCGGTGACAGCTAGTCCTAGACTAAAAGAACCGCCCCAAAAAAGGCTAGAAGCTTTCAGTTTCTAGAATCCTTCAGCTCTCAAAAACAGAGACATATATACCAAAATCTGTTTATTATTTAGTAAAAAGTACAAGTTCACAGTGCAATCAAAAGGGACTAAAAGAGACAAGTTAATAATTCAGATGTAAAAATAGAAAATAATGTCCACAACTTAGTTAGACTGGGATATAATTCTAGGAATCATTAAAGAGGAAAGTGTTTCCAGTGTCGTGAGGGCAGATGTGACTGTAGCAGGTCTACTCACACGGATTCTGAATGACGATCAGAAGGTATTCTTTATCTGTGGAGAGATGTGGGCAAAATTAATTCACCCTAGAAATTCCACTTAGTACTGGCACACAGCTGCTGATCTTCCTTTCTCTTTCAAATATCACATGGCCTTTGAGACTGATGGCTGCTCATCAGAATCATCTGGGTATTTAGAAACTTCCCATCCCAGCCTGGCCACTGAGAGTCTGAGTTCATTGGTCTGGGGATAGTGTCCCAGGCATGGGCCATTATATAAAAATGCTCTCCAAATGAAATTACAAAGCTGTATTTAGTTTTTTGGATATTCTAATTTTTTATTTTATGGAAAAATAAAATTTTATAAAAATAGAATAACAATAGTTAATATACTGAGTGTTGTTATCTTCAAAGTAGTTACTCAGAGTACAAGATATGTGCATAAAAGTTCTCCAAACAATATTGACACAAACCTTTTTTTCCCAATGAACTAAAAGAAGCTAGTAGTATAAATATCTTGTATTTTTTTCCTTTTCCCTTCCTTCCTTTCCCCTATCCTGGTTCCTCTTTCCTTCTGTATAATTTCTTTCCATTTCACAATATCTATTGTACATTTTGGGCCTTATTTACTCTTTCGGTTTCTCACACCAGGGAGACAATATGATGTTTACACATGTGAATCTCATTTATTTCACTTATGAGTATGGAATCTCAGTGTTGTTTTAATTTGCATCTCTTGAATGACCAATGACGTTCAACATTTTTCGTATATTTATTTGTATTTTTATTTCTTCATGTGAGAAGTGTGTATTCATCTCAGATGCTCATTTTTGGATTGCGTCTTTGAATTTGGGTGGCTCTGGTTTTTTAATTCTTTATGTATTCTAGATATAAGGCTTTAGTCTGAGGGACAACTGGTTAAAATTTATTCCATCCAGGGATGCAGGGATGGTTCAACATACACAAATCAATAAATGTAATACAACACATTAACAGAGACAAAGGCAAAAATCACATGATCATCTCAATAGATACAGAAAAAGCATTTGACAAAGTCCAACACTCACTCATGATAAAAACCCTACACAAAAAAAAACTCTACAGAAAATTGGAATAGATAGCCTTTATTTCAACCTGATAAAAGCCACCTATGACAAGCTAGCAGCCAGAATCCTACTAAATGGTCAAAAACTGAAAGCTTTCACTCTAAAACCAGGAATAAGCAAGGATATCCCCTACTACCACTCCTATTTAATATAGCTCTGGAAACACTAGCCAGAGCAATTAGACAAGAAGAAGAAATAAAAGGAATGAGGGTGGCAAAGGAAGAAGTTAAACTATCATTATTTGCTGATGACATGATGCTCTACATAGAAGATCACAAAAACTCCACCAAAAGACTTGTAGATTTAATAACCAAATTCAGTAGTGTAGCTGGATACAAAGGCAACACTCAAAAATCAATAGCATTCCTATACAAAAGCAATGAACTCACTGAGAAAGAAATTAGGGAAATAACACCCTTCACAAGAGCATCTAAAAATGAAATACATAGGAATCAATCTAACAAAGAAAGTAAAAGATCTATACATTGAAAACTACAGTACTCTAAAAAAGGAGACTAAAGAGGGTATCAGAAAATAGAAAGATATCCCTTGTTCACGGATTGGAAGAATCAACAAAATGAAAATGACCATGCTCCCAAAACTGTTATACAGATTTAATGGAATCCTAATCAAAATATCATTAGCATACCTCACAGAACAAGGGAAAATTTTCCTAAATTCATTTGGAACCAGAAGAGGCCTCGAATAGCAAAAGCAGTTCTGGGCAACAAAGGCAAGTCAGGGGGCATCATAATCCCTGACTTGAAATTATATTACAGAGCTTCTGTGATAAAATCAGCATGGTATGGGCAAAAAAACAGACCTGAGGATCAGTGGAACAGAAAAAAAGATACAGACACAACTACAAACACACATTCAGCCACTTTGTCTTTGACAAAGGGGCTACTGGAAAAAAGATAATATCTTTAGCACATAGTGTTGGTAAAACTGGCTTTCCATATGCTGAAAATTAAAACTAGACACATGTCTATCACCATCCACTAAACTAAAGTCAAAATGGATCAAAGTTCTAAATATTAAAACAGATACACTAAATCTGCTGGATGACAAAATGGGTAGAAATCCTGAAGACATAGGTAGGCAGAGAGTTCACGAACAAAACCCAGATCGCAGGGAAAATACTACAAAGAATCAACAAGTGGGATCTCATTTATTAGAAAGCACTTGCACATCAAAAGAAATCACCAACAGTGTGAAAAGACAACCCATCATGTGGCAATTCTGATTTGATAGATGCGCTACAGAGAACTTTGTTCTAGGCTGGATTTAGGAGCACAATATAGTCATTTAGTGACTCTTTGTAGACGGATATGCTTTGTGGATGCTGCCTTCCTGTAGGCCAGGATGGCTACACTTTATTCTTTGGGCTCTCCCCACTTTATTCTCCAGACCAGGCACGTGTCTGCATGCTGTACAGTCTGTGTGCCTGATTCACTGAAAAATGAAAGTTACATCTACTTTTTTGTTAACTAACAGTAAATGCAAAATGGGCAAATTCAGTTTAATCAAAGGTCAAACTGATCATTAATTTCATAAAATTTTCAAGTTGGAATCTTCAGATTCAAACATCTTCATTTTGTAACCCAAGCAAATCATGCTTTATATTGTATATTAAAATCCATATTCCCCGCTCTTTGGAACAAGGCTTTTAACCAGTAAAGTGGAAAGGTGCTTTAAATACACAATGAAATGCCAAGTTACCTGGAGCTACCATGATTTCATGTTTCTTTGACCTGATCCTCAGGAAAGTTAAGTCGTTCTGAGGGTCAATATCACGGATCGTGCTCTTGGCTTTTATTGTGAGCTGGTGAAGAAGGCCTGCATACTGAACCGTGGTTGAGTTGTCCAGAGTGGTTCGGATAGGGATGCCTATTACGAAATTTGATTTTGGGTTAACATTTTTTTCTGATTATAAAAGTAGTATGAACATCATAAAGTTACTGCAAAACACTGCTAACTGCAAAGAAGAGGAAAAAGTAACAGCAGATACTACTGGTATCAATTTTAGTTTACAGCCTCACAATTTTTTCTTTTCTACATAGATTTTTAAATATAAATCTAGTCAAACTATGTTTATGAAATTGACTGTTGCTTTTTTCCTCCTTTAGGTTGGAGCATACAGTTGTTCTTATTGATAATATAGTTTTAATCTTGACAGACTTAAATATTTTGTGGACATTCAATCTCCTAATGTTTGGACAATCAGTCTTTACATTTTTGCAGGTAACAGTGTGTACACTGTGTGTTCATCATTTGGAAGCTGTTCATTGATTATTTGAGCCCTAAGTGAGTGCATTTCTACATAAAGTGTTTCCCTCCAGCATCCTATCCACAGCAAGTCTGCTTTGAAATGCTTTGTATGAGGAGTGGTATGAGCCTTCCTTCCTGAAACCAGAAACATAAAGTGATATCGCTGCCCACGTTGGAGTCATCAAAAAAGATTTTTCAAAATTTGTCCCTAACACCTCGTACAGTATTTTGCAAACCTTACATTTTATGTTAGAAAGGCAAGGTAACAAAGATTATGTACTTTTTCACAGCATTCCCTGGTTTGCACTCATGTTTTATTTTAAACATTAGTAAGCTTGGCTACTTGATTGCTCTATTGTTCTATTATATGAGTATAAAACACAATCTATTAATTTAGCTGGAAGATTCTATCCAGACAAATATGCAAGTATAATTCAATTCTGCTCAAATCAATCCAGCTAATTCAGGTCAGCCAGTGCTTTGTACCTATTATGTAACAGGTGCTGTGATAGGCAGTGTATATATACACTATTATATCTAAACAAGGAGAGCCTTCACAGTATTTTGGGGGCTGTCAAATAGTTAGGAATTCCAGGGGTTTTATTTGCAAATGTGCCTTTACTGTGCAGGGACACATGGAGTGAAAGTGGGATTACTGACACATTCCTTAAGTGCCTGAATTAAGGCCAATCTATAAAAGACCCTCACCTGGATCTCCATTTTCCCTCAGAAAGTGTAGCTCCAGAAATGCTCACAAAAAGAGCACTTTCGAGAGTAGAAGAGTACTATGAACCGAAGGTTTTATCAAATTTTCATGAGACTGTTGGATGGAATCCATTTTTACCCCCAAAATGACTAGTTTCTTTTTAAGATAACTACTATCTCCAGAAGAGGTCTCGCTAAAGAATATAAGTATAGAACTTATAGGGAAGCCTAGTCAACAGATAAGGTATTATATACAACTGTTAATTTCTGCATTATTATTTATTGGTCATGCCTCCCCTGAAACGGACCAAGTTGTCTTTCACACCTGATGGAAGGTCACAAAGCACATCTTTAACAAACAGGAAACAGAAATGTTGCTGGCGCTCAACCTTTGAGGATCACTTTTGATGAATACTTTTATTTTGCATCCTAAATAGTGACAGCCTATGAAGTCTGCATTGCTCAGCATCAGCAAAAGAAATACAACCCGAATAAATTATTTAAAGTGTGGATGACAAGATTATGAATCAGATGTTCAGGCCTACTTAGTTATGATCCACTTCAATAAATAAAGCGGCTAGCCTTTCTGAATAATAAGGTGCATCATGGAAACACGTGGGCGTTTTTCATATATATTGCAGATCCTTGGAAACAAACAAGAGCTATTTAGTGAGTTTTGCTGAGTACCTTGTGAGGTAATTAAAAAATAACTTAATAAAGAGTAATTTTAGCACACAGTATTCTTGGTGTTCCTCCAGGTATATTCTAGGTCAACTCCAGAAGGTATACATTTGTGTTTATAATATTTAGTGGTGTCATTATTCTGTACCTTAACTTTCTTCAGTTAAAGAAATTGCTTGATTCAGTCTATGCAGAGGTGATTCATTCATGTTAATGACTATAATAGTCTGCTGGGTGGCTGTCCTATAATGTACTAACTAATTTGTCCTCTTGACAGGCATTTAGGCTATTCCTATTCTTTGACTCTTATAAACCAGGCTAAACAATATGACCCTAGGCATGTCATTTCACATTTGTATGTATGTATAGAATAAATTCTTAAAATGGAGCTTCTAGAACAAAGAATAGGTGCATTTTTAAGTTTGATATTGCCAAATGTATGGTGCTGCTCTAAAATATAAGTATATAATCCCAGTAAGCTGGTACTTATTATTTCACTGGATCATCTTCAACTGTACCTTTGCACTTTGGTTGCTAGATTGTATTTCAAAATAAAAGGAACTGGCTGGATGGCTGATAAAATCTAATGAAATTCAAGTGGTGGATTGTTAGAAGGCCAAGAATATTTAAAATTAATAGCCTACAGGAATTTGGCTTATATACATAAGAATATATGACAGATGTGACTGTGTGGGAGAGAGATATTTATATTCACTAGTATATAATGGAATGACTATGTTGTAATATTCTAAACAATGAGTGGTTTTATAAATAGGAAACCAATGTTAATAAACAAGCTCTGCTAATCAAAACCTATGTGACTCAGGATTGATAAATTGCTAAGTCTACCTTATTGTCATAAGGAGGTAATCTGTGTTTCCACAACAGCGAGACCAAAGGACTAATATTTAACATGGCCTATGAGGAGCTCCCATTCAATAAACACACTAGACCTAGCTAACCACAAATACGATGTCAGATATATTAAAGTAATTTGCCTATAATTAGTAGACCAAAATCATTAGTACAGAACAAGGAGATGCAAATGCCAAATTAATTAAATATTTTCTGTGCTAAATTTCATGAGATTTCTGAAAGCCAGATAGCTGTACTATAATGACTGATACTTTCATCTAAAATTGAGTAGGGTGTTGAAACTGAGCACTGATAACGTTGCATTCTGGTCACACAACTGACACTATGTACTATTAATAAACACCCTTCTCCTGCACTCTGGTATTAATAATCTGACCATAAAAACAAGCCCCTCAAGTATATTTTGGGGAAAAAGGTTAATTTAACTTTCAGGCAAAAAGTGACTATCCATATAAGTCTTGAAAAGTGCCCTGAATCCTTACACAACCTTATCCCAGGAGAGGGTAATTAAAAATTAATGGATATTAAAAATATTTTGCTGCCTTTAGATGCGAGAAGTTTTCAGGAACTTCAGGAAAATAAAGTAAAAATCGCTTTTTAATTCCAATTACTTTCTATAACATAGCCTTACTTTCTCCCTATTCAAATGTGCACGTGGCTATAGAAAGGGAGAGAAACGGCCTTCTCTGATGAGCAGAGTCATGCTCATCAAGTAAATATTACAAATTTATACTTCAATGTATTTGTAAATACTACAAATTTTAAACTTCCCCTATGGTTGGGATGGATTTACTGTCTTATTTGCCTATTATTAGTACACATGATGCCGTAGTGAGTATTCTTTTATCTAATTCTTTTCGTTTCTCCTTAGTATAAACTCCTAGGAGTAGGTTTACAGAGGCGGGTGTGGCTACTTTTGAGACATGTGAGGAATACTACCAGGGTTATGTGCTTTCTGAAAACACTGTCCCATGGAGCACATTAGATGAGTTGGCCTGGCTGCCATGGGAGAACGCAGCTCCACTGGTCCCCCGCCCCCTCCAAATTCAAGTCCAGCCTAAACATGGTCATCTGGTTTGGAGAGAGTCTTTGAAGACACCAGTAGGTAAAATGAAGCCATTCTGTGCCTCAATCCCATAACAGAGGACACAGAGGAGAGGATTCCGTGGGACTGCGGAAGCATGGGAGCTGGGGTGGAGCGTCCCTAAGCCAACGGACACCAAAGACCGACAACAACCACCGGAAGCTGGGGAGGAGCTAGGAAAGCTTTCCTGGTAGAACCTTAAAAAGACTGTGACGTGATGGTATCTTCAGTACCGTTTCTGGCCTCCAGACTGAGAGAATAAATTTCTGTTTTAAGCCACCAGGTGTGAGGGACTTTGTTGAAATAAACAAAGCACTGCAGCCCAAGCCAAGCTAAGGAGGCAGCTCTGTGAAATCATGCAGGGAGCCCACGTGAGGCATGCAGCAGAGTGCATGCAAATATTTGGAAATAAACTCAGTTTAACAAGATGCACTCACGGGGCCTGGGTCACTTCCTGGAGCTGTGTGGCATGACTCCTGACTTACCTAGAAGGACGATCGTAGATCCTCTCTCCCCTCGGAGTGTTTAAGCTGAGTGAATTAATATTTTTTAATTATATAAAAAATAAAATATTTTATATGTGAAAATTAGTTAAAATATCCACATTCTCACAATTATTTAATTACAATTCTATTAAGTGTTAGCTATTTTAGGGGGTGCACTTGACATTTATCATTCCATGAAATAATCACAACCTCTGGTAAAAGACAATATGTTCTTTTCCATTCTTAATGGTAATGAATTAAAATTCAGAGTTTAAATAAGAGTTTTGGTTTCTAGCTGCACTTTAAGGATGTATTGATGGATTCTGCCAGGACTGAGCTGATAATATGCCAGATTTACAGTTGTATCAGGAATTATGGGAAGTATTGAATTATTTCAACTAACAGTCTGGAATTTCTGGTATCTCTTGCCTTTACAAATATCTGAATTAGCAGTGAAACCAGCAGGCACCTTTCAGAGGTCTCTGCCATGGCTGAGCATGAGGAGGTGCTACGTGGATTCATCCTTAAGGAGGGTTGTGTGGAGAAAGAAAGGTCTGGTGGGTCTTCAGATGTCATAGGTGGAGCTGCACTGGCCCTTTTTATGCCATATGCACAAATACCATAAATAACATGCAGATGAGTCCTAAGTGATGTTTTCTAATTGTGGTAAAGGAACAATTTCACTTAAAATGAAGACTAAAACTTTGCATCTTTTATGATGTTAGCACAAAAACAAACTGCCAGCAATGACGGTCTTCCTATCTTAAACATGACAGCTTTACTGGCACTCCTGAATGATGAAAGAGAAATACTAAAGTATTAAAAAGGATATGATCTATGTGTTTCTTAGGAATATTTAGACATGCCTGGCTAATATGAATATCCCCAGCTTTTAGCAGAGTGCTTGGCATATAATAGGTACTCAACAATGTTTGATATATAACTGCCATAACTAAATTTACAAAATATGCTCTGTATTTCAAATTGAAAGATATTTGTTTCAAGGCTTGATACAATAAACAAACTCTTGGTTGAATTCTATTTGTCAAGAAGGCGCACCGTGACATATTTACCTTCTGCATTTACGACCATGGTTCCAATAACTCCTTTATGGCTCTGGATTCTCTTTAGGGTTTCCTCTACCTCTGTCTGGAAGAGATCAGAGAGGCAATTAATCAAAACGGTCTTTGTGGTGATATCAGTCCTAAGGAGAATGATCTTCAGAATGATACATGTCCCCCCTATTTCTTTAATGTAAAGTTAAGGTACTGGGTTCTATAATCCTGGATATTTAAAAGCCACATTGGAAATCACCAAGCCCTATATACAAAGCTATATAAGATCTCCCCTGCATTCAACCCTGACAGTTCTCTGGGCTTGCTCCATTTTAGTGACAGAGACCAAATTGCCTCACAAGAAACGTACTCTCACTAGAAAAGTACTTTTCACATTGCACAGAAATCTGCCCTGTATCAGCTTTAATAAGTTGATCTTTCTGTATTCACAAAAACCCCTTTTGTATATTATTGTCTTCCCTTCCTCTAAAAGTGGATTTTAATGAGAAACTGTAATTTTCATTAGTGCTTGGTGTTCATTCAGATGATTAAGTTTCAAAAGGGTATTGTAGAAAATAACATGTTCCAGGATTCCAGGGTTCTCTTGATAACTATAGCTTGAGTTTTGGTGCAAGCTGACTATCAAATCATGAATGATTATGTTTCAATCCCATGATTGAGTTTTAAACTTTTTTGCATAAACTCTATTGTACCAAGTTTTCTTCTTTTGTGAAGATGCCAAAATCAAGAATACTATTTTCTAAACATGCAAAAGCTGATCAAAATATAAAGTGAACGATTAAATTAAAAATTTTATACACTAACAAACACATTGCCATTAATTCTCCTCAAATTAATGCCATTTGCTTTTAACACACTCATGTCATAATTCTTGTCATTTTCTGAAGAGGTTCTGGAAGTTATCCTGTTGCTGTTCTACCATCCAATAGAAAATCAGGCTCATAAAACCATTATAGTGTTCTGATTTACCACTGTGCAACTCTGGCTCTTCCCCAAAGTAAAAGACAATGAAAGGTAAAAGTTTTGAATTGATTCAGAACATGGGGACAGCCGTGATAGTGCAACTAAAGACTTTAAATGTGTTTGAAGTAAGGAGGAATATTTTGAGAAGGATTAATGATAATGTGTCTTTTACTGTAATAGAATATTTTAATTTAAACATTCACATTTCTCCATCACACCTATATTGTTCATGTCTGAGCAGTCACTGGATATTCTCAATTTAAAGAGTATTCTGCAGTCTACTGATGAGGGATTGTGATATTCTACTCTGTCCCCCACATCACATAGGTGAACATTATGTTACTTTAGTCAAAAGATAGGGTTTTTTTTTGCACTTAATGTGGTCTGAGTAGTTATCTTTTCCACCATTATAGCAGATGTTTTCTCAATTTCAGGCCCTGCTGTATTAGGTTCAAATTTTTTGCTATTTTAAACACTATATCATTTGTCTAGCATGCTCTTTAACCTCACTGACAAAAAGCTTAAATAAATGTATTTTAAGAGGAAATTGTTTATCATGAAAATAAACGGAAACCTGGTATTATTTGTTATAAACAGAAATAACTGTGAAAGCAAAATGAAATGAAGACAGGGCACAAGTTTTGATTTCTACTGCAGGGAAAGCTTTGAACTGAAATCCCATCAGACTGAGCCCAGAGTCACCTCGCTTCAGGTGAAAAACAGAAATTACCAAACGACAGGACTTGGAGTGCCAGAAGCTTTCTCCTCACTAACGGCTTAAACAAATGGAAGGAGGAACTTTCCCACGACGTGACTCACCGGTTATGCAGCACATCTGGGCTATCTTATGTCTTGATGAATGTTTGCCATCTCGCTTTGGGACATGGCACTAAAGCCCAATACTTGTACAGGGAGTCAATCCTGTATTACCTTTCTGATGATCTCTAAGACAACGTCCACAGCTCTTTACAACCATCGTTCTGTTTATCTTTTCTTTGTTTACCTCCCTCTCCCAGTAGCTTCGCTTCTCTTGATTGCTGAGTCCTCCTAGTGCAGTATCTTAGGTCCCCCACCCCTTGCTTTCTCCAGTCCCTACTGTGCTTTTCTTTTCTTTTCTTTTTTTTTTTTTTTGTGGACCTTTCTCTTCTCCCTTCCTCTTTTCTCTTGATTTTCTTCTTCCTCAGTGTCTCCTGTCCCCCACCTCCATTCCCTTGTTTTCCCTGTTCCATTTCTTCCTTCCCCCCTCAGCATGAGATTTTGTTTGTTTGTTTGCTTTTTTTCTGGTACCAGGAATCGAACTCAAGACCTTGCGCTTGCCAGGCAGGCGCAGTGCCGCTGAGCTAAATCCCCAGCCCCGAGATTTTTTCTTTTTCATCTCTCCGCTGCCCCTTCACAAACATTCTTAACTCCCAAGATTTTTCATCTCCTCGATCTCTTTCTCCCCTTTCCAAATATCATCCTTGGCAAGAACCACCCCCAAGACAGCTTCCCCCCATCTAGGCATCTTTTTCCCCCTTTCCAGGGTCTTTTTGCCCCTCCAAGAAGCCTCTGGAGCCAACATCCGTGGCCGCGGCCAGGCAGCCAGGAAGCAAAGGCCCACGCAGGTCGGCGCCCTTGACAGTGGGGCAGTGACGGAGACCCTGAATTTACCATCGCGTGGCCAGCAAGACTCTGAGCTCAGCCTGGCGTCTCTTCTTCCCTGGCTGTCAACAGCGCTTCCAGCCGTTGCTAGGAGACAAGGGAGGAAGTGACCTTCCGGAAGCTTCGGGGTCGCGCCTGCGCAATCGCGATTGGGCAGCAGCCGCGGGGGTCGGCTCTTCCGCCCTGACTTAGCACCTGATGCCTCCGGGCCGCCGTAGGCGAAGGTTCGTGAAAGTGGCCGGTGGCTTACGCCTGTGCTCTTTCCGGACTTGAAGAGCAGTGGGACTGAGGAGGGCAGAGGGGCGTGGGCTTGGCTGCGGCAGGAGTGGCAGTTCTCTAAGTCCTTTAAGCATGCATTGGATGTAAGTGCCACTCAGGAACTGTTTGATTACCATCTGCTCCGTACCGGGCTCTGCTGGGGAAACAGACCAAATGCCACCAGCAGAGCTGTAATGTCCACGGTGATAAGTGTTGGGGCAGATAAACAGAGTGGGTTCATGTGACACCGGGTTTGGGCTGCCTTAGGTACTTGGTGACAGACTCAGCTGCCTTGTAACGTGTGCCTTAGCTCTGCCCTGTGCGGCGCCGACACACCCCTTCCTCCGTATTTATACTGACAGCATGGAGCCCTTATCTGTCCCCCTCCCTCCCTCTCTCTCTGTCTCTCTCCCTCTCCCTGTCTCTGTCTCTCCCTCCCTCTCTCCCTCTCTCCCCGCTGTCTCTGTCTCTCTAGCTCTCTCCCTCCCCCTCTCTCTCCATGTACATATACATATATATTCATTCATATGTATTCATGTATATCTCCCTATCCCGGAGCCAGTACTAGTACAGCAAGCGATCACACATCTTATGCTCGCAGCTCCTACCTAGTTGTCTGTATCGTCTTTTATTGCTCTTCACTCGGTTGAAGAGTTGGCCACTTACCAGAAGTCATTTGACCTTTTGAAGGGCGTTGATAATATTCTTGTAGCTTGGGAGGAAGAGACCAACGGCTGAAGGAAGTACAGCAAGGAAATTTTGTGGCTGGTACCTGAATTCCTGGGGTTTGAAGAGGACAAACACTGGTGATGAAATGAAATTATAAGGTGGGAATGCATCTCCATCAGGACCATGCTATCATGACTTCTTTATGATGATATGGATTCAGTGTGTGCTTCCATTTTCAGAGAGCAGTGTCACACCAAACAAGATGTGCTCCTTGCCAAGGGTGTCAGCTAGAAACTAGGAAGGATTTGTTAGGAAAGCTCTGCATTTGGTGGTTTTGGACTAGATCTGTTTCAGCTTGGATTCTGTCATTTTATGATAATAACTTATATACAAGAACATTCTGAGAAGCTCTAGTTCTGTTTCAGTTTTTGCTGGGGGTGGAGAGGTGATTCAGGACATAAGATTTCCCCTTTCTTCCCCTTCAAGAATTTATACTTCTCAGAAAGTCAGTTAACCTCACACTTTTGCACTGACTACTTGGGACTCCAACTGAGGTCATTTGGAAAGGTTAGTTAGGGTTCAGGAGAGAAATCTGAATCTGGTGTGTGTGTGTGTGTGTGTGTGTGTGTGTGTGTGTGTATAAAGATTTTCCTGTTAACTACCATTTTGCAGTAATAAAAACATAGATCTTTACAGTAATACTGGCCTCATTGTCTGAAAGACTGATTTTTGGGCTCTGAGTATTTCTGATCAAGGGGATTGCTACTTGCATGTACACATAGCCATTTGAGCTTTTTGTATAAAAATCAGTGGCAGTGCACCATATCTTTTATGTCAATCAGCGTTAATGAAGGAGCTGACTGCATATGCATGGGGTGTGAATTCCCTCATTTCTGGAGTCAGGGTGTCAAACTCATTCGATAGCTGACAGCTGTGATTAGAGCAAAGAAAGACTCCATCATGAAAGGCACTGACAGGAGAACCCAAGTGCTGAAAAGGAAATGAGAAGTAGCCCAACTGACTTCCAACCCACAGTCAAGTTTGACTCACTGTGCACAGGAAATCAATGAAGAGAATATGAGCCATTTTCTTCTCATTGATTTTCACTTCTAATTATTCCTTGGAGAAAGCTTGGTTTAATTTTTATGCCTATTTGGGGGACTATAATGAATATCCCAGGCTGTGCCGTATAAAGTGCCTTGGCAATATCTGACACGTCTCTACCCTGTCGTCAGTACAGGTGAATTCTCCTTTTACCCTCTTCTCCTTTTCCATCCCTTCACTTTGTTTTGACTCAGAAGTGCTAAGTAACTTCCAACTTAAGTGAAAGTATTGGTCAATAATACTTTTATTTGCAAATAATACTCTGATGTAACCCCAAACTGTGCTATATGCAGAGACAAATTCCATTACTTCTCATATAAGTTGTTCATAACGCGATGATTTTCTTTTAGAGAGGAGTCTTTCTTGCTCTTTAATAATTCGCTTTTCTCTGGTTGGCCTGAGGAAACCCAGGTAACTTCGTGCCTTTGAGTTTTCCCTTGGAATTTCCTGTAGCATCCCCTATAGCTATCTGGTGTTCTTTCTTTTCTTTCTTCTTTTTGTAACTAAAATTGAACTCAGGACCTTGTGCTTGCCAGGACCGGGAGCTGTGCCTCTGAACTACATTCCTGGCCCTATCTTTGGTATTCTTGCCTGTTGGCAAATACTATAAATTAGATCATACTGTATTTTATGCCCCCTTTTCCTCACAAGGCATTGTTTGTCAACCTAAATATAACTACTAGTATTCTGCTAGTTTCCCTCCAGGACATAGACACTAGATTCTTCTAAAATGCCCCTTAATACTAAGGCAGAATTAGAGGATGGAAGTGGTATCTATAAGTATTCTCTGTCACAGACCTAATATCTTACATTAATAGATATATAGATTTAGGGCTTCAAAAGATTTTCAAAACCATTTTTTGCTTGTTAGAACAAAGGCTGCCTCTGGAGTAATCTTGTTCAGGACCCAATTGTAACACAAGTAATTGCTTCCTACAAGGAAATCCTCCCTGATGGAATTGAGCAATTTCCTAGGGCACAGGATTTGGAGTTGCATGCAGCTAGAGTTGATGTTTCAAGGTGTGTTCCCTTGAATAAACAAACCCTCAGCTGCAGTTTCCTCATTAGTAAAATAAGAAAGATAATGTCCACCTTAGTGGGTGATGTTTAAATGGTATTGATGTGTATGAAACGCCTGAATCCCAGGTACACAATATGGATCATTTAATTGTATTTCTTTATTGAATTTTCCCTTCCTCTAGTCAGTTTTTCTTCTTCCCTCCTTTCTATACTCTCCTTTTTTCCCTCTGTCTGATCATTCTGCTTCACTTCCTTTTTCCTCCTTCTGTTTAACCTCCTCTTGCTTCAAGTCCTTCCTGGGAACAGTATCCAGAATCCATACAGTGGACTTTCTCAGTGAAGAACATTTTTTTTTCTCCCTTCAGACAGCCCATTATTTACTTAGAACCTTCCATTTCTGCTTTTTCACAATTCCCACTTTTGAATTCTGGCTCTAATTCCTATCTCAGTGCATTGCCGTTCACAGATGGTCTCTTTCTCAGGATAGGGGGCAAACTGTAAATATTTCCTCATCTATTAACTTTGCTCCGAGAAGGAAAAGGAAGAGCTGAAGGTTGCACTAAATCTCATGCACTTTATGTACCTCTTCTTTGCTCTGGTAATTCATCCACAAAATCTTATAAGCTATTTTCAAGATCTCTGTTCTATTTAGTTTCAGAATGACTTCGGTAACCATAACACACAAGACAGAAGAGTGCATAAAACCAGTATACGAGTGGGTGAGTGTCCACAAAGTGAACTCCTGTGCCACCTCAACCAGGTCAAGAGAAGTAAAACACTGTCCACATCCCAGGAGCTTCCATGTGGCCACTCCCAGTCACTCTTTCCGCCCTCCTTCCAGGGTTAGATATCAGGCTTCTAGCAGTATAGTCCATCTTGCTTCATTTTAAACCTTGCCCAGGGAATTATCCAGTGCACAATCTTTGGTTTTGGGCATCTTATGCTGAGCATGATGTATATGGCAGTCATCTGTGTTGTATGCAGTAGTAGTTTTTTCATTTTTATTGCTGTGTTGTAAGTAAACATCAACATTTATTTATACTTTTACCATCGATAGATATTTTGATTGTTTCTAGGTTTTAGTACTAAGAACTGCAGTGCCACAAGCATTATTTCATTTGTCATTTGGTGCACATGGGTATGAATTTATTTTGGGTATAAACATAGAGGTGGTGTTCATGGATCATAGAGTGAGATCTGTGCTCAGATAATGCCTGACTTTTCCAAAGGGGTCATGCCAGTGTACTGGGGTATCCAGCAATAGTGCAAGAGAATTATTTTGGGTTTACAGCCTTATCAATAGTTAATCTTGTCAGGATTTTAAATTTTAGCCATTTTGGTATGTGTATTGTCATATCTCATTGTGGTTTTAATCTCACTGTTGATGAAACTGAGCAAAATTCCTGTATATTTGTTGGGCGATTCTTTTGGATTGTGTGTGTATGTGTGTATGTCTGCCCATTGGCACTCTGGATACAAGCTCTTTATTGAATATATCCATGGATCTGCATACATTCACACACACACACGTTCTGCCCTGTGGATTGCATTTTGTTGTCTTAATTGTAAAGAATGTAATTGCAATAATCAATATTAATTTCTTTTATGAGATTAGTATTTTGGTGTCATGTTTAGGGATCTTTTCCCAACTCCATGATCGAGAAGATGTTCGATTTATTTTCTCATGAGTATCAAATCGACACCCTGGCTATGATCAGAATATGTCCCCCAAAGTCATGTGTTGGAAACTGAATTCCCAATTAGCAATGCTGAGAGGTGAGAGCTTTAAGAGGTGATTGGGTCATGAGAGCTCTGCTTGCATGCATGGATTAATGTTATTATTGTGGAAGTACATTCTTTTTAGGAAAGAGGATTCATTATAAAAGCCAGTCGGGCCCTTTCTTGTTTCTCTCCCACATGCTACTTTCTTGCCCTTCTGCCTTCCCTGGTAGGATAACAAAGCAGGAATAGCCTTGCTGGATGCTGGTGGGCATTTTGATACTGGACCTCTCAGTGTCAGAACTATAAAAATCAATTATCTAGTTTCTTTGCATATTACCCAGTCTGTGGTATTTTGTTGTAGTAATACAAAATGTACTCAGATAACCGAGTACTGAGAAGAGCACATTTCCCCACAGTTCTGTGGTACCACCTCTGACAGTATACAATATACAAAGTGTTCATGTATGTGTGTTCATCTTTCAGGGCTCTCTATTGTACTCATCTGGTTTGTAGCCCAGTACGATTCATCTTAATTTGATGTGTTATTATAAAGTCTCGACACTTGTTACAGTATAGACTTCTCTATTTGTTCTTTTTTAAATGATTGTCTGGCTTTTCTCTACATTTCCATATTGCTTTTGAATAAAACCGTTTATTTCTGCAAAAATATAGCTGGTATTTTGACTGCGTGATAGGTGTATAGACTAATTAGAACTGAAATAACTACAATAAGCCCTTAATTCATGAACATTGTATGTCTCTCCACCTTAAAGTTCTTCTTTCATTTGTTTTGATAATTTGTATAGTTTACTTGCATGGCTGAGTTGCATATGTTACATTTATCGATACGTAATTCACATTATTTGGTACTTCACAATTTTATTTGCTCACCATTTGCTGGTGATGTGTAGATCAAACTGAGTATCATGTAGAGACTTTATATTTGGCAAACTTGTGATTCATTTTTTAATTCTACTTTTTATTCATATTAATGTGTATTTATCCTAACAAAATTACTAAACTCAATTATTCTGAATTTCATCTATGGATATTGTTATAGTTTAAATCATACATAAAATAAGAAGGACCACTTACTATTTTACTGGAGCTAGAGCTATTTTGATCGAAAACACTTTGAGAGGAATATTGCAAGAAAAGAAAATAAAAACAAATTTCATTTTTAATGTATATACATGTCTCTTAAAAAAATTAAAAAATAAAATATTAAAAAAATGTAAATACAAAATCCTAAACAATTGGTAAATAATACTTTATATGCAAAGTATAATATAAAAATAATACAATGTAACAAAATTAAGTTTGTTCTGGAAATTCAGCTTTGGTTACTGTCTAGAAGTCAGTGGCTCTGGTGCACCCTATTGGTGAGAAATGGATCACAGTTTTCTGGTTTTCAGTAAAATGGCATAAGCACATTCACTCTGTCTTTCCTGCTGAATGCAGGTATAAAACTTGTGCACAGCAAATGGGGAAAGTGGTTAAGTACTCTGAAAAGTAACGTCATAAAGTGGGGAAAGACTACAATTTAAAGTACCATTGAACCAGTGATGATTTCCCCTCCTTGTCCTGATTCAAATCAGCTCATACTCCCAGAATCAGGCACTGACTGCAGGTGCAGAAAGCTCCAGGAAAAGTTCTCTAATTCTGGTAGGAAAGGGAGCTCCTAATGCTCAGGGAGACTGGGAGGTATCTTTTATTTTCTCTTTGTTTTTCTTTATTCTCTGGTGCCTCAGATCACAGTCAGTTGTGATGCCGTCAGGGACCACAGACACCAAAACAGAGGGGAAACTTTGTGAGCAAAGGAGCTTTGGGTTCTGAGAGAGAGAGAGAGGGAGAGAGAGAGAGAGAGAGAGAGAGAGAGAGAGAGGGGAGAGGGGAGAGGGGAGAGGGAGAGAGGGAGAGGGAGAGAGAGAGAGAGAGAAAGAAATTGCCTTGCTTTTTTCCCTCTGTTCTTGCACTATTTGACCTTGGGCTCGGAAACAGTCACAGAAAGGGCACAGCAGAGCTGTGTACATTATATTCAGCATTCTGGCCACATAGGACTAAAACGGGGAGCTTCAGAGACTTTGATGGTATCTGAGGGAGAAGTGATTACTCAGGCAGGTACGCGCATAAAGTCTGGTTCTTGGACTTACCTGTGAACTGAGCATATGGATTTTTGAGCACAAACAAAGTTGAGAATTGAACTATTGTATAGACCCCCTGCCCAGCTCCCAAACTGGCAACTGGATGGAATAAACTTAAAACAGATCCAAATAATTCTTCCAAGTCTTTGAAAGCAGAACCTACATTGGAATCGTAAACACAAAGGACTTGTCAGAGTCTGGGGCCAAAACCATACTGGATTGTTGGCTAAAACAGAAGCATCAGTATTCTTTATAGGGTTTAAGTAAGAATCAACATCTTATGTACAATATGCAGAATGTCTAGGGTGCAACCCAAAGTCACTTGGCATCACCAGGAAAGTCTCAGTTCAGGTGAGGGAGGAGAAAGAATAGGCAGGAACACTGACACAACAGAGGTGTTAGAATTATCAAACAAAGAATTAGAGTGAGTATTGTAAAAGTGTCCAAGAAGCAAAGATAGACATTCTTGAGGGAAGTGAAAATGTAGAAATCCTAGAAAATATATGATGTAAAGAAGTACAAAATGAAAATCTTAGAACTAAAAAAGTAGAATTAAACTAACACATGAGGGAAAGAAAAAAGAAAGGAAGAAGAAAAAATATATATCCAGACGAGAGAGCTAAGATAATTGTACTACTAATTTCTATTAGTTAATTGAAAGGAACAATTAATGCTTAATTTTTTTGATCTTGCATGCCTATATCTGACACAGTATTCTGAACAACTACTTTGAAGATAAGGATATGCAATATAACAACCATTGTTGATTTCTTGTCATCTTGTTTTGAAATTCTGTATTGTTTTTAATGTCTTTTAAATTTTTATTCTCATTAAAATAAAAAAGAAAATGCTTATTAGAAAAAATAAATAAAAACATCAAAAAATTTGAAGCATGCAAAAAAAGAGTAACACAAATTTCACTGGATGAGCTACATAGGAAACTAGAGATGACAGAAGGGAGAGTCTGTGAACTTGGTAATAAATCAAAAGACACTATCTGCTCTAAGAGAGATAGAGAATAAATATTTTAAAAAATGATCAGAGCCTCAAGGAACTGTGGAAAAAGCCCCAGAATCTAAGAATTATCTCTAGTGTCTTAAAGGAGAGGAGGGATACTCCAGTGACAAGGAAATACTTGAATAACTAATAATGGAATGTTTTTATATTTTAAAAGACCCAAACCTATAGATTCAGGAAGCTCAGGGAATCCCAAGGTGGAAAAGAAAATAAATTTGTGTTGAAACATATTATGACTAAATACTAAAATCAGAAGATAGAGAAAAATTTGGAAGCAGTTGGAGAAAAATTAAGTATTATTTGTATAGGGATGATTATGGGTTCCTCATCCTAGCTGAAGGGCAAATGTATGTTTAGAAAGCTGAAGGAAAATATTGTCAGTTCAGCACTCTCTCTCCCGCAGAAATGTAAGGAGGAGTAAAGACTGTTTCTTTTATTTTAAAGAGAAGAAAAGGAGTATTTCCAAACAAGATAATAGAAAGTAACAATAATTAATACACTGTGTACTGTTATTTTAAAGTAGTCACTCAGAGTATAAGATATGGCACAAAATATTGTTTCCAAAAATATTAGCACAAACTTTTCTTTTCAATGAACTAAGATAAACTAGTAGCATAACTATCTTAACTAGTGTATGTGTGTGTGTGTATATATATGTGTGTGTGTGTGTGTGTGTATATCTGTCTATCTATCTATATATATCTTTTCCCTTCTTTTCTCCTTTCCCCATCACAATTTCTCTTTCCTTTTGAACAGTTTCTTCCCAATTCACAATATTTATTGTACATTTTGCATCTTATTTACTCATTCAGCTTCTCACACTAGGGAGACAATACTATGTTTACACACGTGGTGTAATTTACTTCACTTATGAGTATGGTCTTGAATCGCAACCATGTACCTATAAAAGTCTCAGGTTTATCCTTCTTTATGGCTGAGTAGCACTCCATTGCATACAAAGACCACATTTTTTTGGTTTGTTTTTTGATATTGGGAATCGAACTCAGGATCTTGCAATTGCCAGGCAAGCACTTGTGCTGCTGAGCTGTATCACTGGACCTGACCACATCTTTTAGTATCCATTCCTCATTTGATGGGCCTGTGGGTTATTTCCAAGATTTAGTTATTACAGATTGTGGTGCTATAAATATGGGTGCACATATATTGCTGTGGTATGATGTTTTAATTCTTTAGGGAAGATACTCAGCAGGGGAATAACTGGGTCAAATGGAACCTCTAATCCTAGTTTTTTGAGCAGTCTCCATATTGATTTCCACGTAGTGGTTGCACCAGTCTACACTCCCTCCAACAGTGGAAAAGTATTCCTTTTTCCCACCCCACACCCCCTCTAACATTTGTTCTTGGTTGATTTCTTGGTGATAGCCATTCTTTCTGGAGTGAGATGGAATCTCAGTGTTTACAAACAGAGAGAAATTAGACAAACGACACCCTTTACAATAACATAAAAAGATGAAATACTTAGGAATCAATCTAACAAAGGAAGTGAAAGATCTATACACTGAAAGCTACAGTACTCTGAAAAAGGAGATCAAAGAGGATATCAGAAAATGGAGAGATATCCCTTGCTTATGGATAGGAAAATCAACATAATGAAAATGACCATACTCCCAAAACTGTTATACATATTTAGTGCAATCCCAATCAAAATACCATTAGCATACCTCACAGATCTAGAGAAAGCATTCCTAAAATTCGTTTGGAACTAGAAGAGACCTAGAATAGCAAAAGCAATTCTGGGCAACAAAGGCAAGGCAGGGGGCATCACAATCCCTGACTTGATATTAAATTATAGAGCTATGTGATAAAAATAACACAGCACTGGTTAAAACAAAACAGACCTGAGGATCAGAATAGAAGATACAGATACAACTTCAAGCACATTCAGCCACCTTATCTTTGACAAAGAGGCCAAACATGTTTACTGGAAGAAAGATAGCCTTTTTAAAATGGTGCTGGAAACACTGGCTCTCTAATGCTGAAGAGTAAAACTAGACCCATATCTATCACCATGCACTAAACTAAAGTAAAAGTGGATCGAAGATCTACATATTAAAAGCAGAACACTAAATCTACTAGAAGAGAAAATAGGTAGAACTCTTGAAGACATAGGTGTAGGCAGAGAGTCCATGAACAAAACGCAGACCACATGGGAAATACTACAAAGAATCAACAAATGGGATCTCACCTTATTAAAAAGTTTTTGTACAACAAAAGAAATCACCGACAGAGTGAAAAGACAACCCACAAAGTGGGAAGAAATTATAGCCAGTTGTCCCTCAGACAAAAGACATATCTAGAACATATAAAGAATTGAAAAACATCAGACCCCCAAATTCAAAGGCCCAATTCAAAAATGGGCATCAGAAATGAATACACGCTTCCCAGATTAAGAAATACAAGCAGAAAAATAAATAAACGAATAAATGTTCAACACCACTGATCATTTGAGAGATGCAAAATAAAGACATTTTCAAATGAAGAAAAATTAAGAAAACTTGTTGCTGGCAGACAGACTGAAAGAATTATGAAGGAGAATTTTCCAGGCCTAGGTGGATAGCTATGAGATGGACATAAGGTGGAAATTTAGGATTTCAGGAATGAAAGAAGAAAAAAAATGACAAAGATCTGGACAAACATGATGGACCAGGAGTGAGCCTAGATGCCAGACTCCAGCCACCACCTGTTTTTAATAAATACATTTTTGCTGAAACCCGGGTAAACTCCTTGGTTTATGTGTCCCTTTGGCTGTTTTCACTCCATAAGGGCAGTATTTGTGGCAGGAACTGTGTGGCCCAAACAGTTTAAAATATTTATTATCTGTCCCTTTGTAGAAAAAATTTGCAGATTCCCACAGTATGTGGTTCCTTATAAGGTCATCAAAATAAGTTTGATGACCAAAATAAAGGATTGCACCATTCTTTGGAGTTTCCAAGGTGGATAAATATAATGTATAAAATGAGTACAGCATAAATAAGGGAGGGTAAAGGGGCCTATTTGAGGGTAAGCTTTCATTTCAGTTGAAGTGTCAGGTACTTGTTTTAAGTAAATGTGAAAAATAAGGTGTGTAATTCCTAGAGCAAACAATAAAATATTACACACAGATATGGTAAAAATCGCCATAAGTAAATTAAAATGTAATACTACAAATTATTCAAAGAACCAAAAAAGTGAAAGGATAAATAATAGAGTGGAAAATAAATAAAACAATCTATGAGAAATACTATGACAATTACATCGTGTCTTATAAATAATTATATTGCATATAACTTACAGAGGCACAACAATTCAAAGATAAATACTGTCAGAAAAGAACTGCAAAGAAGATCAATAAATTCTGATTCTGGAAAGAAATAGATGTGCTCTTTCTTCTCCTGCCCTCTACTTGTACCTGAAAACCATGCACATTATGTAAGCAAAAGGGCTCTCTGAAAGACAGATGGTATCAGGAAGATTGGGTAGGAACCTTGGTGCCTAAGGAATGAGATGGTTGAAAGCTCCCTCTTTTTGTTTTTAATTTTATATATCCCAGAATTGGAGTTTAAATTAACTAGCAATACAGAAATGCGAACAGACAAGGCACTTTTAAAAAGTCCCAACAAAAGTATTGTCTTTTCCCAAAGAACTGGGAAAGCTTCAGTCTACCAAGACAGAAACTCTTTAAAAAACAAAAACAACCCAACACTACTCCAGCCAAACACCACAGAAGAAGACTAGCAAAAGCCAAATGGAGAGTATAGACTTCCACATTCACATTGTTGTGATCCTCCATCCTCTCCTGAGCATTGTCAAAGGCTGAGTAGAAAGTTGGGACTTTATCTCTGTTGGGTGTTAACTAATTGTCTTCTACTTCCAGATGGTTCAGTGGTGGTTATGTAGGGAGCCCACTCTTCCATCTCCCCACCTCCACCTATCTATTATGCTAAAGTCTAAATACACCAATAAAAAAAAATCACTGGAGTGCATTAAAATGTTCCAATTCTATATTGCTTACTAAAAGCCCACTTCAAATATAATAATATAGGCAAATAGAAAATAAAAAAGGAGAAATATATCATGTAAACATTAATCCAAAGGAAGCAAGAGTGGCCATATGAATACCAGATACATAGACTACAGAGCAAAGGAAATTATTAGAGTCAAAGAGGATCATACATAACAATGTGGTGAATCCATCAAGTAGACAATAGCAAGCCTAAATAAAAAAGTGTATGCACAAGACACCAGAGCTCAAACATGTGTGAAGCAAAAAATAATACAATTGAAAGGAGAAACAAGCACAATTTTAATGGTAATCGAAGGCATCAGTATCTTCACTCAACAACTGATAGAAAAAGTAAGTAGAAAATCACCAAAGATAGAGATGTTTACAATGTCTTCAACTCTCAGGCTCTAACTGACATTTGTGGAGCACACCAACCAACATTGCAGGATATTGTACCCTTTTCAAGTGCCCACAGAACATGTACCAAGGTGGACCTAGCTTGGGCTGTAAAACAAGCTTCAACAAATTTAAAAGAATGGAAAGCATATGTATTCTCTGAGTACAGTGGATTTAAGCTAGAAATAAACAGAAAGATAACAAGAAAATCTGTACACTTGAAAACTAAGCACCCTATTTCTAAATAATCCATGAGTCAAAGAGGAGCTTTCAAGAGAAAAGATATAATGAAAGAAAATGAAAATGCAATATATCAGATTTGTGGAACATAGCTAAAAGTCATGAGAAGGAAATGAATAGCACTAAATGATAAGATTAGAAAAGGTAAAACTCTTCAATTAATAACATGCACTCATTCCAAGAGCCTAGATAAACAAGAACAAAATAAATTAAAGTCATAACTCAAAAAACCTACAAAAGAAATATTCACTGGAAATTCACTGAAGAATTCTACCAAATATTTAAAGAATTAATATGTTACACAGTCTCTTAATGGAAATAGAAGTGAATTTCCCAACACATTCTATGACTTTATAATGTTACCATTACCTTCACACCAATACCAGTCAAAACTAGTATGAGATGAGAGAGAGAGAGAGAAGAAAGAGAGAACTACTGATGATATCCTTCATGCAAAGTCCTTAACAAAGTACTAGGTAAGAAAGTTCAGCAAAGTATAAAAAGAATAACACAATATTATGAACTGGGTTTTATTCCAAGTATGCAAAGCTGGTTGCTGGTTCTTTATTCAAAAGTTATCAATATTATCCACTATATTGACAGAGTAAAGAAGAAAATAAAATCATATGATCATATCAGTCAATGCAGAAAAAATGACAAAATTTAGCATTTATCACGATAAAAACTAGGAATAAAAGGGAATTTCTATGCATTTTTAAAGGGCATCTCTACAAAATACTACAGCTAACATACTTAATGTTGAAAGACTGTGTGCTTTCTTCCTAAAATTGAGAACAAAAAAAGATGTCCTCTCTCACTGCTACACTCAACATAACGCTAACTTGTAGCCAGTGCAATAAGACAAGAAAAGGAGATAAAAGGCATACGTATTGGAAACAAAATAATAGAACTGTCCATATTTGGAGATGACATGTTTGAGCCATGTATAAAATGTCAAAGAATCAATCAATAGAAAGCCCCTAGAGCTAATAAATGAGTCTATAACAGCAAGGTCACAGGCTAAAAGAGAAGCATACTCAGATCAATTGTATTTTTACGTACCAGCAATGAATTCACGGGTGCCAAATTTTTAAAATATTTTTTTTTTTAAAGGACAGGGGAATATAGAGAAACTGTCCCAAACTAAAGAAGACTTAAAAAATGACAGTTAAATGCAACATATGATCATAAACTGGATCCAGAACCAAGAAAGAGATTGTGGGGATAGTTGGAAAAATTTCAATGGCATCTGAAACTGACGTTAGTGTTTATCAATCAAATTTTTAAAATATATAAAATTTACAGTTACTCAAAATGAAGTTCTTGGTTATAAATCCAACACAATGCATACAAGATGTGTGTGTTGAAACTGCAAATTGCCGATAAAAACAGAAAACTGTGCATAAATGAAGAATTGTCTCTTTGTTCCAAATTAGCATACCAGTTTGATGCAGTTCTTTTTTGCTTTTTAAAAATATATTTTTCATTAACATGTATTTGTTGCACAAACTAATGGGTTTCACTGTCATATTTCCATACATGCACATAGCATGCACTGATCATTTCACTCTGCCTTGTATTTTTTCTCTCCCCATCCCCCTTCCTACTTCCTTTGTCCCCCTTCCTAGTCTCTAGTAGTCCCTCTACTGTCAGATCATTCTTTTTAATTTTTTAAAAATTTCTGCATATTTAGAAAATGTATAATACTGTTCTTCCTGTGGCATATTTTGCTCAATATTATGTCCTCCACTTCCATCCATTTTTCTGCAAATGGCAAGATTCATTCTTCTTTATAGCTCAATTGTGTAAATATAATATTTTATTTAGCCACTAATGTATTGACACAAACACCTAGACTGATTCCTTCTTGGCTATTGTGAATAATGCTGCAATTAATATGGTTACACAGGTGTCTCTATAGTATTCTGACTTCATTTCCTTTGGATATATTCTTAGAAGTGGTACGGCTAGATCACACAGTAGTTCTAGTTTTAGTTTTTTGTGAACCTGTATATTGTTTTCCACGGTGACTGTGTTAATTTACATTCCCACTAACAGTGTATAAGCATTTCTTTTTTGCTGTATCTATACCAATTTTTTTGATAGTGGCCATTCTAATTGGGGTGTCATGCAAGCTTAGTGTAGTTTTAATTTGCATTTCTCTGAGGGTTAAAGATGTTGAGCATTTTTCATATATTTATTGTACTTTTATACTTGTTTTGAGAAGTATCTGTTCAGATTGTTTGCCCATTTTGATTACATTACTTATTTTTGTTGTTGTTTTTGAGTTCTCTGTATAGTCTGCATATTGATCCTCTTGTCAGATGAGTAGCCGGTAAGATTTTTTCCATTCTGTAGCTTGTCTCCTAATGGTGTTGATTGTATAGCCCTTAAAATGTACAGTGTAAACTGAAAATTTTAAGAAAAAGTAAGAAAAATCTTTACGCTATAGGGCTAAGCAGAGTTCTTAGACTTGTTAGCAAACAGATAATCCGTAACAGGAAATATTGATAAATGAGACTTCATCTAGTTAAAAACTGCTCTTCAAAAGCCCCTGTTAAGGGAATGAACAGCAAGTTACAGAGCTAGAGCAAATATTTGTACATCATGTATGTGACAAAAGATCATTATTTTGAATAAAGAACCCTCAAAACAGAATGAAACAGAAAGTGGGCAGAAGACAGAGACATTCACTGATGAAGATTGTGTGGACTCCCTTTGCCATGATGCGGACATCTTGAATTGTAACTGCCAAGATGGCGCCTGAGTAATCCTGGCCTATTTTCTCCACTTGGTCTCCCAAGCCTATTATAAATAAATAAGACCATTAGAGTGATATGTGGGGCTTTATGACCAGACTGACATTATCAGTGCCTGATGTCCTTGATCTTAGCTGAAGATAAATGAGACACATCCTGGCTTGATGAAGTAATTCTGTCCTAACACTCTTCCTCTGACCCAAATCAGGATCCAGTGTATTTGCCATCCAGATCCATGCTTCTGTCAGTAAGTCCTTTAATAAACTACCCCATGTGCAATTCTGGCTCGTTCTTTCATCTCACACCACCGTGGGGCAGTTCTCATACACTGGTACCACATTGTTCCTGAACAAGGACATACAGAAGGTAAATAAACAGGTGAAAATGATACTCAACATCACTAGCCACTAAGAAATGTAAATTATGTGAGCTATGACCACACATACATTACCACAATGAGTATCACCACATACATGTCAGAATAGCTAAAGTCAAACAAGGGAAACACCAAATGTGGGCAAGGATGCAGAGAAGGTGTCACTCATATTGACATCTCACTACATGAGGTTTTCTTTGAATTTTCTTCCTTGGGGTTTGATGTGTCATTTTTTTTTGTTTGTTTGTTTTTGTTTTTGTTTTTTTTCCTGGTACTGGGGATCAAAATCATGACCTTGCGCTTGCTGGGTAGGTGCTGTGCTGCTGAGCTAAATCCCCAGCCCCTAATGTGTCATTTGAATCAGGCTTGATGTCTTTGTCAATTTTGGAAATTCACATCCTATGTTTTTCCAATTTCCGATAGATTAAAAATGCTTTTGTGAGTTAATAAAAATTATGATCCTCTCACAAGAGAATTGACAGGAGCAGTACTTATTGTATGCTGCATGTGTATTTCTGTCTACACAGTTATGAGAACAACAAGACAAGACTCTTCTTTACCCCAAATGATCTCTTCCTGGGTCTCACACTCAGTATCTACCCATTATCATTTAATAGGTACCAGGCTAATTTTGCTGTAAGTTTTATTTCCTATTTAAACATTTGTCAAGATGAAGGTAGATCTTCAAAAGCTAAGATATTGGACATTGGCGGTGGGGTGGGCTTCTATTAACACTTAATCATCTCATTTTTTTTTAGCTGAGCACAGTTTTCCAAGAACTTCCATGAGCTCTGACTCAGTGGCCCTTTCCATCATCCTCTGAGTTCATCATGCTTAGCTCTGTCTTGCGGTTGATGTTTCTGAGGCTCAGGATCCAACTGACAGGAGGAGGACCTGGAGCGATAGATCTTATTTCACTCTGTATTTACTCTGCTTCTGTATTTGAGTGCCTATTGTACATCCTTAAACTTATCTAGACGGTCCTGTGCTCGTCTAGTTCCAAAATGTCACAGTCCTTCCATGGCCACAGTAGTAGCTGAGTCACATAGCTGAGCTCCCTTTCCTTCTTCTTGTGCTATGATGTCAACTGCAAAGATTTTGCGGCAAAAGGTAAGGGTCTCCTCTTTCTCCTAGGGAGAATGCTGCTTCATCATAGCATACCAGGAACCCCGGAAAGATCCCCTCTGTAAATATATCGGTGCACTACTTCTCTTGCAGCTGACTCAGGAGTTGGGATGTGTTGTTGTGGATCCTACAGTGAGCCTGGGGATGGTGAAGACACAGCCAAGCAGAACTGCCACGAACCTAGACTATCAAGAGACAGCTTGCCTTGCTGAATGTTCTTCTAACTACCTGGGGGATTCAGAGAACAAGGTATGAGTCGGGGGCATTTGGTGGGTACCAACGCACATGTTTAGCACAGAAATGGACACTGTTAGGGAATGTCTGAACTCCTCCCGAGACAAACCTGCTTGTATAGGACAACCATGCTGTCCATAGTGTTGATGGGATGTTTGAGATAGATCTGCAGGATGCAGCGAATACACGACAGAAGTACTCCTTGCTTTCATGGTCTTGCCTCCTAGCGGGGGATATGGTTAAGAAACAAGTTATTACAAAACTTCACAAGAGGTTTCTAACAATGGAGCACAGAGGTAGTCACCCCTGTGAACTGTGAGGGCACGCTGGAAGGGTTCCTAGCATTAGTGCTATCTAATCTGAGCCCCGAAAAACAATAGACACTAACAGGTGAGGATAGGGGGAGACAGAGGGAAAAGTATGTACAAGAAATTGATGATGTTTCAAAGGAGGAAAGTCACTGTAGTTATGCCTTTAATGTACAGAATAGGGAAAAGATTTCTCTAGGCAAAACATAATTCTGGTTTGGTAAACTGGGCCCATGTGCAGGAACTGACATTGAGAGCTTCTCCACGCATTGAGCTGCTGTCTTCTCTCACATAGTGTGCTCAGATAGGAGTCCCGGCTTCTAAGGCGAAGGCATTCTGTGTAATGCCTTGACTTGCAAAATGTCTGTCTCCCTTCCAGAGGCAGATGGTGCCTCCAAGTGGTAATAAATTCAGCACCCTTTTGCGCCTTGCTGGCCCCACCCTACCAGCACAAAGTGTGCATTTTTACCATTCCCCTGTGAAGCTGCCATCAGCAAAGTCAGCTGAAATTCTGAATTCAGATAACACAGGGAGAGTGCCAGTCCCTATGAAAGGCTGACTTATTCTATTATCTACATTTTAACCCATTTAACAGGCCCCCAAGGAAGTTTCCAGATGGTAAAGAGCTGCAGAAAATAATGAAAGAAAAGTGAGAGCTATGAACAATAAGAAATGTTTTGCCACTTCTCCTTCAACTCCACCCTTGGACACTGATTTGGCTTTGGCCAGCAGAAGGGAATTAGGAAGTGAATCTGCGGGTGTAAACAAGTTGACAGTAGAAAGGCCATTTCTTCTCAACTCCTCTAAATAATGTGGGGCAGCGGAGCTCAGGAACATGACTTTGAAGTGTTTCCAAATATCCACTCTGCCTACGTGTTTGTGTGTCTGATCAGGACAACATAAGGAGGGGTGTGTGTCTGAGGGAGGGGACAGCTGTGTCTCATGTCCTGGCGGCCCAGGGTGTGGAGATTCCAGCACCATATCCAGGTTTACCGCCTCCTGCAGGAGAATTGAGCTCCTCTGCCCAAATATGTTGTGACTTTAAGATTATTCAATTAAAAAAATTTCGAGATTTAAGAAGATGCCAGATGATCTGGATAAAATTAAAATACTTTACTTGAACCATGATTTGGAAATGCTAACCAGGAGGGCAAATTGAGGAAATCAGTCTGTGTTACTCCCCAGCGTCCTCTAGGTGGTGCTGCTGTGACAGTTATGCGCTGGAAATTTGTTAGCACTTAACTCTTAAACCAAATATTTAACTTATTATATGTCTTATCCTTCTGGTTAATTGATAATATGATACTATTGATAATTTATACTGTCACATTTACATTAGAGTCTCCTAAGGATGAGCCCATAATCATAAATTACACAACAGAGCAGTTTCAAAGGTCAGAATACATGTACTTCTCTGGTTAGTATTTAATAACGTTAAAGAGTTTCATGTGTAGCACCCATAAAAACAGACTCTATCATTAGTTCTTCCTTGTGTCAGGCAGTGTATGCCGTAGGTGCCAAATTAAATCTTATCAAAGGAATTGATTTCTCTTTCTGCTTTTCTCCTTTACTTATGAGGTAATTAACTAGAGTAAGCCTTTTAAACCCTGGTTAGAACTTACTGCTTATCTTTGCTAATAAAAAGATTGGGAGGCCATTTTTTTTTTTTCCTTATTTCTGAAAATGGCCTCGGGTAGATACCTAAAATCACTTCTTGATTTTAAAAGCAAATTGGCTTTTGAGGTTAGTTCCATTGAAATGCAGGAGTGGTATGAGAAATGGTGTTTGATAATTGCCCAAATCTTAATCAAGATTTTATTAAAATCAATATTTGATATGCCGCTCAATTTAATTAAATTAAACCACAGAGAAATGAGTAATAAATGGGTTTGAAAATCAATCCCAGGATAAGGTATGTTTCTTTTAATTAATGGAACATATGAAATGTTGGATGAAGCAACTGCTGACCACGAGAAAAAGAAACAAACAAAATCACACTTGTCTTGCTGTCGGGTGAGCACCCACCCTACGCCAGGCCCAGGCCAGGCATGGGCTGTGTCCTTTTTCATTTGTTTGGAAAGAAAATCCTAGGGTGCTTGTACCCTCAGATCACAGTTCAGGCCCAGGTGTGAGTGAAGGTGCTTTTCCATCATCTTTTGGTAAATGGCAGATGTAGATTTTAACACAATGACCAAGGTTCTCCCGCTACCGCAAACTGCTCGCGAAGGGGAAGGAAATGCCCGGCGCATGGTTAATTTTAGCGCCGGGCACTGGCGGTAATTTCCTTCCTAAAACAAGCGTAGCTGTTACAGGCAGATGAGTAGAGGGAAAACCCCAATCAGAAAGCACTGCTCTTCTCCCCTTATTTTGTTATCAAGGTTTGTTTCCCTTTTCCCCATAAAATAAAAAAATAAATTAAAAAAACATAAGGGTTGACTTAACAGATCTGAGTCCCCATCACTAAAAGGAAAAGGTTTTACTTTTTCTAAGACGTGGACTACTGTTATGGACTGCATAATTTATGCTTGTTGAGAGTGGCGGAGATTATGGTGTTAGTAACGAAGCGCTGTAATTGGGATTAGCTAATAAAAAAGCGGAGGAACTGGAGAGGCAGAAAGGAGGAAAAGCGGTTTCAGGTGAGGCGTTTCCTGCCTCCTGGGACGCTAACAGAAGGGTCGGTGTCGTGCACCGGGGCAAGAACCACAGTTTAATTGGGCTTCAGAGTTTGCGCCTGCGCTTTGGTCCTTAGTAGCCCTAGCCGTCCAAAGAACTAGCTCTGGGGAACAAGGCACGCTGTTGTTCAACATTACCGGCAACGAGAACGAGGCTGCAGCCACCGGAAGAACTTGCCTCGCTTTTATTCCGGGGCACCATGTTAGCAATTTTTGCCTTCTCCCTATGCCTCTTTGTGATACTGAAAAAAATTCACCAAATCCGGCTTATTTTTGAAAATTAAAATTATTTTTAAAAATTTGCTTCACAACCATCAGTCATTTGCCCTAAGAAGGGTATGCAAGAGGGATACAATTAAATCAGTGCTGCCGTTTGGTTTTTTTTTTTTTTTTGTGGTACTGGGGATCAAACTCACAACCTTATGCTTGCCAGGCAGGTGCTTATGCCACTGAGCTATATCCTCAGCCCCTGTGCTCCTGAGTTTTAATGCCAGGAAGGTTTTCAGAGGTCTTAAGACATGTTTGTATCAGACGGAGACGTCTTTGATTATATAGAGAGATCTGAAAATGGAATCCTTTTCTCACTGTGCGAATCAGTCTTCCCGTGTGATGTGTCTGTCGATGTCAGACATTGTTTCCCATCCAAGGGTCATGTGACCAAACAGCTCATGTGCCTTTGTCTGCTCGACGGGATACTTTCACCCCTCTTTTTACCCCCAATTCCCAGCTTCCCCCGTTGGTATTTAAACCTTTGTCCTGACCCGTCTAGTTCCACTTCTCTTATAACTAACCATCCTGTTAAGCAAACACTTGGGATAGAGAGTGATTGTGAGATGAACTCGTTCTGTTGTTAGCACGGTCCACACGGCTTTTGTGCTTTTCTTCATAAAGCTGTTGAAGTCATTTTTCTCTAAGCAGATGTGGCAAATTTGCATGAGTAGAGCAGTACTTATAATGGAAAACATGTCTCTTTGCTATTCCTGACCTTCACCTCTGCTGAAGGCAACCCCTGTTCACAACTGTGTATGTGCAAGTCGATTTGAATCTGCATGGCTCTCCTTAAATTTTATGGAAAGCAAACTCCCCATGTCATTTTGTGCTTCACCCCAGTAATATTTTAGTACACGTCTTCATATAAGTATACATAGCCCTAGGCTCCTATTTTGAATTTTGCCTTGAAGTGCTCTATACATGTAACAAATCCCCTTATGATGGGCACTTGGATTATTACTTTTTCTTCTACAAACAATACTGCAATATCCTTGTGTAATTGTTTTTTGGGCCCATGGTGACCATTAAGAAATATATAAACCTAATTTATTTTATAGACAGCACAGGACTCCTTCAAATGAATTGAGTTCCAATTATAATAAATTGTAGGGGACAGATATGATGGTGTTTCTTTCATGAGTACTGATTTTTGCTTCCTTTTTCTCATCTATAACATAAATTCTTATTTGTTGCCATATCCTGCATAGCAGCAAGCGTCTTGTTTTGTGTATAAAGTTATGGTTGTTGCATTTGCCTAATACCATTTCATTCTTCCTATCATTATCACCTCTGAAGCTAGCTATGTAGCTTTTGCTTGGTGCTTGTTGCTCTTAGTAGATGAAAAGCTCCGAAGATCCAGGGAAGGGATTTGGTCCATCGTGGGCACTGTTATATTTCCGTCACCTAGCACTGCAGTAGGCACACAGTTATCTCTCAAAAATATATTTGCCAATGAAGGAATCAATAATGTGTATATTCACTTTTGTTTTCTTGCTTATTATGGACTGAGTCGTAAGCTCACTTCCTACAGGTTCATTTGCTGAAGCCCACCCCAGTGACTATTTGCTAAGAGGGCCTTCAAGGAAGTGATTAAGGTTAAATGAGGTCCTAAGGAGAGGGCTTTCATCCAGTAGGACTGGTGTTTCTATAAGGAATTAGACACCACAGACTATTCTCCTTGGATGCAGTGAGAAGGGGTTCATCTGCAAACCAGGAAGAGGAGCTTTACCTGAACCCCAAGTCTCCATTTTTTACATAAACTATCTGGGTCTGACGGGGTGGAGATGGCAGTGTGTTGCTTTTCCTCATTACAATATTTTTTTGGTCCCTTATCTAAATCTCTTGTTCCCTAAATATTCATCAAGATTGAAAGTTGTCAAAAAGCTAAACTTCTCTGACCTTAGGAAAAATAATAGCTGTATTATTTTAGGAGCAAGGAGATGGACATTCCTAAAGCTGCTTAAATGGGAACTAGGAGGAAAAAGAAAAAAAGAAAAAGAGAAGCACTGCTGAGAGTTTGAGCTGCTATTTCTGACCAAGTTGGAGTTGGGGAAATACCAAGAGTCTCATAGGAAATCTTATCTCACGGGAAGACCATCGTGGTCTCTCGGCCCAAGATTCAGTACACACTTGTGTGTATGCAAAACTCGCAGAGGCAGAAGTGGGGCTAGGCTACGTTGTGGCTTAGCTTGCCATTTATTATCATTCACAAGGTGGTGTTAGAGGCTCAGCTTTTAAAGGAACTGGCTTTTCAGCAGTATTTTTACCCTTGAGAGTATATATGGAGAGCTCTGTGTTGTATATTAATCAGAGCTTTCACGACTTGCTTTGAATGGTATTCGAAATGTGTCTGGGAGTGTGGCGGATGAACTATGCCCAAAGTGTGCTCTATTATTTATTACTCAGGAGTCTTGCTATCTGAGGCGTAGGCTGAAATTCAAGGAACCAAATGTCTGTTTTTACTAACTTAGTGTTCTTCCAGTTTCTGCTCCCTAAGCACCTCAAACTCACAAAGGATCCCAGGATCTGATGCCTCCTACGAGCCAGTCTGTAAGTAAAATTATACTCAGATTCCTGTTTTAAATGCCAGACCCCTTGTATGGAGGTGTAGACCTCAGAGTTTATCATGTTTCACAAATGCCTGGAGGCTGTTCCTCCTAGGACCACTTTCTTCCTTTTGCTATGTGGCCGACTCTTACACATCCTACAACACCTGGCTCAAATGCCAACTCCTCCTCTTCCCTCCCTGACTGTCCCAGGGAGTTAGCTGCCCTCTTCTCTGTGCTCCCGTCATCCTTTCCTTATTCCTCTATCACATACATTCTCAAGGGAGCAATTTCATACTGAGGGGATAAATTAGTTCTTAGGAGACGGAAGTATAAAGCACAAATATACATACAATACATAAATAGATATGTGATATACACAGTCTCATAGTGGGAGGAGCTTAGGAAAAATATATCACAATGCTCTATTTTAAGGTGGCAATAACGAAAAAGGGTTGAAAAAGACACTTACACAATGACTCTTGTGCAATCATAATTACTTTGCATGAGTCTGTATCTTACAAGTTCAGAAACCAACATTTCGATGTCCCAGTTCCTACAAAGCATGGTAGTTTGCCAGGATTCCCTAGTTATTTATGTGGAATAGCTGATGATTGATGCTTGTTTTTGAGCATGACTGCTCCACAGCAGAAACTCCTGCAAAAAATCATTTTTAATATTAATTTCCGGGATCTACCTCCAGAAAGTCTGCCTCCGTGGCACTGGCATGGGTCTGGGGATGTGTATTTTAAAATGTTCCTTCGGTGACTGGATTTTGGAATTGTTGCTCTAGTCCAAGATTTGCTTTCCTTCTAAAACTGTCTCTATTAGTAAAAACAAAACCCCCCAACCAAAACAGGTACTATATTCATCTGTGGATATTTCTTGTCTTGGTCAGACCACAAAACACTGGTTTCTGGTGCAATTCAGGGTACCATTTTCTAAGAGAAACATTGGCAGGTCTGGGCATTTCCAGAAAAGGTCAACAATGTGAACTCTTCTCTTTGGCAAGAACTTTGGACTGGAAGTTTATGTGACTGTGGCAGGCAGCGTGGTCTGGCTCGGCCCCAGGAAGGCCCTGGGCAGGGTTTCTTGGTGAAAACCGACAGATAGGAAAGGTTAAACAGTTTTATGATGGAACGACGACCCAAGGACTGGTTAATGGAAACAGAGTGGGCATGACTGGAACTCTTTATTTAGTCCTGTCCTGGAAAAATTCATTTTGATAATTTGAGTGGCACAGTGGGAGACAGGTTTATCAAATCTATGGATTAAACGCACTAAAGAAGAACAACAAATGCCTAGCAAGATAATTTTTTTAACAACTTCCCAATAGGTGAGAGCACAGTTTTGTAACCCTTTCAGATCCAATACCCTCTTTAGATATACTTGGAATGCCATTTTTACTATTGTGAAATGAATGTCACAGACAATGCAAGCTATCTGTACCATGTAATTTCCAAACACTAACATAATGTTTTGAATGTAATATAAAGGTGAAATAAAAATAATTAAAAAATAATATTATACTAGGAGGCATAATGAAGTAGCATGACTTTTGGTTTAATACTTTTAAAAATGCAAACTTGCTTCAAGCACAGTTGATATATTAGTGAATAATTTGAGTATTTGTGTTTGACTATGCATCATTTTATGCAAGAAAAACATGAGGTGAACTCAGAAACTGGCACACAGCTGAGCTCAGCCCACAGAACACACACAGTTTTACTTGCACACAACTCAGACATCTACTGGTTACCACAAGTTCTTTGCCTGTGATGAGCCACATCCATCCACATCTAGTGCTCTAACTTCCCTTCCTTCCAGTTCAGAGATTCACACAGCCGTGCTTTCCCTCTTTGACAATAACTAACAAGCTGCAGCTTTTCCACTGTCTGATACACAAACGCAAATTTCCACTCTTGTGCAAGGTGAAGTGTGATAGATGCATAAAAGGTGGATACTTAACCATCCGGCACCATCCTACAGGTGTAAACCACGCAACTGATTTTAGTAGCTTCTTGTGTGTGTGTGTGAGAAACCATCAAAATTGTGGGGTATTGTGCTCCTAATTCCATTTCTCCCCAAACCCTGTGATTTTTATTATGTAGTTTTGCAAATAGAAGTGATTTTTAGGCATGCATATATTATGATATATGAAAATTGACTATACTCAGATGATTTCCTCTTATACAATGAAGTAGTTTGAACTGACAGTACGACTCCAACTGAATGTTGGTGATACTTTCTCTTTATATTTGACACTTTGAAATAAGGGTTTATAAAGTTTGTTAATACACATGTGTACAATTACATTTCAATGTAGACGAATGCATTTGAATTACTCTGGTGTCTCAAATACCAGTAGTGATGTTGTAGTAAATAATGTGGTTTTCTAAAGTGGTGATTAACTTATTCTAAAGTTCTGATGAAAAAATGTCTACCTGTCCTTTGGTTTACACAATAGTTACTTTCCTGGGGAATTAATTTACGTTAGTGCATGCCAAAAAATCCTATATTTATAACAAAATGGGATGAGATTTTGGTAGTTATTACATGCAAGTATATTTTTATCTATAGGAACAGCATGTGGGGAGGGTAAGTGAGACACTATGAGATCTCCAAAGACCCTGGCCAATAAATGCAGTAAGATCTGCTCCCCACCATATGACAAACCAAACTGTCCCTACGGATTTCCTCTGGTGACCTATTGGGTCATAGCAATGGACATAAGATAAACTATAATTAAGATCAATGTGAATTTCTTCTCTTCAGCTGAGAAAATAACTATAGAAAATAGAATAGAGAAAATGATTTAGTACAAGAAAGGGTAAGGAAAGTTCAGAGATTTTTCTCAACAGTAAGTGAAATATGAGTAAATAGTTTTGTGTGACCTAATGCCCTTGGGCTAATTGGAAGAAGTACAATAACTGCATCCATGTTGTGCAATAGAAATGCCATGTGAATATATATCTCTGTCTATCTATCTATCTATCTAATTTAAATTTCCCAGTAGTCAAACTAAAAAAGAAAAAGATGATAATAAACAGGTGAAATGAACTTTATGAATATATTTTAACATAACATACTCAAAATATTGTCCTTTCAAGATACAATTAAAATAAGAATATAATAGTGAGATACTTGATTTTTTTTACACTGTCTTTTAAATTCTGTATTTTACACTTGTAGACTATTTCACATTTCAATTGTCAAGGGTTTTATTCTTGCTCTCAGGCAAGTCTTATTGGGCTATCACAGTGTTTGAAAATTGAAAATGGAGTTATATGGTTTTTGGATGCTTTTGAGAGTAAATTGAGAAATCCCAACCCAAACTACAGTAAACAATGGGAACATTTATTTTTGTAAGAGTTAGGGTGCAGTCTAGGATTGGTTGTTTTGGCAAATGGTGGCATCATCCTTTTGTCTTTCCTTCCTGTTTTTCTGAGAGTGGCACCTGGTTCTCTCAAGGTTATAAAATGGCTGCCAGCAGCAAGATGGTGGCTCATGTTTCCTTACTTATCAAAGATTTGTTCTTTCCTTCAGCCTTGTCAGGCCAAAATACCATGTCTCAAATGGCTTACACAAACCATCTGGGTCAGAATATTGGATATTCTGGTGATAGAGATAAGAATGCCTTTGGCTGGACATTTTCATTTCCTTACCACAAGATACATCATTTCTTAATGTCTTAAACTGGCCTCCCAACTCATTTATTCTGCTGTCTGTCTCAGGCAGTATTTGAGTCTGTGATCCCCTCATAAAACACGGGTTCCAATCATAGTTGGTGGGGCTACACGGGCATTATTGCATTTAATTTTGATTCATGAGGATATAAAAAATGGGAGTCAGTTTAATGGACAGAGCTAAGGTGTAAAAGGGAATTGAGATCATACCCTGTGAGGAACGGTGCAGGGAGTGGCGGTGCAACCTGTGAAAAGTGGAGGGCCGGCTGGAACTGGGAGAGTTTGCGCGTCTTGTGGTAACGGCATGTCTCCTTGCACCAGTTCTCTGCTCCCATCAAATTAGCTTACTCTAATTTGTTCTGGAGCTGGAAGCCAGATAATTAAACTTGTTAGCATAACGTGCAGTATAAGAACAGATAGGGTGTGAATGACAGGCTGAGGAGGTGCTCTCCTATGAATGGTTACGTCTCAGTTCACCAACGCAGTTATCCCTTGTCTTTCCTCTCAACTCACTCCTTATGGATGTTCTTGAGGTCTTGTGCTTAGCTCTGGGTAGCTAATATAATTTTATCAACGTGTAGAACATTCAAATTAATCTGTGAATGATCACTAATAAATAACAATATTAATATTTATTGATGTTCTGAACAAAATGCTTTATTTGCGTTATCTCCTGGCGTGATACCCAAATCCTATGAGGTGGATGCTTTCCATCTTTGTCTTACAGATGAGGAAACTGAGGCTTAAGGAGAGCAAGTGGCCCGCCTTTAGTTGTAGAGTTAGTGAAGGACAGAGCTGGGATCCATGCCAGGCTTTTCAATCTTGGAGACCGTAATGTTAACTATTACCTAGGGAATGTTTGGAGGACTCTGTCAGTGATTTCAGACATTAAGAAGGACATATCTTCTCTCTAATTCCACATGATGACACTGGATAGACTACGGAGCCAGAGGGCTCCTGATTCTAGTGTGGTGTGGCTTCTTTTTCACTTCCAGAGTAGCCTGTTCCTGTCAGGGATGTGTGAAATTCTTCTGCTTAGGAATATGATTTCTCATTCATTTTATGAGCCCATATCTTTCTCTACTGTTGCCTGAGTCTGCCTCTTTGAGAGCTGTGAGCTCCAAGGTTAACAGAGTTCAAGAGAAACTCTTCCCCAGCAGAATAATTTTCCATCACCTCCCAGTCTCAGCCATGCCCCTCACAGCACTATAGGCACCCATGTGGAGGAACATTCCAGAAAGAGTGGGGGGATCATTTGATACAACCCCCACTCCCCTTTGACTTGGGGTACTTGTATTAATTTCCCTGGGGTACACTTGACCTCTCATATCACTACCCAAGCCCCTGAGGACCCAGACATTAATAGCTGTTTGGACGATTCATGACCAAATGAATACCCAAATTACACAATAAGTGGAGAGAAAGTGGGAGTCCTTCTAGGTCACAGGGAGGGTAGGCTGTTACTACTGAGTGAAAGGAAATCCAAGATAAAGTCATGAAATATTCTTCAACTCCACAACAGTTGTAATAGCTAACATTCTCATGCAATTACTGTGAGCTGTGCATTGTATGAGTGTATCACACATATTACTTTACTTAGTTCTCACAGCAAACATCTGAGGGAGTATTTTTATTCCTATTCTACAAAGGAATCCAGTGAGGCTTCCAGAGGTCAAGTGCTCTTCTGAAGGTCACATGATAGTAAATGGCGGAGTGCAATTCGAACTCAAGCTATCTCTCCCATAGCCAAATCTTTACACACAAATGACTTCAGATTCCCCAGTGTTTAATGCAGAATCCTAATATTGTCTTCCCCCTCCAGCTATGACTGATGTCATTCTAGGGGACAAATAGCAAGTTGAGGAACTGTGCTTAAGGACATTAATGCTGAGCAAAGGTCGCATGATCCGAATCTCAGGCAACATGTATACACATGTGCACGTATACTCTCCAGGCTCGATGTAAGGTATGGCACTGGGCAGTCCACAGTCAATTGCCAAAGAAACGTCACTAGCATTTGAGTGTTAAACCATCTCTACAAGGTATAAATATATAAGTAATAAGAAGTGTGCTAGATGTAATGCACCAGCTGTAAATTTCAAGAAAATGTTGATTGCATGTTTTAGGAACTATTCCATAAAGCCTTGCTCCACTACAGATTTTCCTTGTAAGGTAGCATGAAAAAAAAGAGAGAGATTTTTATTTTTACTTCATGTTTATTGTTTCCTTGTGAGCAGCTGTGCCGATGTGGTGTTGATTATACAGAGAAGAATTATTTTGATTATTGACAGTTGGCATTCTTCTCATAATTTAGAGTTCTTCATCTCAGAATTGTGTCCTCACCTCCTCTCCTGTCTGCACATGAATAAAAATCTAAAAGCACTTTCCAGGCTCCTTAACCAAGGCAGCTGTCAGGAGGAATGCAGTTGAAAGTTCAGATGCAGTTTGGTGTTAAACTCTCCCTGCTGTTTGTTCCTTTCTGTGAGCCTCACTTCCTAGCAAGGGAGCCCGTGTGGTTCATCCAAGTGTCTGAAAGGGAAGAGACACAGGCTCTTCTGTGTAGCACCTTCCCGGCATCCTTTCCTGCTGGTGGGTTGCGCTGCTCTCTCTTAGCCAGAAGTGTATGTCTATGAATTACCAGCCAGGGTTGGCTGAAGTGAACACTCTATGCTACTTCCTACTTTTTTTTTAATTAGAAAAATGGCTGCTGAGTAAAGCAAGCATGACAGAAAGATCCCCTTCCAGGACATGGTGTAGGTAGTGGATTTCTTTGGCATTCTGTCTGGCCACCTCTTGCACAACTTGATTTTAGCTGCAGGTAGGATACATCCCAAGTTATAGAAGCCGACCTTGAGCTTTCTCTCTAGGAGAGCTAAAACCCCTGGGAATGGTCCTTATAGCAGGATGGAAGCTGATGGAGAGTGACCCCTGCCTCTGTTCCTTTGGCTGGGCAGTTCTAAGAGGCACTTCACCTCCTCAGAGATGCCAGCAGGATCAAATCCTGCTGTCTATGGTAATATATTTCCTTATCTAGGCTTTTCTTACATCCCTGGATCATCTCCAGCCAGGCGTCAGGCACTTGTGTTGTGCTCAGTTTTTGGAGAATCACAAAATGAGAGAGAGAGAGAGAGAGAGAGAGAGAGAGAGAGAGAGAGAGAGAGAGAGTCAGTCTTAATTTTCCTTTCCCAGACCTTACCCATTTCTATTGTTTCAATTAAAACTCACATGTTAAAAAATAGGAGTAGTATAGGTACATTGAATATACATATATTTATACATTCTATATTAAAGGATGAGAAGTATATGAGGAATTTATTTATATATTTAAATGTGAAAGCCATCTCTTTGTGAAGAGCAGAACTCAGTCTTGAGTCAGACAGAGCTGGAATTGAATTGTGCACTGCAGCATTTTCTGGTCATGTGAACGGGAGACAGTTACCATCCTCAGGCTTTGTCTCTATCTCCTGTAAAGTAGAGGGGGCATTTTTACTGGGTTGTGAGGCCTATTAATTGATATTCTGCATGTAGCATGTTAGCCTGATGCTGAGCCATTGTAAGCCATTGTAGCCAGAAGAGTGAGAGCCCTTAAGTATCAAGTGGTCATTGTACCTACTCTAAAATTTCTTTTCATGAGGAATCCTGTTCTCTAGGTTGTCCAAGACAAGCACCTAGAAGTATCCCATTATCCCCCAAGCAATCCAGGTAGAAGACTCAAATCCTGCTTCCAGTTCTGCTGCATACCAGCTCTGGTGACATGAGCAAGGTGTTAAAACGCTCTGAAGGTTAGATGCTTCTTTGGGCAAATGGGAATAATTAGATCTGCCTTGTCTCTGTCACAGATTCATTGGGAGCATCAAATACAATACTGCATGAGAACATGCTTTATAATAATAACAGTAATATCATCCTCCCAGCTGAAGTTCTGGACTCTGGGATTTAGATGGTTCTAAGCATATTCCTTTTGTAAATTTGGGTTTTATCATCTTCTGTGGATTTTGAGAAAGGTAAGCTCAAGGTGGGAGCTTCAGGTAAGATATGTGTAGTCTTGTTGTGGACTTCCTTGATTCTCATAGTCTACTAGAGGCCTTCCATTCCCACCAGCACATTTAAGTAGATTGGCCTTCTTGGGCTCAAGCTCCCTGGGTTTCTAGGCTCACAGCTTACTATTTAAGGATAAAGTCTCCAGGGACATTGTGATGATGCAAGACGAAGTCCCCCTTGGGAGCCAACCGTGGCTCCAAAGCTGACCTAGGGTAGCTATCGGACAAGTATTCTGTGGAAATTCCTACATCTTTTCTGAAGATGTATTAAACAACTAAGTGTCAGACAAATTTATATAATATTTCAGCAATATCTGAGCCTTTCAGCATCGTGTTTCTAAAGGGAACAGACCTGATAACCAAAGCCCAAACTCTATGTTTGTGTGATTCACTTCAAAATCGCTTTTTTCTGTGTATGTCTCATAACCAGCATCAGCAAGAAGCCCAAGCATGGGAATTACCTAGGTCTAAGGAAGGCAGAACTAAAAGGGCACCATGTACAATTTAGTATTTCCTACTCAGCTCCTCTGCTACCTAGAAATAAAAGGAGATTTCTGATATCAGACTCTGAACTGAGGGTGTTCATGGTGGAGGGAACCTTCCCTCTATTTGGCTCTGCAAGGCCCAGCGTTAGGGGCCGTGGCTCTCAGGGACTACTTATTCACGCAAACCCTTCCCCTGTGAATTCTGTAAGTATAGAGAAATTATACATTGAAAGAAATCAGACATCAGACATTTGTTCTCTTCCATTTTCTGATATACTGTAACAAATAAGGCATCAGTCATTTGCTGTCGTCCATTTTTTTCCTCCATTCCATTTTATGCAATTATATATAATTATCTTTAATTATGTAGTCATTCCATTCCATGACATCCCATTCCATTTGAACTTATGACTTTTTATTCTGTATTGTTTTAATCTAGTCCAACCTATCCCATCCCATCTGATCCTCTTCTGTCTCATCCCTTCCATTTGATAGCCATGTAGAATTTTTCCTTAATGCAAGGAATTTTGCTTGATGATACAAAGAAAGATTATGTGTGTGTGTGAGTGTGTGAGTGTGTGTGTGTATGCACATGTTTTGAGTAGCTTTCAGGATATCACAGAAAAAATTCTGTTCTTCTGTACTTCTCTCTAGGAGTACTGAGGAAGGAAGCTTGGGTAAATTTGAAATATTACAAAACAAAGGAAATTGTACATGTGTTTTTAGTAAAGCCATGCATATGCATTTGAAGACAGAGGTAAAAATAAAAAGTGTCACTATTTATCACCCTTGTGTAATTCTGATGACCAGGCAGACTAATAGCATAAGAATACAGAAAGAAGGTTAGGAGGGCAGCTCAGTGGTTGAGCACATGCCTAGCATGTGCAGCGCCCTCTGTTGGATCCCCAGCACTGGGTAAAAGAAAAAAAATGCAGGAGAAAGCCAAAGAACTACCCCCAAGTGGGAATCATGACAAAGAGAGAAGGGACTGGCCTATCTCTCTGATGCTGGCTGGGTGTGGCCTCAACTCACAGCCCTCTGGTCACCCAATCTGATCTACTGATCTCACAAATTATTTTGAAGAAACAATGAGGAACTTCTCTTTCTCAAAGTGCATTCCTTCCTTTCACTCTCTCACTTCATTCTCTGGTGAATGATGAAATTTCATATTTAGAACATTCTGATTGCTTAGGGTAAGACTGTTGTGTCTTTCTGCCTCTTGAGTGCAAACAACACCTGTCTCTAGAGGTTAGAGAAAAAAACTGAAATTATCAGAAGAGCACTGGGGAGAATTTCTAAGATGCCAGGACAACTGAGAAGGAACAAAAGAAGCTGATGGTGGCCAGGATCAATAGCTAGGGCTCATCCCAGAACCAGTCACACTGCACTGCTATTGCTTCCCCTACCCTAGAATATTGATCACTATAATTTGCCCCACTGTTTTTCACTGGACCTGGTCCAGGGATACTTCTTTTATTTATTTAATTTTACTTTGAGATAGGATCTTGTTAAGTTGGCTAGGCTGGCTTCAAATTTGTGATCCTCCTGTCTTGGGCTCCTGAATAGCTGGGATTACAGTGCCCAGCTTGGATACTTCCATTATCACTGCAACCCTTGCTCTTGCAGGAAAATTGGATATGCATGTGAGGCCACCTGCCAAACAAAATTCATTTTCCATTCTTCCTAAATTTTAACATTAGTTGGGAATTCAAATCTCAGCAAAGACACAACTGATTGGTCAATTTTAGGTCACATGACTGCTGTAGCTGCAAGGGAATATGAGAAAGCAAATAGTTATAAGAGGACCACACAGATAGGGAAGCTCTGTAATCATAGAATGGAGGTGAGGACATGCCCATTCTTGTGCCGGCCAGAATGTTTTGATTGAGGACTCAGTAGTCTTTGTCCTCAAGAGCGAATGGTATATTTGAGACACTGAATGCTAAAAATGGTTGAGCAGTTAACTTTTCAGAATCAGCCTTAGGGGCTCTTAAAAAGTCTAAAGTCAAAGGAAAAATGGAGTCAAACCAGTTGTTCTTACATGCTAAAAGAGGCCAGACCAGATCTCAAGAAGAGACCAGACCAGATCTTGGTCAATTCAGTATACCACTTATTTTAGAGGCACATGATATGTTGTAATAAAGTTATAAAGAATGGGATTCTTAGCCAGGCACTTCTACTTCTTTGTTGTTAATTTGGGATTCATTACCTAATTTCTTTAGGAGAATATACTGAAAAGGATGTTTGTCAGATTTACCAAAAAAATGGACATTCAGTTAAAGTTGAATTTTAGGTCCAAAACTGTTTTTAGCATAAATATGCATGAGATGTCCCCATACCAAAAATTATTTATTGTTCACCTGAATTCACATTTAGCTGGTCATTCTGTATTATTTCTATCAGGTAGACTTGGAAGAGCTTTAACACTGGGCCTGGATGGGGAAGCTGACCTTCTCTTTATGCAGACTTTCAGGAAACATTGGAATATGCTAGGATTAGTGTTTTCAGTTACTTACACTTGGTGGGAAGGGTGAGTCTAGAACTAGAGAACCATGAAGAGTCAAACAGGAGATGCAGGGCTGGGGAGAGAAGGTTAGAGAGGTCTTCAAACAGTTGAGTGGCTAGTAGAAGCAAAATTAATGCAAAAACACCACAAGGAAGTATTAACTGATTTTTAAAGCATTGGATGTGGATTTATAATCACAATGGAAGGTAACATGTATTTTTACTTTGTTGCATATTAGGAATGCTACGTAGCGTTATAGAAAATGATCAACATTTATAAGAACTTACCTTTATTTGGGAGAGAGGATCGTGAGTCACATTGAGATCTTCCAGTTGGCAAGTGATCATGTCCTGGGAAGACATGGTTACCTAAAGTGCTTGAAAGAGTTCCCCAGAAAGCACTGATATTATCAAAAAGTTAAGAGAAACTCTCTTTTAGGAATCTATTAGATCATATTTATTAACAGTGTAAATCCTATAGTAATTAAGATAAATTGCAGTCTACATGTGAAAGATGGAATCCATCCACTATGGATAAAAAGACCAGAAAGTGAATAAGGACAATATTTTCTTTCAGAGTTCTCAACTGTCCCTCTTTGATGTTGGCTGTGATGTGTGCCTTGACATCTTTTTGCTTATTTTTCCTTTGAGAGTAGTTATCCTGGAAATAAACTATGTTCTCATGAGGCAGTCTCATGTCGTGCTTTAGGTCATGAGATTTATACAGAACTTTTGCATTTCAACTCTGTGAAATCCAGCCATATAAACTTGGGTTTGTTCCTTAAGCACTTAAAATCTAGGCAATTAAATAATAGTGGTATCGCCTTCGTGATGTTCTTGAGAGAATGAAAATGAGATAATGCATGTCAAGTACTTAGGGCCATGCCTTATCAGTATGAAGTGGTCAAGAATGTTAATTGTTAGTTGGGGAAAAGGGATAACATAATACTCTTAGGGATGCTTGGAGGATTGACTGAGATGCTTGTAAAACATTTAGGTCACTACCTGACACATAGTCAACACTCAATAAATGTTCATAATTGACATGGTTGTTTTATTATTACGTGTTATTTATAAAATGAAAATAATGCAATTAACTGAACAGCTGTAAAGAGCAATAGAGGTAATGTGTGTGAAGCACACAATGTATAATAAGAACTCAGTAAATGGTAAACTGCTAAAGGACCAGAACTATGTTTACACCATTTCAGCCCTAGCGCTCTGCCCCAATCTTGGCACATAGTTGTTATTCAATAAATATTTTATAAATAAATGAATAACTATGTTATCACAAATGAAAAAGAGGTCTTAGAAAAAAGTCCGAGTCTCCTTTAGAATCCAGTGATGCCTGAAAAATGGAGAGTAAAATAAACCCAAGAGGACAGGATGTTCCCAAACTGTGAGGTCACCGTCATAATCCCCTACATTAGAAAGGTCTTTATGGTTCACAAAGAACTTTCACATCCATTATGTCATTCAACATAAAAAAATAAAGAAACAGGCAAGAAATGTCCTTAGGGTCAGCCTGGACACAGAGCTCAATCTCTTACAAATGATTTAAAACCCACTCTGTCTGGCTACAGATATTGCTTATAGAAAACTTCAGGCACAGAAATGCTACCCAGCTTGATTTAGCTTAAAGAAACCTTTTGTGACCTTATAAACAAACATGGCCCGGTGGGAACCCAAGTGGAATTTCAGAATTTTGAAGATGAGCTGAGAGAATTTGCTCAGAAATGGGACATATTAAAACAATCTCTACCAAAGGAGCGAAAACAATAAAGAGATTGACTCAGAAGAGAACAAAAGGGCCAGGGCCACTTATTGTGAGCGCCTTACTTATTATAACTGTTGACTGCACGGCAATAATGTTTGGGAACATTGCGATCTTGAGAGGGGGCTTATAATGATGTTCATCTGCTCGTATGGACAGAAGGCCTGACCTAAACTCTGACTGCTCACAGAAGGAGCTTTTATCCTTAAAGCACATCAGCAGAATGGGACTGAGCAAGGCTGGTTACAAGACATTTTCATGAATATAGATATCAGCTTTTAGATGCCCATCCTCTGATATAATGCTTGTTTTTCATGCGTGTGTTGGATGGATGTATTTTGACCGATCGTTGTAAGTGAGAGGACTATGCCAGTTGATTAACTAAGTGAAATATTTAAAGACCAGATAAGAGTGGTCCCAGTCAAGACCCCAACAAGAAACAGATGGCCCAGATGCAGGTTCAGATGGTTCAAGGGGAGGGACTTTATTGATCAAAGTATGGGCAGGACTATGAAAGTGGACAGGGCGTGGTGAGTAAGGTTCCCAGAGACTAGCAGTAACAGAGGCTTTATCAACCCCTATGGGCAGACAGCAGGAATCCTTGGGAGAAGCTGGGACCCAACTTCCATGAGCGACACATGAAGCAGGGAGGATGTGCTCCTGCCTTTCTCTCCCTCTACCCTCTGGTCTCCCTCAGGTACCTCTCATGGGTTAAACCCAGAGAGACTTTAGCAGACAAGGAGACCTGGGAGGCACCATCTGCCTGGACTTCCTAAGGCACAGAACAGGGGCAGGAAAATGTAAACCATGCACCTGGGTGGTGGCAGATTAGAGAAGAATCATCAAAAAAGACTGTGTGATTTGTTCATTGACTTCCACCCTGAAACCCAGCTATTGATCTCACACCTCATCACCCTGAGCGTGTGGTTCTCACTGTGTGCCTGCTCTCTCTCTGTCTCTCTGTCTCTGTCTCCCTCCCTTTTTCTCTCCTCTCCCTCTTCAGCTTGTCTGGAGCTCCTTGAGGGCAGGAATAATATCTTATTTGTGTTTGGCTGCTCAGCTTGGCATCTCAGGGATGCTTCAGGAATATCCATCAAATGATGGAATGATGGGGTACCCGTCTATTAGGATTCATGAAGAGGTTAAGCGGGACCTGATGAACTTTTTCTCCAAAAGACAAGATTTTTACAGAATACCCTCTTGTAATACTTAAGTCTTTGTAAACCATAGCATCCTTGTCACAACTACTCAACTTTGCCTTGTCACAATGACCCGAGCATCTCTAAGGAAGAGGTAAACAGATGAGCATGTTGTGTGCCAATGGAACTTTATTTCTAAAAACAGGTGTGGGCCACAGGTCATAGTTTGTGGATCCCTATCAAAGAAATCTGAGACTTATCAGATGCTTTATATGTTGAGTTTAGTAGTCCTTTGGTCTTTGGGTGGTAGCAGAAAATAGCAGCAATATCCTCTTTACTTACTTTTGGTAAAAGCCTCCCTCCCCTTCATTTTGGCTCTGATGTCCCATAAATTGAAGCAAATGCCCCAGTACAGGCTGAGCATACACTAGGGTAAACTTTGGTGGAACCCTTTAACACACATGGAATGAGGACATCAATAATTCAATGGAATCTATAAATGATTCAAGCCTGTCCCAGTAGTGTCTGCGCATCTGTACAAATGTACGTGTTGGGTTGTCTGTCCTGAGCAAAAGGTCAATGTAAGAATTAAGTGTGGATCTGGTGGGTACAGCCCAAAGGCAGGCAGCCAGTCTCTCAGTTCAGCCAGCAGACTGCGAGGTGAACATCAGCCCAGGCAATACTTTGAGCAATTCCAGGCGGGAGCAGAATGAGGGGCATCTCATTTGTGGAAATAAATAAAGTAAGAAGCAAAAAAACACAGAGACCATACGCATATTCAGAGATTCCCATCTAGAAAGAGTATCAGCCTCTTTTGCTTGTTTTGGGCAGAGACCCAAAAGCAGACAGGGGAACAGGAAGGCTTCGCAGAGGAAAGGGAAGGCTTCTAGTCTTCCCTGCTCAGGATCTGAAGGCAGGCTAACCAGAACCAGGGCATCCTGAGACACTGGACTGGGGAGCATTTTTGGTTTTCTGATTGGTCCAAGTTGGAAGTGGAGGAAAAATGAAGGAAGTTGAGCATTACTGAACATTATTGCCTGCTTGGGGTTGATGATGGAATAAGGTGTAGGGCAGAGTTTTATTGTCACATATGGTCTGTTCCTTGTGGGTTTGTATGTTCATTCTCTCATTATGCAGTCACTACTGGGTCTTTCTTGGCTCTGTTGGATGACAGCAACGCAAGAAGAGTGTCTCAGCAGAGGACAGCTGCTCTGGTCTGCACCTGGGAGGTCAGGCTTCTGTGACCTTCTGGGATTCAGGCTTCTACCCATGCAGCTGTGCCAGTAAGGACAGCAAGTGACCTAAATCAGCTGTAGCTGACCGGTTGTTCCTACACCGGCTTGATCAATCCCACCACAAGAAGAATGTTCTGATTGTATGAGACATGCAGCCCTTTTATAGAAATTTCAAATTCTTCCCTTAATGGTGCATACATTCCTTTTGTTTCTTGCAAGATATCCCTGTGAGGTGGACTCAGGCAGGTCATATGTGTGTATTGTGCCCTTACTGTTTGCTTTACTTGTATGAACTTTTTCTCCTTACAGTTTTCTACCATGCGATGTGCAGGAGTTCCCCCAGGTCTATTACAAGGGGCTAAAAATAATAAATGGAGGATCCCAGGAAGAAATAATTTATAAGTTTTGAACTGTTCACTGTCTTAAGTAGTGGGGTCAAACCTTGTCCCATCCCACTCCACCCCATGTGGGACATGAATCATCCCTTTGCCCAGCATATTCAGACTGTGTTCAGTGGCCACCCATCGGTCACTTAGTATCCCTCTTGTTAGCAGATCAGCTGTCACCGAGCTCAGTACTCATGTTCAAGTAACTGAGCTCAGTACTTGTGTTCAAGTTACTTACTAATGGTCTCAAAGCGCAGGCATAGTCTAGGTTTTTTCCCACCCTTGGATCTTAAAAGACTCCAGACTCTTTTGCATATCTGTGTTCTTTCTCTTCTTGCTTTCGTTATTCCTCCATACAAGATTCATTTTTCTTTCCTTCACATCTGGCTGGATTGTACAGTTTGCCATAAATTTGCTAAATTACTAGATGCCTTTATCTCTTTCTGAAATAAAATATAGAACCCTCTGAATTTTATTTCTGATCAGTGCTTGTCTCTCAACAGAAACTACCTTCTGTGCTCAAGGCAGACAAGCCCTGCAGGCAGTTCATTTTTGTGTGTGCATTTGCTTATCTGAGTAAAGCAATAAAGTTCTTTTTCATAGACTTGTAGACCCCTGAAGCAGGAAGGGATCTCTGAGGTCAGGAAGGCTAATATTCTCCAAATGTGGTCTTTTGGGAGTATGAAAGATGATGTTAGGTAAGCATTTTGAGTAATTTTAGTTGTTATGTACTTATTTCAGCGTTAGTAGAAAAGAAGTAACTGGAACATTAAACCACATGTGTTCATAAATATTCTTGTCTGAGATGAGGCTGCAGTAGATGGTGCCTTGGGAACCCATTATATTTAGTATGTATGAATTACAGGCATTGTCAGGAAATACCTGGATATGACAAAGATCATGAAAGTAGGATTTGGGGAAGATCATATCTGCTCCAATCTCTTTAGTGCTACACAGGAGCTCCTAAGGAGAGCAGACATTTATCCAAGGCATCCGTTCTACAGAAGTGGGAGTAGGATTAGGTAGAGAACTTTGTTCCGTGTTCTGAGGGACAATGTTCTTTCATTCATTTTCAAAGGCCCCTTTCCTTAATCCATTTTCTGTTGCTGTAACTGAATACTGGAGGCTAGGTACATTATAAAGAAAACAGTTTTATTTGGCTTATGAGTCTGATAGTTGGTGGGTCCAAACAACATTGTGACAACACCGTGGTGAGGTAATTCTGGTTACATCATTATAGCAGAGAAACACAGAGGGAACTGTCCACATGCACCAGGGCCAACCACATGGAGTGGCCTCACTTTGTAACAACCCACTCTGAAAGCCCGCTGTTAGTCTGTTCATCTCTGAACGTCAATCGTGTCATCTCTGTGACTTTCCACCAGACCTCCTCTCTTAAAGGTTCTATCACTTCGCCCCCAAACTGGGGACCAAGGTTCTAGCACATGAGCCTTTGGGGAGACACTCAAACCATAGCCAAACTCTAGCACCCTTTCTCAGCACCTGTGAGCTCAGCTCAAGATTGGATACCATAATCAAGTCCTCAGAAGGCTCCGGGGGCTGGATTTTCAAAAGCACAAGAAGCTGGACAAAAGCCTGTTCTAACCCCAGAGTGAATTACCTGGAAGAGTACAAGAAACTCACTTTCAAAGACACAAGTTGGTTGCTCATTGGCTCCTGAACAACAGAGACTTCACTGGGTAACAAGGTAAGTGAATGCATTGCTCTATTCACCAAAGCAAAGGCCCACAAGCTGCTGGTTGCTCCCACTAATGGGAGCTTCGGAATGCAGTTAATGGGTTAGTATAGTTTTTATTGTAAAAGCAAACTAAATTAAACTGATAGTTTTAATTAAATTTGAATCGGCTGTGATTTTACTCAGTTTTAAAGGCCACTTGAGACACTAGTGTTGCACTTAAAATCTAGTGTTGTAATTAGTGACATCTACATTTATTATAATGGTTACTGCACTTTATTGAATTTATTCAGGAGTAAACAAAAGCTCAGCATCTAAAGAGCTTGTATTACAGCGTAGGTTGGCTTTGGAAGCCTGTTTTATCTTTGTTAGGATGTCAGGTGACAATGCTGATCTCAAAAAGAGAGGTTCATGCTGCAGCCAGCCATCCAGCCACAGATGAAGACCTTAGGTTACCTCAAGTTAGACTCTTCCTGAGCACTGTAATGATGCTTTGGTTGCGTTCATGCTCTGGAAAGTGCAAATTTTGTGCATGTTAAGCATCCTCCCATTTCCCAGTACTTCTGGAGTTCAGGGTCCATGTTGTACACTGCATATTTTTGTCTTTTCCAACTTCACATAGCAACCCTAGCCACTAGTACAAAAGAATTCAGGCAGCGACTTCAGGAGATGAGCCCATGAGAGGGGAGCCCCATGATGAGATTAGTGTACTTGCAAGAAGACAAAGAGACTGGAGCTCGCTGTCTGGCATGGGAGGGTCCCACCCAAAGAGGGCCATTGGTAAGTTAGGCAGAGGGCCTTTCTCAGGACCTGGAGTGACCTGGTCATGTGCTTCTTCTCAGCCTTCAGAATGGTGACAGATCAGTTTGTTGTGTTTATGCTACCCACTGCTTATAATAGCTTCCATAATCTGCAAGTTCGAATCTGGACTATCAAGCCACAACTATTACGATCTGGAAATTAGAACTGTGTAGCTGCTCTAGCCAATGTTGGAGAGGAGGAGGCTGCAGGCTACCTGAGGGATGCAGTGCATTGGTGGCCAGCATGATCAGTCCTGGTCAAATCAGCTCTAGATCAGTGGTTCTCCTAACTTTGGCGTGGGAAGCATCACCTGAGAGAGGCTTATTAAAAACAATCTCCAGTGCCTCTTCTTTAGAAATTCTGATGTAGTAAGTGAGGGTAGGCAAAAGACAAATTAACTACTTGCTTCCTTCTCTGTTCTTATTCTCAACACAGAACACTCTGACACCACCTGTCAGAAGTGGGCTTTTCCTAAACATCTGTTTAGTTCTCTGGCATACACCCACTGGATGTCCCACGAATCATGTCAGTTCTGATGCTATCTACCTGAGTTAGCATCAGAGCCCATGGGCTAAGGGCTCAGTTTTGTGAGACCATCCTCACTTCAAGGGCTTCTACAACTTCTGACGGACAGGCTCTAAATTGGGGGTTCCCAGGTCTCCCTTCTCAGGTTCCATCATTTGCTAGAATGGTTCACAGAACCCAGGACAGAAATTTACTTACATTTACTGATTTATTATACAGGCTACAGATGAAGGGCTGGATGAAAGAGATGCAGAAGGTGAGGGCTGTGAGAAAGGGTCCACTTCCCTCCTTCATCTCTCTGTGTTCAACCACCTGGAACTCTTTGAACCCCATAGCTTGGGATTTTATGCAGGCTACATACATAGGCATGACTGATTCTTAACTCAATCTCCAGCCCCCCTCCCCTTCCAGGAGGGTGAAGGGTGAGACTGTTCCAAGTTTGTTAATCCTAAATGGGTCTTTCTGGGGACCAGCTCCTACCCAGGAGCCAGCAATAGCCACCTCATTAGAATAAAAAATGTTCCCATCACCAGGGATTTCAGAAGTCTGTGTCAGGAAGCAGGTCAAAGACCAAACATGAGAACCAAAGATGCTCTTAGCAAGACCACTGCTCAGAAAATTACAAGGGTTTGAGTTCTCTGTCAAGAACCAGGGGTGGAGACCAAATACCTATTTCTTCTTATGTTCCAATACCACAGTAAGTACATGGGCAAAACTTCAGTTGAGACATTTTAATCTAAAGCATTAATTTAATCTAATGGACTCCTCAAAAAAATCCACTGATACACAGAAATAAGAACATCTTCTCAGAGGATTGCCATGTTCTCCACTCTGAGAGGCGGTCCATATGGGGACAGTCCCTTAAAAATTGTTTGATGAGTGAGATTAAAGTAAGGATTATACTTTTAATTAAAAATTAATACAGGAGTATGTAACATAAAATACAGGAGTATGTAACATAAAAATGAGTTACCTCATGTCCATTCAATCACCTTCCCCAGCAGCAAGCAGCCCACTGTCTGGCACACTATGCTCGTAGCTCTTTGCTGTCATAATCATACACATAGCTGTAAGCAGGTGTTGCTCTGCTAGATTTTCCCTACTTGTTACTTTGTTCTAAGTTCTGAAGATTTTCTCCACTCTGTCTTTTTATGTGCATAGGTTATTCCTTTTATGTAACATTGCGTTCTTGTTTTATTACTACAGATATTTTGCCAGTACCTTTAAGGATGATGTTGAGGGTCATTTATTTTTGATGCCCTCCGTGTTACCAGTTTTCTTGTTGTTTGAGTTGATCTTTCTCTGGCAGTTACAGTCACTTTCCGAATGAGCCTGGTGATCTTCATTCTCCCATATGTAGGAATGAAGCAATAGGGATGGTTGATTGGCACTTTCACTTTGGGTACAACAGGAATTTAGACATTTTGCTTTGGAATCCCTAACACTATCATGAGGAATATGTTCCTAAGGGATGCTTATATCTACATTCACCCTAGCAGCCCTATTTTTTCTCTATTTATTCAATTTATTTATAGGAACAGTCTTCATTGGCGTTGCTTCTCCTTATGGGTATTTTTATTGGAGGCAAATACCCACCTTTAGGACATTCTGAACACACAGGAAGCAGAACTGACTATTCTGTTTGTAGAACTTAAGTTAAATGCATTTTCTTCCTTCCTATTTTCATTTATTTGCTGTGTTTATGAGTGGCAAGTCTAACAAGTTTTCTCATTTTAAGGTTGAGCAACAAATCTCAAATTTTCCAAGGGGGGTGATACATGTACTCACAAAACATTCTAATATTTACAAGTTCACTGTAACAAATCCCAGGAAAACAGATCTGGCTATTTCAGTAGGGATTAAGACTTGCAATACTTCTACATTGCTTAGATGGATTTGGGGTTTGAATCTGGAGGAATTGTGTTTGGAAAGAACAGTGAACTTTAATCAAACTGAAACAAATCCAAGACCTTTGCATCTGATTCCATTCAAACTTATGGATTTGGAATCTGTACAACCAGAGACTACTTAATAACAATCAATCAAACAATCAAACAAACAGCAAAGACAAACCCTGAACTCAATGAACATGGGTCCAACAGGAAAAAGTCAGGTGTAGTTTCTCTTTGATCAATTTAAATCCAATTACTCAGGGCTGGGGATTTAGCTCAGCGGCAAAAGCGCCTGCCTGGCAAGTGCAAGGTCATGAGTTCGGTTCCCGGTACCGGAGAAAAAACCAAAAAAAAAAAAATCCAATTACTCTTACCTTTGTCAATGTGGACTTCTGGAGCATGGAACACCAATTTCAGAATTTCACATTTTGTTCACAAAAGGTTTAAGAGTCAACAAAACATCTTAGACCTCGATAGAGTCTTATAGATGAATTGAAACACATTCCTAAATTGGATAGCTAATGATGTGCAAAAAGCCATATAAGGAAGAGGTTAAAAAATGGGTTTTGAATGCAGGTGTACATGAGTTCTCATCTGCATTGGCTTGGGGGTGACATCGTTGTTTCTGTTCACAGTCTACTGGTCAGAACTAATCACAAGGTCCCCACATAATTGCAGGAGAGCTTGAGAAATAGGGGGTGGTGCACAGAATATTTGGTAAGCACTAACTCTGCCAGAATTGTCATCACTATCATCAAATCTAAAGAGATGGAGCACTTTTGTTTATGTTTCTAGAACTAGTTATGAGTAGAATTAGGAGTAGAGGGAAAAGAAGAAATGTTGAATGACCGTGGTGGTCACTATACACAAAGTCCTTTTGTTTTACAAGTTGTGAACCTTAGGTTCCCAGAGTTCAAGCGATCTTCTCAAGATGTGGAGTGAATTAGAAATAAAACTCAGTATTATTTTTCCTCTTTAGCTTCCTTGTCTCTCCTCTCCTTGAGATTTCCGTCATGCCATTTCACAATAATTTCTATGACGTTTTGCCTCCAAATGACTGAAGAGTTTATTATCACCAAGACAGGATAAGTCTTTCAGTGCAATGTATGAGCATGTAAATTTTATGATAATGAAAAACATTTACTTCCACAACTAGATAGCGCATTGGAACATGAAGCACACATTAAGATGACTGTGGAAAACATCCCTCATCTGAGTGATTAACATTTGGTGTCAAGAGATTTGTGTTAAGGCCAGGAAATGTGTCTTTAAATTCCGGAATGAATGTCACAGTGACAAAACAGTCTTCTAACGTGAGGACACAATAGATGCTTCATTGAGGCAGAACATTCTTCTGGAACTCTGATTCCAAACTATGAGGTCCTGGTCTAATTAAGTGAAATACATGGGCACCATCCTCAGTGTTGGTTGGACTTCCATTTTGCTGGGCTAAAAAATGGTCAGAGATTTTTTTTTCTTTTTTTTCTTTTTGCAGTACTGAGGATTAAATCCAGGACTGTCTCAGTGATTTACATCCCAGGCCCATTTTTATTTTGTTTTTTAGTTCTGAGATAGGGTCTTGCTAAGTTGCCCAGACTGGGTTCAAACTTATGAGCCTCCTGCCTTTGCTACCCAGAATGTTGAGATTACAGTATGTGCCACTACACCTGATTTAAGAAAGGCCAGTGTCTTAGTCACTTTCTCATTACTGGGACATACCTGCAACTTAAAGGAGGAGAGGTTTATTTTGATTCACATTTCAGCCCAGGGCCAGCTGGCTTCAAAGAAGAAACATCAGAACAGAAGGGCATGGTAGGGGAGAGCTGCTAATGGCATGGTGGAGCAGAACTAGCGAGAGGTCAAAGGAGGACCTGAGTGGAGATTGACCCTTCTAGGTCACACACACAGAGTGACCCACCTCTTCTGAGCAGACCCCACCTCATGACAGCAAGTTAGCTATAAACCTCCATCATCCAGTCACTGTCCCACAACCCCACTGTGAGCAAATGAGCCTCTTGGGGGACCTCAATGTCACAGGTTCCAGGAAACGTCTTCCATTGAGAATGGCATCCCCTTGAGGGCATGGATAAGGTGCTTGATTGCAGACCCATTTAAGGCAGCTTCCATTTCCAGTGGCATGAAGTATCTCTCCCAGGAGCTTTAAGCCTTTGTGTGGACAGGCCTGGGACTAGGTGTCCAGCTTTCCAGTCACCCCTGCCAGGGAAGCAGCGTGGGAATGGAGGTGTCATCCTGGCAGTGAGTCTCTCAGCCCAAACACTTCACCTCAGACCACATGCATCAGAGACAAACTGGTTGGCTGAGCCTTTTCTAATTCCTAGTCAAGCAAAACTGTGAGCAAAAACAAAAGGTTTGTTTTAAGGTATGAACTGTTGGACGCTCATTACACAGCAGTTGATAACTGGTATGTCTATCGCCCATGGCTCCTTTCTGGGTACAAGTGTCAGCTCTAAAACCAGACCACTTGGGTCTGAGTCCTCCCTCTGTGCCTTAGAAGCCATGCGACCTCAGGCAAATTACAGAAATACCCCTCTCCCTCAGTGTCTTCATCTATAAAATCAGGGTGCTGGACTTACCTCATAGGGACTAAATTCATTATTTCTGTAAGTCTCTAACGCAGTACTCAACTATTCAAGTTTCATTTTGAAGGCCTACTCTGTGCCAACTACTATTTTGGACTCTAGGGACATTTCTGAAAATATTGGCAAACGATCTTCTACTCATGCCATTTACCTTCCAGACAAATATTACTAGTTCCTCCCTCCCCTCCTTATATATATATTTAAAAAGAATGGACAAGCAAAACCCAGCACTCATGGAATCAAGAGTCTTTTAGAGATAGAGACCCTCAATCTATAAGACTCAATATACACCAGTTAGGGTGTTCCCTAGTCACATTTCAGCACAGCCCCCCTGTTTTACATGCATAATCTTTTTTTTTTTGTTTTTTTTTTTGTTTTTTCTCCGGTACCGGGAACCGAACTCACGACCTTGCGCTTGCCAGGCAGGCGCTTTTGCCGCTGAGCTAAATCCCCAGCCCCTACATGCATAATCTTTGATTACAGACTCTACTGATTTATGGAGGCAACCACAACACCCTTAGAAAGGAAAATACCTGTACATCTGTGGTCAGTTTAAACTGTCTGAGTCAGTGTCCTTACTTGTAAGATGGACTGATCACAGTGAAGAAAATCTGAAGTTTGACCCACCCCTGATAACATGTATGTCCATCAAAGGAAGGGACAAGAGGTCACCAAGAAGGCTGTGTGGACAGTGAGGTAGAAGCATATTTTCTGCTCATGAAGGTGAGGGGGTTAGGCCCATAGGGATGATATTGTCTTTAAACCTCAAATTCATATTCATGGTCAATTATGTATACGTGCAGTGTCAGGGACAAAAAGAAAGCATGTCTCACATGTGACTGGAAATGGTAAGCTACATGGCCGCCATGTTACTGCATTATGGTGGGGAGGTTTCCTGAAGAGAAGGTTCCCACTAGTGGGAGGTTCCACCTACGTTCTCACATCCACACATTCAACAAGCACCATCCTCTTTCCCTGTTTGTCAAACTCACATTCCTTTTATAGCAGGGTAATTGCACCATTGTCTTTGGCAGGCAGACTTCTTACTTAGAAAAATACTCTTGCAGAGTGGCCCAAATTAATTTGTAAATAATTCCCACAAGACTGTGGCCTTCTAACTAAATTCCATGAGCACTAATGAATTGGGAAAACACTGGTTCATAGGATCACTTAGTAGCCTTCTGGGACGAAGTAACTCTAGTAGACAGGAGAAGCCACAGAGATAATAGCCTTAATAAGAATTTAGATTTAATCTATTAGGACACTGTCTTAGTCACTTTCCTTGTCACTGGGACAAGATACGTGACATTCACAACTTAAAGGAGGAGAGGTTTATTTGGGATCATAGTTTCAGAAGTTTCAGTCCATGGCTGGCAGGTTCCAAGGGAGAAACAGCATGGTGGGCGGTCTGCTGTGGAGAAAAGCTGCTCACATCATGGCGGCCAAGAAGCAGAGAGAGAAGCTAGGACCTTAGAAGGCAGATACACCCTTCAGGTTATGGCCCCATGACCTGCCTCTTCCAATCAAACCACACCTCATAACAGCACACTGGGCTCTGAATCAATGATCTAATTATCTAATTACCGTCCTATGAGTACATGAGCATTTTGGGGGACATTCTGGTTCTAACCATAACAGACACATTCACAGAAGCTGGGAAAAATCAGCCACAACTATTATATCCTTTGACTTATTTAGAATGGCCGAAAAATAAAGTACTTCTATCTAATCCCATATGAGTATGGAATTGTTTTCAATTGAGCTTCTGCCATTTAAAAATATATCAAACATAATGCACATGATAGAGAAAATGATTCTCAATATGGCTTGATCAGTGATGACCAAGCAACAAGCAACCTGAGTACATCATTCTCCTTGCTTGAAATAATTCTGTTGTCCTCCCTTTCCCTCCTATCTCTATTTACCCTTCTCTTATTACTCATTTCAAATTCTACTCCTTGCAAATAGCTGCTTCTGTGGATCACAATGGACCTGAGATCCACAATGTGTTCTCTTTTGAATCCTAAGTTTACCACATGGCCTAGATTCTATCATCTCTTTATGAAGTTAACTTGAATTTTAGGTTAACCTTGGGTTAGAGGCCAATTTGGATGTACAGTCTGTGGCTAGGGGTATTAATCTCTATTCCTATTCTTTTGATTACAAAGTGGAGTCTGTATAAAACTCCCTAGGATCCCGCCAGTACATCTATGCCTCTTTAAAAGGTATCTCCATGCACTGCATTCTCATGCAGTGCTAAAATCTGAAGTGCAAAAGTGGCCCCGTGGTGAAAGACAAATATGTGTGGGGGAAATTCAAAATTCAACAGGTCTTTATAGTAAGGGTGTATCAGAGTGTTCAATAGATTTCTCTTACTTTCCAAAAGGAGGCAAGAGTAAAAAACACCATGTATACTTGAGACTTAATTTCCATAGATTTATTTAGTTGTGATGGTCTCCTTGGTTTTCTAGAAATGCGTGTGTTACCCTTTTGTGGACACTCAAGTGACTTCTAGAAACATCTTCCATTCTCAGGTCTTGTTTTACCTGAGGGTAGAATATCTAAGGCTTCTCATTCTGCAGAAAGGAGTGGTCCTGACCCAAGAGACTATACAAGGTGGTCTTCCAGTTCTTGTCCTTCCTTTGGGAGGAGTTAATCATGAACCATGATGAAATTTATTTTACTGAATACTATGCATTATAACTTTTGTCATCTACCAGAAAAACCTTTTCCTCCTCACATCTCAGTCCAAAAGGAAGACTGCTATTTCTCTTGCTGAACACTCACAGATTTAAAGATGAGTAGTTCTACCACAACTTACTGCTCGTGATGGGGCAAGAGTTGTGTGATTTCAGTCCCTGTATTTGGAAATGCTCAGGAAGCCTGTCTATTTCCTACTTTCATCCTTAGAATCAGCTGAGAGTCATGATGTAAGAGGAGTATGAGCTTTGGAGCAAACCCAACTTGACTTTGAATATCTGCTCTATTTCTTATCACCTTCATGGGTTTGGAGAAGGAACTGTTTCTTATCTACAAAATTAGAGTGTTAGTGCACCTGCCCTTCGTTGGAAGGCTGTGACCCTCTCCTTTCTTTGCAAACTGAAACCCAAGCGGGGATCCAATGCCAAGTTACTACCTTAAGTCCGTCTATTGCTCATGTGTTTTCAAACTGCTCTTCCTGTAGGTGAGACTTCTTTTCCCATGCCTCCTTGCCTTCTCCGTGCATTTTGGCACACAGACCTTTCATGGCTGTCTCACTGCTAGTTTTTCTGCACCTATGATATCCAAAAAATAGAAACGTTGTGATTATTTTAGACTCTCTCAGTTCAATCAGGAACTGAAATAAAATCTTGGGTTATTTTTTTTCAAATAAGTTAACATTTCCCAAGTGTCGGTCATGCACACCTAATTCTATTTTCTAAGAGACACTTTGGAACAGCCTTAACTGCAAAAGTGATCATCCTAAATCTATCATTCCCTTAGTTTATATCCAAAGGATCACAAACTTTTTTTTACAAACTGATCCTCTTTTAAAAATGTTAAGTAATTTAAATTTCCATTATGGAAAAATTAAAATATACAACATAGAGATAATGTAGGAAAATCTCATATACCCAGGAGCCAGCTTCCACAATTAACAGTTTATGGGCAATATTGTTTCATTTATATGTTTCTCTTCCTCTTTACCACTGGATCATTTTAGAACAAATCCAAGACATTTTGTCATTTCACCTATGACTATAAATGTATATTTTTAAATGATAAAACATCTTGTAAACATATAACTGTAATGCTATGATCATTCCTAAGCCACTAAGAAAAAATGTTAAAATATTATGTCAGTCATTTTGAATGGAGAAAGAAAGATAAAAATGTATAGTACTTGCTGTTCATTATAAAGCCCTCAAGGATTAACAAAATAGTGACAAATAAACCTGAGCAATTTGTGGTCTTGACCTTCACCCTATTAGAAGAATCTGTAAAAATTCTAAGATCACAGAAGTGAAATCTATGGGATGACCATTTAGTTAGTGTTTCTGAGCCTTTGTTGGGATCATGATTCTCCCCAACCAGCAAAGATCACTGGAATCTGAACATTGCTAAAGTCTCATAGACATAATTGCTGGGCTTCTGTGAGCTGCAGTTGTTGACTGTTTCACCAATGTTAGAAATAACTATATCATTGATAGAAGATGATTTCTTTTGGAATCAATAGAGTTTGCTGCAGTATGGGTTTTGGACCCAAATGGGAAGATCAGTATGTTTATGATAGTATTATTCCTCCCAGGCAGTAGCAACAAGGACAGAAGAAAAATCTTCGAACTATGTCCTAAGTATGCTACTGGAGGACCAATAAGTATTCCCAAGTGGCAGCAATTCCTATTGAAGTGTGCTAGAATGTCTCTTTTTAGAAAAGTGCCAAGTTAATTAACACCCTATAGGACCTTGTTACAGCTCTGAATGACTACATCTGCTGATAATTTAATCATTATAAATGTGACACAAGGAAATCGAGCTTCACATTCTGTTACATAATGTAAATTGACAGTGAATACTGCTCAATAGTGTGATGTCATTAGTAAGGTTGTTTCTTAAATTCATAACAAGTATCAAGTAATTTTCTCAGTAGGCTAAGAAAATAGACTCAATACATGTGATAGTTTGGAGATGCAGAACACCTTGGGCACATCCGACCTCCTTTCAGAAGTTGTGGACTGCTGGTGAGAAGGTCATATGGGCATGGATCTCTATCACAGGTCAAGAAGGTTCTAGAAGGACATCCTGTAGGTAGGTTGAAGGACTTTATGGTCACTGCTCTTCAGGTTGTCTTCAACTGTTGACAAGGGAGGAGGTAGAGGGTGTGTTGCTCTCAAGGGCAGTTAGCCTGGGAAGTGTGCATAGATAGATTTACCATGCTAGAATGAGGGAAGGCAGGGGTGAGAACAGAAACTGGCAGATGAGCCTCCTCTTGGGCTTCCACAGGCTTTCATGATTGTGTCCTGCAATCCTTTCTGGTCGGAACATTCTGAGAGATTCTTGGGTCCAGTGTCCCCCTCCTCAGTAGTGGAGAGAGCAACCATACAATGCTGGGACAGCATGAACTCCACTGTGATCATGACCCCAGGCACCTGGTGTGGCTCTGGCAGAGTCAGCCTGCATGTCACACATGTCCTGCTGCTTGGTGAGGATCTTTCCTTCCTGCTTGCCCCCACTACCTTGTCCTACTCCTCAGTGTTGCTGGGAGGTATTGGCCTCTCCTCTTCCATGACTAGTTTTATTTTTCCTTCCAAACGTCCCACTGGAGTTAAATGAGAGAAGCCTTTCTACCTCCTTCAGGTAGAGTGGCACTGTGCTTACAGTTAAAACACAACCAAAGCCAACCAACAAATAAAAATGATCAACAGCAAAAGCAAAAGGCATATGCTTTCAGCTACTAGCAAGGATCACAGCTGCAAAAGGTTTGGGTTGGATGGAAGAGAAAGACTATAGTTCTTTGGGGATTCAGTCTTGGCAACTGTAGAGTTTTTAAGACATGACAAAAATGATCAGAAATGGTGAAGATAAGGCTTGGGGAGCAGGGTCTGAATTTTCAGTTTTGTCTCTGTAGAATGAAGACTGGAGCACCCACCCAAAAACTGGAGCACCCAGGTGGATGGGGGCTCTCAGTGGGGGCTCTGGAGACAAAGTCTCAGGAATGTATGTGCATCTGGTAATAACCTCAAGGAGACAACAGGTAAACCATTCCATGGGCCAGTGTGGGCATGATTTTATCTGACAGCAAGGGACAGAGGCAAGAGTGAGTCTTAGGCCAGCAGCCTGAGGAGCTTCTGGGCACCATTCCCTGGGCACCAAGGGAGTAAACATGTCCAACCTGGCTGGTAAGGTGTGAAGAGTGAGTTATTCTGGAAGTCCCACAAGGTGTGGTGGCTGGGCAATCAAACTATGGAAAAATGGGTTTCAAATGTAGCTTGTTTTGTGTTCTAGGATAATAAATTACCTGGTTTGAAATCTGTACTTTTTTCTTCTTAGTAAATAAATACATGGTAATTATAGAAGACTGTATACTTTAGATAATAAAAATAAAATTTAAACAAAACTCCCCAAATATTCAATTATATAGAGATAACAATTATATAGAGATAACAACTTGATAGAAATTCTTCTTCTTTTTCCTCCCTTCCTTCTCTCTTTCATCTCCTCTGATATGTGTGTGAAAATATATATATAATATATATATATATATATATATATATATATGTATATATGTAGCCACTGCACATTCCATTCCATTTTGTATCCTTTTTCCTCCTTAGTACTGAAGATCCCCTTTTGTGTATCTGTGATGTTATTTTTGATGGCTGAGTACCCTGTAAGAATTACTAAACCTCATTGCCTAACCATTGACATGGGACTCTTTATATCATTTTCTTTTGTCCAGCACAGCAGGGAATTGGGAGATTATGCTCCCTAAGCTGCACCTTCACTTGTGAGCTCTTCAGGTCTGCTGATGAAGAAATGAGAAATACTGCATCATAGATTCTTGGAGTAGAAACAAAACTTGGTTGTGGTTTTGGAAAAATTTGACCTAGTTTGCTTAGGCATCATTTATAACCATCTGACACCTTGAGTATTATAGTCTGTAGTTGACAATACCTGAGAATTTACTATGTCAGAAAGTAACCAGTGATGTTATTCATTACTATGGCAGGATATTTTTCCATGCAGTGACCCAAAATCAGCTTTAAGATATGAACCCACTGCCCTCACTCTATGACCACAGACCGGGTGACATAGGCCAGAAGGTTCGTCTTAGTCAGATTTTAAATGATGGGCCCAAATATCTGACACTTGCAATTTAAAGGAGGGGAGATTTTATTTTGGCTCACAGCTTCAGAGGCTTCAGTCCATGGGCAGTTGGCCCTGAGGCAGAAACGTGGCAGAAAGGCATTGTGGAGGAATCTTCTCAACTCATGGCATTTAAGAAACAGAGATCTGGGAAAAGCCCAAGAGGATGGGGCCAGGGACCAGATATAATCCTCAAGGTCACACCCCATGGCCTGCCCAGAAGTGTGCTTTGTCAGCTTCCTAGGCACCTCTCACGTCAATCAAATTGACAGTCAAGATTAGCAGTTATGAGGCTTAACCTTGACAGCTCTCAGTTTTCTCATCTGTAAAACAGGTACCGTAGAAGAATATGCTTATGATGTGCTAGGAATATTAAGGAGATAAAGCATGTGAAGTGCATAAAAAGAGCTCATTGTCTGCTGTGACCAGGACACCTAGACGGTACCATAGCACAGGATGTGTTAGGTACCTGCACCCAGCAGTCCTGTGGCACTTTAAAGAGCTGCCTGTCTCATATCCTCAGGTCAGTCTGCACTTGTTGACCCTTATTACCTTGGTCCTTGTAGGACAGCAGTTCACATTCCCACACATTATACTCAGCTCTGTACCCCAGACATACTTCCTTCTGACATCTTGAGTGGTTTAGCTCATCTCTTCAAACTCTCCAGCTCTCTGCATTTCCCCAGACAAACCCAGCTTTTGTGATTAGATATTCAAAGAATCCCCACCAAGTACATAATATTCTTCCCTGCCCTAGAGTGCCCATCCCATTCCAGCCTCAGGGGACACGGGTGAGGGACATCTTTGTGCAGATGACTTCTGTTTCAAAGGAACAGATGTGAAACTAGAGCTCTTCCAATGTTTGGTATCACTTGCTTCCTGCTTTCATCTGAATAAAAACATTCTGAACGTGGAAAGGACACAGTGTGAGCTGCCTTAAGGCAGAGAGCTTGTTCTTCCTTGTCTTCCTTGTTCAAAGACCGCGTTATTAACAGCCATTGTGCACCCAGCTCTCAGCACGTGCAGCTACCCTGCTAAGTCTCTTCATTCCACTGGGACTGTTGCAGCAGCACCATGAGGACAGGTATTCTACTGCTCTCCTCTAACAACTGGGAGGCCTGAAATTCAGAGATTATCAAAATGTCCAGTCATATCAATTCAAAGCTAATTGATAGATGTAGGAGCCAAACAACGATTAAAATATTGTGTTTAGTATGGTCAAGTGGATGGGCAAATGTGGTTATAGATTTATAGACAATGGGACTATTGGTGTCTTCTCCTATCCTTCCCTCTCATGAGTTAAGATTCTGGGAGAAGGCAACTGAGGGAAAAGAAGGATTGAAGAGCAGTTTGCTGCCCCTTATTTGTCTGGGGGAAAAAGGGAGGATCCTCAGAGCTCAGTAGAGGAGGAAAGGATCCTCAGAGCTTGCTTCCCATAGATAGGTTAGCTTCACTCAATCACCAAGCATAGATCAGTGATTCCCATAACCCAACCTCACTCCTGTGTGGGCAAGGGAAAATGCTGGGCCCTCTTGAACTGCAGGACCCTCACCACGAGACATAGTTCCAGGCCCAGGAGGTTCCTCTTTCAGTCCTCCATTCACACTTCAATCCAGGCTGTCCTGACTTTAGGGCAATTGTGTCTTTCAACTGGCATTCCCGCATCTCAGTGGTTCATGTACCAAAGAACTTTGACTTACCATTCAGAATAGCATAGGAATGATTTTAGGAAAAGAAAAAGTAATCCTAAGTCTTTTAAATGTATCAGCATTTTTAGGATACTTAAAAACACAGTGTATTTTGCTTGGCAGAATTCCTGCTCTTGACACCATGGGTGATTCTTCTTGTGCCAGCAAACCAAGCCATTTTGACAGCACACAGGACCGGCGCTGTTTGCTAAGAACCAGTAAGTGAAAGAGAAGGTTAACAGATTTCTCAGGTCCCCCTACTCTGACCAGCAATCTAGTCCAGACTGATGTCTTTTTTCTCATTAGAATAGATCAGAGAGAATGGTGTCTTGCTTCTAATTAAATTCTCATCTTTGCCCAACTGTTTGAAAGGGCAACTGTCTTAAACCTTTGAACTTTATTTGTAATACAAAGCTTCAATTAGATAAAGGACAATAATTAGCAGATCTTTTATCTTTGGATATAATTAAATCTTTAAGAAGGGACATTTTAATCAATGAATTGTAATGACAAGTTCATAAATTAATTAATCCCACCAATGGAGGCTTGGCAGTAATCAATGGATCTTTAAAGCAGTCCAGGGTGTGGGGACATAGCTGTGGGAATACAGTTGCTCAGTTCGGTTTGGTGTAAAGATTCTCATTTATTAGGGATTAGTTTGTTCAAAAGATGATCCATTTATTTAAGAGAAAGTCATTAAAATATTAACTTTTAATGGGAGAAAAAGCCTTCCTGCAAGTTTTTGCTTGTAAAACTTTCTTCTTAGAGGTCTCAACTCAGACCCCAGGGGCCAGGGTACTTTTATATTCTTATCCTAGAGCGGTTTGCCAATTTCCGGCTTTGATAGCTAGACTGCATTTGAGAGGAAGCGAAACGAAGGTTGACTACCATTAGATATTTTAAGATTTTTCTTTTGAAATGGGTATGAGTAATCTCTGGCCCACTGGCTGCTATTGTCAATAAAGCTTTATAGAAACTCAGGTGAGCCCCTTTGTTTCTGCGTCATGATACCACACTGCAAGGGGGAATTGAATGGTTACCATAGACACTGTGTGACCTATGAAGTTGTAAGAGTGTATTATTTGGCTTCCCTTTTATATTTTACGGTAAAAGTTTGCCAGATCCTATTCTAAAACACTGCATCCTTTTCCCAAACTGTGAGGGATTTGGTAAAATTTAAACTCAGTACAGAACTATGTAGGCAGTGTTTATTGGTAAAGTCTAAGTTAAATATTCCAAATATTAGGTTGTGTCTCTAATAGCATAATAATCAGGTTTTTGGATATCAGTTTTGTCCCGTGTATTAGGAAAAAAGGCAAGGGAAAGGTGGTTTGGATGGGGATTATGGGAAGGAGCTATCTATGCAAAAGTCCTGTGGTGGAAAGGTATATTGCTCATTCCTGAGTAGAGGAAACTGCCCAGTGGCTTAAAGAGTAGGATCAGGGAGGCAGGCTGAGTGTAGAGGTCAGAGGTGAAGCAGATCATCAGGGGCCCTTTATGCCATTGTATTACGTATTAGTTTGCATGAATCCAATCAATTCCTTTCCCTGAACTTCAAACCTTCACGGACTTCACATTTCTCTAGGCTAACGTCCGGAAGCTGTGCCTGGGAGCCAGTGTGGGATGGTTTAGGGTGATCGAGGAGAGTCTTGGAGGTTGGGGGGATGGGAAAGAGGAGGCTGGAAGTGGAGGATACAGGCAGAATATTCAGTGTCCCTACAATTTCTACCTCCATCTTTACATGGCTTTACAATGTCTCTGTGTCTTCTCTCCCTCTCTGTTCTCTGGTAGGGAGGACAGTCATTGGACTGAAGACCCACCCTAAATCCAGAATGATTTCATCTGAAGACCCTTGATTGTATCTGCAAAGAATCTCATTTTAAGTAAGATTCCATTCATAGGTACTGGGGGTTAGAAATGGCTCTATCTTTTGGGAGACATAAATCATCTGCCATTCAGCAGATAATATGATCTGCTTTTAATGTTAAGACCACTGCTTGCTTTCTTGGAGAAGAAAAGGAGGCATAAAAACAGAGCCAGGAGGACTAGCTAAGGGTTTGCTGCAAGCTCCCAGATGTATTTGACAGAGTGCCCCAGTGTGGTAGCCCTATGGCAGGCGAGGGCTGAGGGAGGAGGAAGATGCTACTTACTTGGGACCTGTCTATGACCTGGAAGAAATTAATCAAGGTCAGTTTCTGTAAAGTTGGGTGACTTTTCTACCCACCTCTGAGAGTGGGGACGAAGAGAAGGGCTCAGAAGATTGAGGAGATGATAGTTTAGCAAAGCGTCTGACCCCACACATAGAAGATATATCGTATACTCTGGACATATTTTGGGGGAGTAAATGCAAACAGAAGGTTATTCTCCTAAAGTTCTTCTCTAAGTGTGTGTTTGCTTTGGGCAGGGATGTGGGTCTCCCCTTTTCAAGACTTTTTAAAACCTAACAATACTCACTTGAATGGGGCTTAGAGTTCCTTGTCAGGGAGACATTGGGCTCTTGGAAATATTACTATTATTTCTAGAGCCAAATTTAGCAAAGACGGCTCTGCCTTTAATTACTGGTTGATGCTGAGCTGTACAGGCAAATGATTACATGCACAATTAGTTGTTCCCACAAGTAGCCAATTATGGGAATGATTATTTAAGAAAATTGTGGCTCCTGCTAAAGGGACTTTATATCGTAGCCTCAAAATACATTTCTGTATAAAAATTCCTTTTATTGCATGTGTTATTATTTTTTCCTATCTCCTGGGCTGCTGGAGAAATGGCCCTTGTGGTCTCATTTGTGGAGACAGAGGAATTTTTTGTGTGGAAGCGCAGGCCTTGGGAGTACTGTGAGACTCGGCGAAGAGGGGTTGCATGCTGGGAGCCCTCGCGGACCTAGTCTTGCTCCAGAGACCATGACTTTACCCCATACACGGAAATTAGAAGAAAAGTTAGGAGTCATAATGGTGGATCGGGGAAGCATTGGAAGCACGGTGAGTCCTAAAGCAAAACTATCTGCTGCTATTAGCTCAACCCTTGTCTGTGCCCATAAACATGGTTTTCATTGCCTCTGTGAATCTACACTTCCTTCTTGGGCCACTTCTTCCCCGACTGCTCCAGGCGGTCAAGTTGTCTTAAGAGAGTAAACTGTCTTACACAAAGTGTCATAAACTTTGGTCCTTCTTTTTCATTTTAGAGAGGAGAAAACTGAGGCCCGTTAGAGCGGTCAAGGACTTGTCCAGTGGGCCCGAGGCCAGCTGAGATGTGACCCCGGGGTGCAAGATTCCAGAGCCCTAGGTTTTCCCACAAGACTGTGTTGTCTACTGAGAGCCCCAGCCATGATCAAGACAGCCAGCAAGTGCTGTGACTCTTACAGTGGAGGGACAACGTGGTGTCTTCATTTACTTCTGGTCTGGGCTAGGAAGCAAGGCTAGGTGGAGCTGAAAGGGACTACGGAGGGTATTATTTAGACCTTTTGTTTTGCCATTTGAATAGAATTTGGAACATGTATTTACCTAAAGTCCCTCTCTCCCTTGAACATTTCTCGTGACATGATGATCCATCTATGACCAATCCTAACCTCACTTGTGTCAGAGAAACTGCAAGTTCAAATGCCAGTATTGGGCTGGTCCATATAAATTCTATTTTATGCCCCTAGATATAAAGTGTGTTTATGTGTTGTTATGTTAACTGCTATTTATCAGTGGTCAGTTTTATCATTTTCACAACGATGAGCACTATTCTATCTTAATGTGGTATGATACTATACAACTGGCCTCTATTCTTCAACACCCTGTACTAGTACTTTTATATCAGCATCTTTGCTAAAAGTGAGATGTATTTTCCTGCTCCTTGAGATTGGGTTAGTGTTAGTGTTTGCATCTGGGCACCCCCAAAAGATACATGCAGTCATGGGGCGGGCTTCTATTCTAGATATTTGATTGATTCATAGTCCAATGCTGAGATTATGAGTGTGAGTGCTACACCCGCGCCCCCGCCCCGCCCCCCCCCCCAGGGCAGATAGTTTGCATACAATGTAAGGGACGGAAAGAGGCTGCTTGCTGCCACTCTTCCCTTTTGCTCTGGTTGTTGTCTTTGCTGTCTTCAGCCACCATGAACTGTTGCCCCTGCCATGTGCCACTCTGCCGTGGTGCCAGCCGAGTATGGACTGAAGCCTCCCCAAATGTGAGCTAAATAAACCTTTCCTTTCTTAATTTTGGTTGTTGGGTATTTTGTCTCAGCAACTAGAGAAAAGTAACCAAGACAGTGAGGTCATGGGATTTGCTGCAGATAAAATGTTGCTAGTAAATGTGACATGAGCATAAATATGAAAAAAGTACTTATACATTTGGGCATGCCCTTTGTGGTCCAGGGATCAATCAGGAAAGGAACATGCTGGGGGTAGTTGTTGGACATTTAGCTTTAGCATGAGAATGCAACTGTACAGTAGACTGATCCCCTAAAAATATGTTAGGTCCAACTTGGACCAACCCTACTGTGTGACACCTAAACTCTGAACTTTAGCCTAGCCCAAGTAAGTTGCAGTTGACTTGCATATTCATGATTATAAGAAAATGTAATTACTGTTTTAAGCCACTGACCAGCATTGAGTTGGTTTGTTATACAGCATTATTTTGGCTGACTTATACATTTCGTATTGCATTTGATTAATACTGAAGCAGATGATAATAGAAGAGAATAGGAGAATGAGAATTAATAGTAGAAATAGGGTGGATGGTAGTTAAAATTATGTCAACTATATTGAACATGGCCAGTGTTCAACTGGCCATGGATCTACAATTTATTTGATTCCAAGGCATGCTATAGGTTTTCTTCCCAAATGAATCTAAGCCAATATTTTTGAAACAAGCAAGCAAACAAAACAAGTAGACAAACAAGCTAACAAGCTACGTCATGGAATAACCGATGAGTGAACGGACCGGAACACCCCAGACTGTGAGAGGTTGTAGTTAGGCTGTATCCCCATAGTCACGCTACTCCTTGACCACTTTCTGAGCATCAAGAATGAAGAAATAGATGAGTAACTAGAACTTGGATGTGCATTTTCTCATAGTCTGATTGCAAATATCTCTTTGTACAAGAAAAGACATTTATGGTGTGTGAAGAGAGTAAAAACAATATACCAGTTACTTATTAAATCCACATCTTCTGATTTTTTTTTTTTTTGCCTTTCCACATGATAGAAATAAGCTAACAACATTTTATGTTCCTCAGCTGGTCTTTCTATAAACTCACCTCTGCCAAGACCTAGCAGCAGTTCTGTGTAGCTTTCGAAGACACACCTGGAGCCCTTTGCTAAGGAAGCTGGAAGTAACCCATTGGCCTGGTAGCTATGGAGTAGCCTTGCTGGCTGCTCGGGGTCCTGTGGCTCATCATGGGGTCAACTCCCAAAGAGGCAAATTTGTGATACAAATCCCATTTGTTCTCCTGAAGACTGTGGCCCAAGCTCCTCACCAATAGCACCAAACCCTTCTGCTTCTGGGGGTAATGGGATTAATGGTGTGTTTTCCTCCTCACTGATGTTATTGCTTCTCAGGGCCATGTATTGAGCAGTGCTGTGAGTACTACAATTACAGTTTTGTAAAGCTCTGGGTTTGTAGGCTAAGTTCTAGAGTGAATGTTAGGACAAAACACAGCAAATGATCAATTTTTCTTTGCTCTTTCAGGGAACAAAATACTCAGTTTTTGAATAAGAATGTACTTTATGAAAGACTCTGGTGTTAGTAGCAAACCCTTGGCCTCAGAGGTCAGATCTTCACTTTGTCCTTTGTTACCTGAATAACCTGGGCCAACTCACTCAACTCCCACAGAATTTGGTGTCTCAATTGGAGTACTAATGGGGATAATAATATCAGCAAAAATGTATTAGAAGTAGGGTGAGAAGAGTGTTTTTTAATATTTTCTTTATTAATATTTACTTGTGGTACACTAAAATGAAAAAAAGGAGTAGGAACAATGTGTGGAAAGTCTTCATGAACAAGAAAAGTTTTAAATTAATTGGGAAGAATTCTAAGACAACTTTAAGCCTCTATTTCCTCATCTGAACATGGGTTAATTGTATTTCTACCTCATAAAAATGAGACAAGACTAAATGAACTAGTTAATGATGTCCAGTATGGTAAATAGAATGGTGGTCACCTAAAGATGTCTCTACCTTGACCCTCAGAATTTGTGAATAAACTGGGTGATATGACAAAGGGAAATAAAGGTTTCAGATGGAATTAAGGTTGCTAATCAGCTGACCCAGACATAGGGAGTTTTTCCTGGATTATCTAAGTGGGCCTGCTGTGACAACAAGGGAATGTAGAAGAGGAAGAAGGAATGGGAAGACAGAACCAGATATTGTAGATATCAGTGTGAGATGGTCTTGGGTCATTGATGGTTTTAAAGATGGTGGAAGGGACCATGAACCACAGAACAGGTGACATCTAGAAGCTTGGAAAGGCAGGGCAACAGCCCTCTCTCAGAGCCTCTGGAAGGAATGCATCTCTGCCAGCATTTGTTTCTAGCCCAGTAAGACATAGTTTAGGTTTCGAACCTGCAGAACTTTAATATCACATATACGTGTTGCTTTAAGCTCCCAAATGTATGCTAATTTGTTACAATAGCCATGGGAAACTAATAATCTTGTCAGGGCTCAAGGAGAGTCTCTTTATTTTATATTCAGTATGGTCCTTTTATATTAAAGGAGCCTAATCTAACCTAATTTTACATAATGTTTCTGTTAGCTGGAATGCATTTCTATGCAGTTATTTTGAAGGGGAATACATGAGTGATGCTGATATCAGTGCGAGATGATATCTTCTTGTTTACTCAATAAAAATTGAGAATTTCCTCTTGTTTACTCAATAAAAATAGTTGAATTGCAATCATTTCCTCCTCCAAGCTATAGATATTTCTTATTTCCTGATATTTCACATTATAAAGGGGAAGACTGATACCAGACTTAATTTTCATTCCTTCCTAAATATCTTTTTTCTTTCCTGGTTGGAATTTTATAGGGCTGTTTCATAATGCTTGTTGCTGAAACATTTGCCGAAATCAGTCTGGCTGAAGGCTTCATGGATATTACCTGGAGGGAGGAGAGATTTTATGAGGAACACTCCACCTTCCTGTGCTACCAACTGGGTAAATTCTAATTATGATTTAGATAACACAATTTGTAATCATTGTTCTAGCTTCTTTTGTAGGAAACCATTATTTTGGGATGGATTGCTGTGTGTTTTCTTGTCCGTTATCTTCTTGCTCTAGTTGAGCCTTCCTAGGTGGAAATGGGAGGACTGGTATGAAAATCTCTGCTTTCAGGAAGACCAGCACCATCTGTGTTGTGGGGATCACACACCTACGAGGTGGCGTCACCCCAGGTTTCCCAGCACCTGTGTCCTGATGTGTTGATTTCTGCACATTGTAGTGTCTGCATGGCTGTCTAAGAGAAGTAGTAGAATTTATTTTTGTTTTCTTTCTGGTATAGGTTGTGCTTTTTTTGAAACGTGGGAGTCCATAGTGAGAGAAGAATTTTCTACTCACATCCAAAAGAGAAACTTTGGACAATTCTCAAAAGCATGGAGTATCTATCAGATATATTTTAATTTTTTATTCCCTTGGCCTTGTAGGGAGTAGAAATTTATCAGAGATACTAGTGTTTGGTTGGCTTCTTTTTGCAGGATTTAAATTTTTTCTCTTTTCTGCATAAGTACTTTGGTGGGAATTTAGGAAAAGCTAGATCAAAATTTTTCCATCAGGGTACTTTTCTTAGGAACATTATCACATTTCTCCCACAGGCCAGGTATTATGCCAAATGCATGATTACATTTGGAACTGGAGATATTATTTACATTTTAAAACTGAAAACAAAAATTAAGAGAATTGAGAGGGATTGCCCAGGGCCTAAAACAAATAATATGGCACTGTTGGGGGTTGGTATCCAGGGATTTTTGACTCAGATTTTTCCCTTGCTCTAGGAGGTGATTTTTTTTTTCATGAAATGAATTCATTTAGTTTTTTCTCAGCGACATCAATAAATATGAGCTGTGGGGGTAAAGGACAAAATGGCATTTGCAGTATTCTGTGGAAACATGAGCTTCATCCATACACGTTGAGACCTCCAAAAACACATCTAATGACTCTTTGAAAAAGCTGTTTCCTGTGCCATCCACAGAGCAAATCCCAATTGAAATTCCACTTCTAGATAGTTACCTAGCAGATAAACACCTCTATATACACTAAAACATTCACAGAAGCACTATTTCTAATAACCAAACCCAGGGTGATAACAACCTAAATGTCGCCAACAGTGAAATGGATAGTAAGTCATGGTAAATTCATGTGATGAAATATAATATAGCAACGAGAAGGAACTACTATACAGGACAACATGGAGAAATCTCATAAATATAGTACTGAGTGCAAGAACCAGACTCACTGTAAAGATCCATTTATAAAAATTTTTTAAAAAGAGGTAAAATTAATCTATGGTGATAGAAGTCAGAATGCTAGTTACTTTTGTAGGGAGGGGGGTTAATAACTGGGACAGGACACAGAGTGGCTTACTGGTTCTATATATTAAATTAGAGGCTTCTATGCATGGGTGCTTGTCTCTTAAAAACTTACCAAACCAGTCATTATTTGTATAGTTTTTCATTTATGTTAGAATTCAATGAAAAGTTTATCCAAACATATTTTCCCAGAAGAAATGAAAACATACCACAGCAATATATGTGCACCCATGTTTATAGCAGTACAATTTGTAATAGCTAGGTCTTGGAAAAACCCAAATGTCCATCAATCAAGAAATGGATAAAAAAGATGTGGTATTTTTTATATAATGGAGTACTACTCAGCTATAAAGAAAGATAAACTGGAGGCTTTTCTAAGGAGATGGATATAACTAGAAACCATACTCATAAGTGAAATAAATCCGAATTACACATGTAAACATTGTATTGTCTCCCCAGTGTAAGAAACTGAGAGAGTAAATAAAATCTGAAAGGTACAATAGGTATTGTGAAAGGGAAAGAAACTACTCAAAAGGAAAAAAACAACTGGGATGGAGGAAAAGAGAAAAGAAGGAAGGGGAAAAAAGATATGTATATATACACAAGATAGCTAAGATAATTGTACTACTAATTTCTATTAGTTCAGTGAAAGGAACAGTTAGTGCTTATATTGTTTGATCAATTTGGCATGCCTGTACCTGGTAATCTGAGCAAATACTTTGAAGATAACAATATGCAATGTAATAATAATTGTTAATTTCCTATCATCTTGTTTTGAAATTCTGTATTGTTTTTATTTTTTTCTATCTTATTAAAATAAAAAGTTTACCCAAAGAGAGATAAAATCTTCTATACTGATTAAAATTCTCACATGATTTTCAGAAGCGCTGAGCTTCGTTGAATACCCGCTTTTCTCTTGATGTGGCTCTTGGCTCGGCTTGCCCAGGGCCATCCTGTCTTCCTCTCTGGCCACTACTCTGCTCTTTAGCTGACTTCTCCTCTTCCACTTACATTTTTTATTTAAAAAACTTGTATCTCAATTTACTAAAATATTTGCAAAAGTATTAACAGAGAATCCCCGCATACCCTTCATCCATCTTCCAAGAATGTTCATATCCTACATAACCTTAGCGTAATTTTCAAAACCAGGAAACCAACATTGATGCTCTACTTGAAACTCCTCTGTAGGTCTTCGGATTTCTCCAACTGGTCAACTAGTCCTTTCTCTTGTCAGTGTCTGATACAAGATCCCAGTCCATTGCAGTCCTCAGTCTCCTCCAACCTGGGACAATTTCTCAGTCTTCTTTAGTCTCTCATGACTTTGACAGATTTGAAGGTATCTGGCCAGATATTGGGGTGCTCCACTTTGGATTTCTCTGACATTTTCCCACAATTAGGCTGACGTGATGCACTTTTGGCAAGACAATCACAGAGGCAGTGCTGAGTCCATCTCATCATGTCGTATCGGGAAGCACATGAGGTGCACACATCTGATTGTTGTAGGTTAATTCTGAGTAGTTGGTAGAGGTGGCATGGGCCAGGTTCCCCCACTGTAATCTTACAGTTTCCACCTTGTAATTAATAATTGTCTCGAGGGGGAGATTCTGTGAGGTTATGCAAATATCCTGTTGGTATCACACTTCCCTCTACTAATTTCAGCATGTTGTTGATCTCCACCTGCCTGTGAGAGCTGAGAGTTCCTTAGGGCTGGGTCCCAGCACCTCTTGTCACTCTCCAGGCCTCCCAGGGAGGCTGCTGCACATCACAGCTTCAGGTGCCATCTGAGGACCGGACTCCTGCAGTGGCATCTCCAGCCCCTTCCCCTTTTAAGGACTCTGTGTGGTAACACCCCAGGCATCTCGCCTGACCACCACACCCTTGTTGTGATCCTGGACCCCAGGTTCCTCTCAACTTGCTCCTTCTCCAGGTTTGCAGCTTTCTGATTCATCATAATCTTCACCCAATTATATGCATTAGAATTCTGGGATCTTCCCCTGACAACTCTTACCCTTATCCCTTACGTTGGATTAACCACCAATATCTGTCGATTTTGTCTTTTTTTATTAGTACCCCCGAATCAAAAACTGGTTAACTGAGTCTGTCATTTTAATCTTCCTAATCCTTTTTGTGTCCACAGCTAATTTCCCAGTTCAAACCACAGTCATCTACTCTGGACAATTGCTTTATCCTTACAAATGGTCCCTCACCTCTTAGCATTTCCCTTCTCATGTGCTCTGTTATGGTTTGTGTCTGCATGTCCCCTCAGATCCTTATGCAGTCATGGGGCAGGCTTCTAGAGTTTTGATTCATGGTTGTGAGTGCTACACTCCTCTAGGGTGGATAGCTTGCATATGTAAGGGAGAGGAAGAGGCTGCCTGCTAACTCCTCCCTTTTGCACTTGTTGCTTTTGCTGTTTTCTGCCTCCATGAACATTTGCCCTCTGCCATGTGCCACTCTGCCTTGAAGCCAGCCAAATACGGACTGAAACCTCCATGAACTGTGAGCTAAATAAATCTTTCCTTTCTTAATTTTGGGAGTTGGGTATTTTGCCTCAGCTACAAGAGAAAAGTAACTAAGACATACTCTTTACATAGCACTCAGTACAGCACCTCTCATGACTCTTCCCGGTTATGCAGGAAATGTGTGGAAATCACGGTGACTGCACATTGAGCTTGTGCACAGCCATTGTGAACAGTGGCCAAGTTAAGATTCTGTGGACTGAGTAGGGGAAGAATGAATGAATGTGTGACAGAGAAAGAAAGGGGACAGTTTCCCCTTCCTGGTGTTAATGGCCCCGGTGGCACCTTGCCTAGGGCTGGACTCAGGGAGGCAAATAAGATACTTGGGGTATATTTAAGCAGATACCAAAGATAATATTTTAGTGAAATATTAAAAAAAAATCAAAGTTAATGCAAAAAAATCCATGATGAACAGAACATCATGGAGTGAGTGCTACACCGAATTTGAATAAAGGGAGACTATTTTAAATCATCACTCTAAGCTAGCTCTCCTATTGTTAATGGAAGAATTTAGCTCGTTAATTTACAGTGGCTTAGAACAGGCATTCTCAAGGGGAGGGGGACTGACCTATCCCCCCAGCTGTTAGCAGTGTCTGGAGGCATTTTGGGGTGCTGCAGCTGAGGGGGGAGGGATGTGCTACCGACATCTAGTGGGTGGGGCAAGGGTGCTGCTGAGGTTCTGTAAGGCACATGCCAGCTCAGGGAGCCATCTGGGCGAAGTTAAGAAAACCTGTCTCAGAGGTACTTAAGAATATTACATGCTTGTCTTCAAAGCTCTGTGTAACCGCAGAGAACCCACCAGAGCAGTTTGGCAGAGGAGTAAACAATCTCAGCAGCAGGGATATGCTTTTAGTTTTTCTGTTAGAAATGTCGTGTCGTTTCAACTTCTCAGTCATTGGCCTCTTTGCTACTCCACCACTGGGTGGGCTGGGCTGAAAGAAGACCAAGGTCTGCGTGATCCCTGAGAGCAGGCCCAGAATGTCCCCAGGCAGGGAGTGCTCAAGCCCACTCCCAGGGTAACTGAGGTTGGGACCCCTCCAGAAGCCACCGGCATCTTGTTTCTTGGAAGACAGCACTTACTGCTTAGGAGAGTGAGAAAGCTGAGTCAGCGATGATTCTCTAAAAGCTTTGACTTCCGCCTTTGTTACTTGTTCATTTCACTTCCTGCCCCTCTTCCTGGTTCATGACACTACCTCCTCCTCTGCTTGCTGTTTCACTTTTAGGAGTGCTAACAGCTTCACCTCACTGTTGCTCCCAAGAGGGCCCCCCACTCTGCCTGTGACCTTAACCCTGCCTGTATCTTGTTAGTTATTGCCATGCGGGCTGTCGGGGGTGATTTTCCTTGCTGCTAGTAAGCCCCTCTTCCGTGTTATGCTGTGTCCTCTAATTTCATTCTTTGGTGAACTTGTGTTTTTCTGTTGTCTTACGGGCTGAGCCCTCCATGTTGCTAGCGGGTGACTATGGGCAGGGCTCTAACTCCCTCAGTCTGGTTATCATCTGCTAAACCACGATCATAATTATCCGGACCCCCAACGTCCTGGGTAATTCCAGTCACCTAAAGAGAGACTGTCTGCCAGAGAGTTTTGGAATTGGAAAGCACTATGCAAGGCAGAACACCAGGCTGTCACTTCTGCTCTCCAGAGCCTTCCCCACGAATCCTTAAAGATGCAGGGAGGGGACCTACTCTTCTTAGGGTTGAAAGAAAGCAGGTTCCAGGGTTGCTCCCCGGTTAGGAAAGAGGTCACGTGATGGAAACTATACCCGCACACACTCAGTGCATCTCTTCCAAGCTGCAGTGCAGTAGAGCTCGCACGCTGGGTCATTCACTAAGTCAGTGGGAATCTACCGTGCATTTGGTATGAGCAGGTACAAGGATGTGTGGCGTTGCGTCTTAGTAAGCTTGGGCTAAGTAAGACGCACTACCATGGATGGTGTGTCTTAACAGTCCTGATTCTTCTGGAGGCTGGGAAGTCTAAGAACAAGGTCTGGCAAGGTGGGAGTTTGGTGAGGGCCCTTTTTCTGGCTTGCACATGGCCCCTATGTATCCTCACATGGTGGAGAGAGAAAGAGCTCTGTTCTCTTCCTCTCCTTTTCAGGGCATTAATCTTTGTCACAGGGGCTCCACCCTCATAGCCCCATGAAAAACCAACTACCTTCCAAAAGCTCCACCTCTGAACACCATCACATGATGGGTCAGGGTTTCAACACTGGAGCTGGGGGACACAACTTAGCAATAGCACACGTAGGTGGTTATCCCATGGCTCGGGGAACTTGCTAACGTGCCAGTTGTCAAGCCCACCCAGACAGTCTGACTGTGCGCATCTGGAGTGGAGCTGCAGATGCTGTGCTTTAGTATGTGCCTGTGTGTGCAGTGCAGATGGACCACACCGAGGGACGAGCACTGGGTGATGGTGCAGAGTGTGGGACTGGGTCGGATGGGCCCGTGCTTTGCTCTGGCCTCTCGGGGGATCCAGCTCAGGGTGTGTGCCTGCCTCTGAGGGACTCGGCTTGGTCAGCTGTAAAATGGAGCTAGTAGCAGCATTTTACTTCTTATGGGGTTGCTGTGAGAGTTAATGTCCAGTGATTGTTTAATTATCTATTATTATTATTGCTCAGTTGATTAATTATGTATTCATCCGTGCGTGCAAAAATGACGTCAGTGCTTTTAGTCTGCAGCCTGTCGTTACTGACATCATCAGAGTATTTCCCTCCTTCGTGTGATCTTGTAATGTCTATCTTGGTCCTTTGGACACCAAAAAGGCCTTCTGTGTTGGGCCGAGAGCAGGTCTCTCACAACCCCCAGGGAAGAATGTTTTGCTGTTGCCAAGAGCATCCATATTTGGTAGGGTGACTCCGCTTACTCTCCTTTTTCTCCTCCTTTGCCACAGACAGCATGCGCCAGGGCTGAGTTTTGGTTCCTCTGTTGTCTTTAAAACCAAAGGCCTGGCTCTCCTGCTTTTTCCAAATGATCTAAATTTTTTTTTGGCTGAACTCACTTTGTGTATGCTTGAGACAATGGCGGGGAAGGTAGCCCATCTCCCCTGCGGCCACCAGATGGCGATGTTTCCTTTGCCATTGTCTGGCGAGCCTCGCCGCTCGCCCCACTTGTCAGCACCCAGGCAGCCTGCTCCTCGCACCAGGTCTCTCTGCCCAGGCCGCGAGCTCTCTCAGGTCACGGTGTTCCAACTTTGGGATGTGACTGGGGCAGCTCAACCTCCCTGGGGAGATCCAAAGCCCTGCAGGCACAGAGAGCGTGTTTACAACTGGTCCAAGGAAAGTGGTTTCCCTACTTCTGGATGGCCAAGCTGTTGCTCGCTAACAGCTCTGGTCTGATTTTGGAGCACTGTACGCTGAGCACACGGAAGTGGAACAATCCATGCTTGAGCTTCGGTTGACTTGCATCTCGCTTTTCCTTAAAAGCCTCCTTTAGTGGCTTTTGGATAAATGTCCCCCTATTATGTCTCCATAACACGAGCACAAAACCATGTCCCTACCATATTTAAAGTGCAGAAAGGCTTTGAACAGAAACACACTGTACAAGCACAATCCTGATATCTTTTCTGGAGGAAGGGCTCAGCCCCAGCCTCCTGCAGGCAGTTTTCCTGACTTCTCTGATGGGAAGACTGCGCGGGTGACTATGCAGTCCTCGCCTGTGTGGTGTAGGACCAGGGCTATTTGACCCTTCACTTCTCCTCTGTTGCACTCACTTGGTGCATCTTGTGTAGATGTCACTTGCAATTTACCCCCAGCAGGAGGCACAGTAGTTGGCATAACGTCCAGCACCACCCTGTGGGTTTCAGTCCTGGCATCCTCATTCATTTCCTTTGTGTCCTGGGTAAGTTATTAAAGCAGACTGACCTCACATTGCCTCATCTATAAAATGGGAATAATAACAAAACGCATTTGTTAGGCTGTTGTGAAATGTGAATAAGGTCATGTAGGGTGTGCAGTTGGAACAATGTCTGGCCTACTGTGTGGGAAACGATTAGATGACTTAGCCTAGTCATGTGATCTCCAGAAGGAAGGAACTCAAGAAAAGGATGGAGAAGGAAGAGATGAGATGTCAGAACTGGACATCAAGACAATAGAAACAGGCTCCATTCAGAGGAAAGCAGCCATGATGAGTCTCATGAGGGCCTGTGGACGCCCAGTCTCATCCTAGACACCGGTGTTGAGCCCTACACGCTGACCCTGCCACAGAAAGACTTTCCTAAGCTTAAGGCATGTGTGTGCTGGGGGTTGTGTGCATTTTCTCTTCTCCTTCCCATCCCACTTTCTACATTGTAGGCACTGGGAATGACTCATTATGCTCTGCCATACCCTCCCACATGCTGCTCTGTCTGCCTAGCAAGCTCTCTCTCAGGGAAGCCCCTCTCGATCTTCAGGGCCCATTTCCTTGCTGAGGGCCCTCCTCAGACCTGTCAGTCCATTGCTCCGTTCTCTGTGTGCTTAGCTGGCCCTGAGCCTCCATGACCCTGACAGTGAGCGCCTCCCAGAGGCATGCCCTGGTGCCTTGCTCCCTTCACCCCGGTCCTGGCCCTGCTCACTTAGGGCATTTCAGGATTAAATGAAGTCACGTGGTAGTAGGAATAAGAAGACTAGGAACATTTTTGAAAAAGGCATACACACACGTAAGTATAGACTCAGATGTTCCCTAGTGGCTTTTCTTGCCTAATACTGACCCCTCACCCACTTTTTGGAAAGGGGAGACACCCACCGTTATCTGTTTTGCGTGCTTCTTTCCAGGTGTTTTCTGTGCATGTATTTGCTTGTCTTTAGCGCTGCTCCCGTACCTGACTAACAGTGCCGATTGCATCAAGGCCGGGGCTTTGTGTCCATTTCTGTCTCACCGAATAGGTCATGAGCTATGAAAGGCGCCAACTGCAGCTTCTTAATCGTCTCATCCCCAGCACGCAGCGCTGAGCCGGGCACGCGAAGGGTGTCTTTCTGCAGGTACCTGCCTAGCAAACAAGTGCGGCTGAGTGTGTGCACAGGGAGGACGCGAGGTCAAGGCGACCATCGCGAGAGGAAGGTTTAATTGGAGTGTCACCTCCCCACGTCGGCTGAAATCCCCTGAAGACCTCTCGCATCTCTGCAGAAGCTGTAAGAAAGGGCGAGGTTGGAGTGGGCAGCTGAGCAGAACATTGAGTTAAGTGCAGGCACTGATCCTTGAAAGGCCCGGCTCATCCGGGGAGAGAGGGCATCGGGAGGGAACAGGAAAAACCTCCCAACCGGGGGCTGCGAGCTAAGATCCGCTCGGTCATTAAGATTCAACGGAGAGAAGCCGCGGCTGTCTTGTAGGTGCCTGTTGAGAATAGACCGTACAAGCTCATGGATGGACTCTAGGAGGACTTGTGAATTACATCTCAAAACCTAGGGGGAAAATGGTGCGAAATGGCCTTTGTTATTAGGCTTGTATTTTATCACCCTATTTTGGAAGGCTGTTTGCAGACAGGAGAGGCTTTCTCCAAGAGCCTCCCACAGGTGGAGAAAGTGTTCGGTATTTGTAACCTGTCTCCTTCCCTATTAATCATCCTGATTCTCTCATCCTGTGCTGATGTCATGAGCCTCTCTATTTGAAAACTGTACCATATTTATCTTGTAGTCTTTAATAAATCATTTGCCGGTTGTGTGTGATCTCGGGTACTTGGCGTGAGTGAGGTATCACCCTGTCCCCCCTGCACTGCATTTCTTAGACAGTGCGGTGGGGTGACTGCCGCTTTGACTCCCTCCGTGAAACAGAGGGAAACTGGCTATTTCTAAATTGCTGTTTGGTGAGAAAGGGAATTTCAATTAATCCAGTGGCAGTCCTTATTTTTCAGAGGCTGCACATTAAAACTGAGGTATTTGTTAAAACAGCACAGGCCACTGAAAATAAGTTTGTGTTTCAATGGGGGCATGTGTGTGTGCAAGTGCATGCATGTGTGCTTGGATCTGCCTCCTGCCCTGCTGTCTTACTAGTTCAAAGTATGTTCTTTTTATCTAGGGATCTGTGAACCACCCTTGGGCCAAAGATAGCCACTTCCTGGTTTGTCAATAAAGCTTTATTGGAGCACAGGCACAATCACTGTTCTGTATTTGTTGTTTCTGTGTTACAACAGCAGAGCTGTGTGCCTGCAACAGAGATCATGGGGCCAGCAAAGCCCGAAGTATTTATGATCCACCTTCCTTAGCAAAAGTTTACTGGCTTCTGCCCTAGACATTTCATGGACGCCATCAGTGGGTGGTAGTGTCCCTGTGTGTCCCAAGGGGCCTCCAGCCGGGTCCTCCACACAATTCTGAGGACAGATGCCAGGGACCCATGTGAATGTCTATGTGCTCCCATGCCTGCATGTGTGCATGCATGATGTAAGGCGTGGGTCTGGTGCAACGGTAGAATCTGAAAGGCGTGCACCCACCACGTGAGCGGTAGCTGTCTGGCGGCAGGACCTCGTGTCACCTTTCTCGTTTCAAGTACTGTGGTTCTTTCTGCTAGTTGTGAAACAGCAACGACAGCATTACACTTCTCTCTCATGGTGCCTAGTTGTCCCTGTGGGGCCTGCGAGGGTGAAGTCATGTTCCCCTCGCGGAACGGAGCAGGGAGATGCCCTTTGAAGTCGGACAGTTAAGGAGCTGCGATGTGTGAGCACAGGATCGCTGGTCCCCGTCACAAACAGGATGAGCAAGTATAGTCAGCTTCTTTGGTATTAAACCAAAAGAAAACAATAAAATAGGTGTATGATATGAACATATAATGTGAAATTATTTTTCTCCATCTGTTCTCCCCTTTTCTGTGTGCCATTTCTCTAGTTTCTCCTCATTTATTATTATTATTATTATGATTATTTTTGGTAGTCTGTAGATAGCAGTAATTCAAAAGTTTTGGGGAAAATAAGGAAACCTGTTTGGGAAAAGAAGGCATTCACTCCGAAGTTGTAATCCACAGTATACAAATGCGAACGAGTTTTGCTGGCTCGTGGGAGATTTGTTTGTGTGGAATCCACAGAGAAGCACAAGGCCCTAAGCCCCACCCACCACCCCAGTCCTGGGTGCGTGAACAGCACCCCTGGCACAGCTCGGACAGAAATGCAAATGGCTTTCCATGTTTTCATTTTTCTTTTTGAATACAAATGTCCAAAGACAAGGTCCCAAAACCCAGCCGCCACATCCAAGACCCGGGCTTCTTCCTGCCCGGGCTGATCAGTCAGCCTGGCAAGGCGCAGAGGCGTGTCAGTGTGGGTGTGGCTCTGCAAACAGGTGCCTGGGTGCGGAGCCAGGCCACCTGTGCGATCAGGGATGGGCAAGAGTACGGCTCTTCCGCCTCCATCCTTTCCCGGTGCGTTCCCAGACATGGGCTGTGAGACTGCACAAAACCCTGTTGGCCGCAAAGGCCTTGGAGTGATGGCGGCTGCCTGCACTGAGGTGCTTGGGCTAAGTCACAGCCTACTGCTGGTCTGTGGGGTGCTGAGAAGAGGTGTGGCTCTTAGGGAAATAAATAGGCACGGGATCTGGGCAGCTCCCACATCCCTGGGACCCAGCAGCATGGCAACCACTCTGTAGCTCCGGGAGCCCTGGGTAAAAAAATACTGGCAGCCAGCAGAGCCAAGATTTCCTCTCTGGTGCAGAGGGTCAGGGTAGTGAGTGTGAGAGGTTTCAAGCAAAGCCAAGGAAGTCTTGTTAGTGATGGGTTCATTTTCTAGTAGATTCGGTGTTTCTAAGTATCCTCCATAGGCCAGGTGGAGTGACCAGAGGGCTCTTTCTCCCTGTCCACACCCCAAACTCTCCCACTACCACATCCTCGGCTTCTCCAGTTTGTTCTGTTCTCCTGTGCCTTGTCACACTGTCCCCTTTACATGAGGCTGCCACCCCCTCCTTCTCTGAATGTGCTTCTAATTATCATGCTGACTGACATGCCTATTTTCCTTCTAGGTAGCTTTCCAAAAGAGTGAAAGGCATCATGTTGCAGTGATACATGCACACCCGTGTTTATAGCAGCACAACTCATCATAGCTAAAGTTTGAAAGTGGCCTATGTGTCCATCAACAGGTGAGTGGATAGAGCAAATGTACCGACACACAGTGAAGTACTACTCAGCTGTAAGGGATAAATTTGAGTCATTTGTGGGAAAATGGATGCACCTGGGGGCCATAATGCTAAGTGAAATGAATCAGACACAGGAGGTTAAATGTCACATGGTTTTTGTTGCATGAGAAACCCGGAGTATAAATAAAGGGCAAAATAAAAGCTAGATCCTAGGAAGTAGGGAGATGGCTCTTTCTTAAAGGGGAAGGGGATCAAGAGATGCAGGAAGGGGAGAGGGAGGAACGGGAAAAGGGATGACAAAAAAGATGTGTTACGGACATGCACCAACTCCCCATGAGAAATTATGTTCTGCAAACATGGACTCAAGACAAAACAAAACAGAAAAATACCAAATCCCAGGTTTGGGTGCTACCTGTTCGGGCTCTGCCCTAAAGATACTGGACCCAGGGATGCCCCCCCCTGCGATGTGTCTCCTGGCTTCCCCTGCATGTGGCCTCAGCTGAGCTGCTGTGCTCAGCCTGTGAAGAGGAGAAAGGGCAGGGCAGCTCATGATGGTCCTACACGAGGCTCTCTGCAGATATTTTCTCATCTCACCAATGGAAGAAGCCTGTGGGGAAGTCCGCATGGCTCCATGTCACCAACGAGGAAGTTCACAGTGATGTACATGGTGGTGGGACTGGGGTTCCCACTGTCCTGCCAGCCTGCAAGGCTCCTGGTCTTCCAGGGATATCGTTGCTTTCCTGGTGTTTAACAGAGGGTCGAGAAAGGGGAGAGGGCAGGTGAAAAGTACACAAGGAAGTGCCAGTGGAATGTGCCTGCGCCATGCTAGGAGGAAGGGCAGGGGGCCATGGGATGTGGGGGCTGCCCACAGGCATTCATTCTGTGGGTGGAGGGTGGAGAGACCAGAACAGAGGAGGAACAGGAAAAGCCCAGAAGAGGGGGCCATACAGACAGAGAGGAATTGTATATACATATATTTTTTTTTAGTTGAAAATGAAAAAGCAGAATGTGTTCTTTCTTTGGTGATGTTCTTTTCGTTTTTCAACCTGGAAATTTACTGGAGAAAGGGAAAACTGCCTTGGTGTTCTCTGGTTCTGAATTCTGGGCTGCAGAGGCAGAGCACCCCTTCCCTCGTGTTGGCAGCGGGGACCCTGACAGACCCAGATACTGGCTTGAGCTCCAAGGCTCTAATGAAGATTCGCTCCCTCGTTTTCCTGCCAGGACCAATGCACTTCCATTTCCCAATTGAAAACATACTTAATAGCGACAGGTTTTTGGCAGGGGCAAGGTATTCACCAGGTTAAAGTCATTACAGTGGAAATGCAAGAGTCAATATTCCGGTCTGAAGAGGTGAGCTCAATCCCTTTGGAAAGAGCCCTCGCCACATCCTCCTCCCACCTCTCCCAGAGGAGGACTCCATCCTCTCAACCGAAACAGTCATCTCTTTATCACACCAGGGTGCTGCGAGGCCGTTATGTGGGATTTCTGGAATGAGTCCTTATTGGAAGCAGCAGCTTCCTCCCTTCTCCTCCCCCTCCAGGAACTTGCGGAATGTGATTTCCCTTTGTGACTCCGATCTTCATTTAGCCAGGGCCGTTCAGGGACTGTATTCTGCCTGTTCTCCATTCACATTTCTTATGAAGAAAGTCCACTGCTTCTCCTGTTTTTGCTGTGGGTAGATGGGCAGTGTTGTACATTAAGATGATGATCTGAAAAGTAGAGGCTCCGAAGATTTCGGCTAAGTGGGTCTAAGAAACCCAGCCAGTGATGTAATGTTGAAGCTGGCCGCTGGTTTGTCCCTTATTTGACCACTTTCTCAGGTTGTAGACAGGGGTACTGAGGCCCAGTGAAGGCATCTCGCAGGAGAATTGTCCGCTGTGTTCTTATTAGAGTCTTGGCCTCTGTCTGTAAGTCTGTTTCTGCCTCCTCGCTTCTCCATGTCTCCCTGCGTCATTTCTGGAAATATTTTCCCTCCCATGTAAACCCAGTGAGTGGGGCCACAGGGTATATACATTCTAGGGCTTTGTTTCTGTGACAGGCAGTAGCAAGCAATGGAACAACTGAGGGCAGATTCTAGGCCAGGTTTAGTTAGAAGATGCAATGTGGAAGAGGCTGGAACTTGGAGACCAGCAGGGACTAGAGTGTGAGGAAAACCCAGATACTTAGGATTGTGGGGCTGGGGCCACGTGGCTTCCTCTTTCTGACATTTCAGCTCTCTCCTTGGCACTGGAAGCTTAATGGTGTCCGCCTTATGGGATGGTTGCCAGGCAGGAAGGAGAGAACATGGGAAGTGCTTGGCACTGTTATACTTGCCCGGTACTTCTTGACTGGCCTTCTTCTCCCTCCTCTTGCTCTACTTCCTCCTTCTCCTCCTCAACTTCCTCTACTTCCTCCCCTGTCTCTTCCTCTCATACAGATTTGTCAGCTTAATTATGTGCAGGTTTGGGATTTCCAAAACCTTGGGGGCTAGTTGGACAAAAACGAAGCGAAAGAATATATTTGTTGAGCATCTCTTCTGGTCTAGGCCATGTGCTTTGGCCATTCTTTAAATTAAGTTAACCCCTGCACGTTCTTCACAGAGAGAGAATGGTAAAATTCTACCCTGTGAGTCTCATGTTTGGACAATCACGTACACACACAGAGTCCTTGAGAATGTAAATGCAGGCCTTGAATTTAGTCCAAATCATGTATTCCAACTTAAGACAAATCCCACACAGCAGAGATGCAAAAAGCAGCTGCTCTGTTGGCTCCAGTTCATCTGGCAGCTGGCATTTCTAGACCCCTGTTCATGTCTGGTTGTGTAACTTGCTTTGCCCAATGAAATAGGAGTGGAAGTGACGCACAGTATTTCGGGGGCAAACTTTAAGAGCCTGCCTGTGTGTGATCACTTTTTCCCCCTCTCACCTCACTGGCAAAGCTCCTGATGGCCCTGGGGGAAAAGCAATGAATAAGAGTCCTTTGGTGGTCAGCCATGGACATGTGGCATGTAGGATATAATATTATTGTTTTAAACTACTGAGACGCTGGGGTAATTAGTTATTGCAGCACAACCTCTATTATCCCGCCTATTCCCTGCTGCAGCCCCACTACCTTCTTCTATCTACACCATGGCCTCTGAATCATTCAGCACCTGTGGGTTGTGATCTGCCTACTTTTCAGAGCGACCTTAAGAACAAGAACTTCTCATTTACCGGTGTGAGCCTTGGGCTTTGACTTCTGTTGCCTCATTTAAGTGGGTGCTATGATCCCAAAACAGGACACCAAGACTCACAGTGATAAAAGTATTTTGTGACAAGAGCTACAAGTAGTAAGAGAGTCGGGTCTCAAAGTCAGATCTTTCCCAGTTCAGAAACCTACCAGATTCTCTTTCCATACTACAGGAAAGAGCCTACAGGAAATGTTCTCTTTCCATACTGCTTCTCATCTCTTCTCAGGAATGGAGTCTGAGCTTCCAGTTTATCAAAAGTTATCAATCATAGTAGCCCATGGACAAAATCCAGATGCGTGCCTTTATAAAGTTTTATTGGCACATAGCCCTCGGTTTACTTGGTATCTGTGGTTGCTCTCCTGCTACAACAGCAGAGCTGAAGCATTGGAACTGAGACCATCTGGCCCACGAATCTGGATGTTTATTATCTGACCCTTCACGGAGAGAGTTGGCTGCGCCCTGTGCTAGGGGGATCCAGTGAACTCTGCTTCATCTGGAAAACCAGGAGCCTGAGTCCAGAAAACTACACTGTGTCTCACAATAGAAAAGCCACAGTCATGATCCATTAGGCATAAGAAAATAATCTTCAGGGCCCAAATTAATAACCATTCTAAAACGATATAATTTTAACTAATTCCCTTCTCTCTGTATGAAAAAAAAAAGATGGCTGCACTCTTGCTTTTCTTAAAAAGTTCAATAAACTTTGTTGATAACCCTAGAAGTGATTAAATAAAGTATAAAATGTAATGAATTCTTATGCTAGTAGTTGAGACCAGATGTCCTTTGTGGCATGGTCCCTATTTCAGTTCGTTTGACCTTACACATGAGTACTGTATTTCCCAAGTCATTAACATGCTCCATAAATGTAATTACTGATGGTTGCATAACATTCTGCTTTATAGAAATGTCATAATTTATATCATCATTATAATACTTTTGGGGGAGTTTGTTTTCCATTATCCTGAACATTTATACATAAATCTCTGCCACCATTCTGAATTTTTCTTGGCATAGGTTCCTAGAAGTAGAATTCCTGGCCAAAGCACATGAATACTTTAATAGTCTTAATTCATTTAGTAAGTTTCTTTTCAAAAGGATGGTCTAAGCTCTACTTTCTGCCTTAAATTTCAGGGTGTTTATCTTACTACACTTCCTCAAGTATGTTATTCACTTTTAAGTCTTTCCTATGACAATGTGTACATACAATATTTTACTTTTGTTTTAACCAGCACATTTTGATCACTAGTCAAGTATTTTTTAGATGATCCTAGCTAGTTTCATTTTATGTTATGACAATACTCCAATCTAATTATACGCCTTGAGAACTCAAAATGCCTTTTAAACTTCCCTGGATCTCTGTATTAGTCAGTTTTGTTGATTAGTTTTTCCATTTTCAATTGTTTGTGCTTTAAAATTGGTACAGAATGGCCCTTTCTGATAATGACCCACAGCTGCCCCCGACACCATCCTGCCATTCTCTACTCCCGCGTGTTTTGGCCATCCTAATGGTCAGCATGGCTCCATCTCAACCTTGTTCTCTCGGGGTTGCCAGCTTCCTTTGCAAAGTACAAACCACTGTGCATGCTGCTGTTGCTACCACTCAACCTCCAACTCTCGTGTAGCTACTTTGTACATCACTTTGGACAGCTCCATTGCCTCGACTTTCCATTGCTTTGCTCTGGGAAATTTCAAGCTTTCCACAAACCCAAGTCATGTTTGAGGTATTGCAGCATTTCTAGGAAGAGTCTTGGAAATGGAATCTTTCAATGCATTTGTTTGACACCTAGTATCTGAGCATCTACTCAGTGTCAGGCACTGTTCTAAATGTTGGGTTGTGTCCATAAATGAAGGTTATCACCTTCATTGAGCTTAGGGTGACACAGTCGTCAGGGCACATGATATATATACATGAGTCTTAAATGCTGTGGAAAAAGAAAAAGCAGCTCAAAGATTGAAATGGAGGGTGGTTACAGCTCAGTGGTGCAGTCAGGTTAGCCTGCAGTGAAGAAGAGATTTGAGCAGAAACTGACAGCGGGTGAGGGGAATAGCTGTGTGATATCTGGGGAGCGAGCATTCCAGGCAAAGAAAACACCTCTGGACCATCCATAAGATTGGGTGCACCTGGTATGTCCAAGAAGCGGTAGGCAGGCTGGCCCCTGGAGTAGAGCAATAAAGGAGAAAACAGTAGGAAATGAAGTCCAAGAGATTAAGAAAGAGTCCAGGGCAGGGGAGGCCATTCCCAGGTGTGTGGATTTTAATGTGAGCAACACACAGGGAGTAGGACAGTTATGGTGTCTTGAACAGAGGAGTGACTTCATTATTCACGTTCTAAAAGGACCACTCAGCTGTAGGGAGAGGACTCTGTGGAGGCTCAAAGTTAGAAATGATGCAACTATTGCAGCTCTGTCATACAGATGGGAAAGCTGGGCCAGGGTGGTAGCGATGGAGGAAGGAGGCATTATTAAATTCTGAATATATTTCGAAGTCTCAGCCATCTAGGTCTGCCACTGGACTGGGTGTGAGGTCTCAGAGAAAGAGAAATGAATGAACAGCTGGTAGGAGGTGCTGCCATCAGCTGAGATGGAGGAGGCTTTGATTGGAGTGGGCGTTGGGGTTAAAGTTGTGGGTTGTTTCTGGACACCTCATGTCTGAGAAGTCTAATTTGGATTCTAGGAGGAGGCAATGAGTAGGCAGAGTAGAGTAGGTATCAGAAAAGGTGTCAGAGCTAGACATACACTGTTGGGAGACTCTAGGACATCGAGGGTGTCTAAAGTCATCAGAATATAAGAGATCCTAGGAGAAAGAGTATAGCCAGAGAATGACCAGCTCCTCTGCAAATTACTGTCAGGTGGACTCTGTTCTCAGCCTGCTAATTCCTTTGCTTTTTCCTTGTGCTTTTTAATATGGGGTCTGATTCTTCCCAAGAGTTGTAGGAAGGATTATATGATGCCGTATATTCTGTATCTTTCTGAACCTCCTATGTGATTTTAAATACCTCAGAAAAAATTCATATTAACATTATATTTTATAGAAAGGAAAATGAACACTTTTAAAAGAGAAAATATAGTCTTTCAGAGAAAATTCATACTTTTTCTGGGAGTCCTCTTAGCTCTCTAATTTGGCCCAAGCTGGGAGGTATGTTTTCCTCCCATTAGAAATACGAAGATGGAGTTAAGGTCATGACCTAATCTTGGCCAATGCTTGCAGTAGTATGTGCACCAAAAAGATGCACAGCAGTAAAACTGATGGAAGCCCAGTGATTCAGGAAAAGTTGATCTAACTTAGCAGAGTACTGTAGGGAAGTAGTTGAGCTCAGTTAGTACCACGCTGTTTAGATTGCAATGGAAGGCCGGGGGGCTCCAGAAAAGAGACGTTTTGAGAAGAAAGCCTTTTATACATTATTGAAACACGGCAAATACTTTGGATTTGATAACAACAAATAGTTGGTGGAGAATAGAAAGGCAATTTAAAGCTCCATGGAAAACAAAGAGCTATACGTGCAGAGCAGGGCTGTGATTGCTCTTCACTTGGCATGACTAATCACCCTCACAGTGGATGTCGGGGTTTATTTTCAGTCATAGCACAGGTCATAGCACAAGTCTCTTTTACAGCCAAGTGTGTCCTAAAGGTAAACCAGCCTTGATCTAGTTTCTAGTGTACGTCAGTACCGTGTTGAATATAATCACCTTTCATAAAACCTTGTAGCTTCCCTGTGGGATAACTATTACAATCTCCCTTTTATAGAGGCAAAAACCCAAATATAAGGAAGACGGGAAAAGAACCCCAAATTATGCAGCCTCTTTAGCAATTCTGAGTTCAACTCCAACTTGTTTGCTTTGAAAATGCAACTTCTCTTCTACCGTACCATGGTCTTTCTCAAGGTTTAGGAAAAATGGTTGCAGCAATGACTGTCAGTCACCCAGGTAGCATAAGTCTCATCAGTATTTAACCATAAATGTTGATTAATCATCAACAGAAATCCCAGCCAGCACTAGCACAAACTGAAGCATGATATTCATCAATAGCTGATGCATATTAATACATAGTGAGCCAATTATCATACCATAGTAATATTAATGATAGTGTTAGAATCCTTAAATTAGAGGTTCTCAGCTAGGGGTGACTGTGCCCCTAGGGGATATTTGGCAATGACTAGGGGAATGTTCTTTGCATCTATGATGTAGAGGCTATGGAAGCTGCTAAAAATCACATAACACACAAGAGAGTCACACCTTCCCCAAACGATACATTATCCAACTTAGTAATGCTGAGATTGGGAAGCCCTCCCCTAAATAAAGAGCACAGGGAGAGAAAGACAATAAACGCAATTTTATCAATATGTGGATTCTTTTTCCTTTTGATCTCCAACAAAGCAATTTAGTTTTTTGAACTAATATTGTTTTTGACATTGTTTAGCAGTGTTTTCATCTGAAAGCAAAAACTACCTATTTGTCATAGTCTAGATAAGGCAAACACTGACTTCTTGGCTAAGGTCAGGTCTTTATAAACCACATTGGTAAGAAATGTGTGTGTCTTTTATGAGGTTGATTGCATATAATGTAGGTGTTTTCTGTGTGTGTGTGTGTGTGTGTGTGTGTGTGTGTGGTTTTTCTGGTTTCATTGGGAAGTATAAATTAGGTTTTGGAAAGAGATGCCCCCTACTACTTCCGACCTTAAGCTTTCACTTCTTCCCATTAAGATTTCCTTTGCAACTTGGCCTCTTTTAAACTCCCATCTGGTGCATTCTCTCTTCTAATCTAATACCTCCGCGTACATATCTAAACATGATCAGTGACAGTTTTCGCTGCGGGGTGAGGCTTTTACTGACAAGGCCAGTGAGCGCTGATTTGAGACCAGCCATTGTGAGTGACTTCAGCTGTCTCTTCAAGTGACATCCAGCTACTTGAGAAAGGAGCGATGACGAAAGTTCTTTGGACAGAAAACTTTCACTGACAAGAAGGTGACAGGTCCTTGCACAGCTGGTCTCTGATATGCTTCGGAAGGGGCCCACAGAGTGACTAATTTGAGCCGTGCAGTGGCTGCGAGAAAGTGTAGGGCCCATGCATTCTGAGGGCTTGAGAAGGCTGTGAGACAAACTAGCAGGGGCACAGGCTAGAGGAAGGCATTGTTGGGGGACATGAGGCCAGGGAGCCCTGTCTGTGTAGAACATAAGAGAACTGAAAATATTAAAGTGAATACATATTTTGCATGCCCAGAATCCTTTCTTGTCCTGTTAACACTGTGATTTTTCCTTAGTGAACCTCTTTATTTCTTCCAACCCATTTGGTTGGAAACAACCCTAGCTTCCTCATCCGGAGGATTCGCTGACCAACATACTCATCCTTCTATAGGAGTGATTGGTTCAGGGAAGGCCATGTGACCCCAGGCTACCAATGAGACTCAAGTCTGCAACTTTTGCAATAATCCTTGGGAGGAAAATGCTGTTTTTCTCTATAGTCACCAAGCTGGGGGTGTAAACGTGGAATTTCTGGGAAGCACTGAGTGGAACAAGTTAGCTGCGGAATGAACCAACTAGGAGATGCGATAGCTGAGAAATGGAGAGAAGAGACTTTCAAGTCCTAATGAAATTACTGGAGACTCTCAGCTGTGTCTGCAGGCCCTTCTACCCTAAACTTTTCCATTACCCAAACCAATGAATTCCTGTTTTTCCTATAGCTAATTAAATTGGTTTCTCAACAGAATGATTCCTGATCAATATAAATAGCTTCCACTTCTGAGAGCCTTCCAACACTGCAGCTCCGTTTCACCGTGGCAAGATGGCAAAGCATTGTGTGCCATGGAGGCAGGCTCTCTGGATTGGAGTCTTTGCCCGAACATTTCTTAGCTATGTGCCATGTATAGGATGCTACACTTTTCTGTGCTTCTGTTTTCTCATCTGCACATTGGAGAGATTGTGTCTATCTTGGGGTCTGTTATGGTTTGTGTCTGTGTGTCCCCCCGAAAAGCCTCATGCGGCCATGGGGCAGGCTTTCAGAGTTTGACTGATTATGGGTGTGAGAGCTATACCCGCCCTGGGGTGGATAGTTTGCATATGTAAGGGAGAGAAAGAGGGTGCTTCTGGCCATTTCCTCCCTGGTGTGTGTGTTTTCTGGCTTTGCTGTGTTCTGCCACCATGAGCTGTAGCTCTCTGCCATGTGCCAGTCTGCCTTGTAATCTGCCAAGTACGGACTGAAACCTCCACAAACTGTAAGCAAAATAAACCTTTTCTTTCTTAATTTTGGGTGTCAAGTACTTTGTTCCAGCAATGAGAGAAAAGTAACCAAGACAGGTCTTATCGGGATCAAGTGAGTTAATGCAATATTTAGAACAATGCCTGGAGTACAATAAATACTCAGTGTGTGCTAGCTGCCTTTAATTTCTGTGTCCAGGGAGGAGTTCAGTGACTACTTTGGAGTCAAAGTCTACCTGTACTTACTTAGAAGGACACCGCAAGAATCAAATTCTTATGCTGCTTGGCTAGACTAAAATGAGTGAGCCCTGTGATATGAAAAAGAACAGGATTTTTAGCTCTCATGATGTAGCACATGGTGTCCCATCTATTCCCTTGTTCCGTACGTGTTTGCGGAGCGACGGCTCAGTGCCAGATGTTGAGTTGGATGCAGACAGGCACAGATGAGTTTTCCTTCAAGCAGGAAGGAAAGCAGAGCACGAAGAATATCAATAGCATAGGGAAAGTGTTGAGATGAAGGACCATGGGGGCTAAGAAGAGGGAGAGGGTTTGAAAAGAAGGGAAAAATGAGAGGTTTCGGGAGACAGATGTTGGATGGGTGGGATGCGGATGTGTGGAGTTTGGGTGCTGCAGGGGAGAAAGAAGCGTGAGCCGGGCCGCAGGAAGTGTGACTCATCGTTCTGCCTCCCCTTCCATGGGCAAGGAGGCTGTGCACAGCTCATTGCCCCGGTATCATGCCCATACCTTTTGTTTGTAGTGAGAAGTCCAGCAACACGATCACACCCATGCGCTGAAGGGTTAGGGAATCGTTAGGGTTCATTGCGAGTTCGCTGCATTTTATGGTCTATTCATCGGCTCATCAAGGCATAGGAACAAAACCTATCCAAGCCGCCTTGCCCCAGTACACAGTATCAGAAAGAGCACTATCTACTCTCCCTGCAATGTTCCTTTAACTTGTACAGGGTCCCTTACATTTGAACAATCTCTGGCACACTCATATGGGTGTGCCTCTACTCCTATGGGTAGTCTCTCTTCTTTTCTCTGTAGAGTCAGAGAGAAACTGCATCTTGGATCATTCACTTATTTTGTCTCCTGACGCGATTGCTTTTCCTAGGGTTGTGAGATTGGCTCTATTCTTGTGTCTTTTCCCCTTGGCACATCTGCTCTCTACCGGACAGGGACCTTCATTCCCTCTTCCTGGGCCAGACTATCTTATCCATTTCCCTGGTGAAGCCAGGAGGCTTTCTACATTGCAACTGAAGTCTCACTGATCATATTTATAAGAGCTCGACAGCAAGGAAGGAATGAGGACTGGGATACTTCGGGGAACAGGGACTCCAGAGAAGTCTTATGTGGTTACATGTTGGAGTGTCTTGGGAAATACTGAGAGATAAGACTGAAAGATAGATAGTGGCCCCATGGCTAAGGCCCTTGAACATCAGCCAAAGGCATTTGAGTGATATGTTCTCAGTGATTGAGTCCTTTGAATGTTTTTGAGCATAAGGGTACCATGTTTGGTTGTCTACTTGGGAAAGATGCCAGAGCAGCGGAGTGGCAGGTTTGAGACTCAAGGGAGGGCAATCAGCTGGTAGGCAGTCAGACTTGTCTCAGTGTCAAGAAGACACTGGTGGTAGGAATGGAACCAAAGAGAAGATATGAGAGATACTGCATGAAGAGGAGCCCTGGTCTGCTGGGTCTCCTCCTGCCTCATGTGTTCACAACCATAATGGTGAGAAAGGGTTAGATTCAGAAGCTCAGTGCATGTGTATTCATTTCTTGTGGCTGCTGTAATGAACTATATCTTTGAACAATATTTAGAAGATAACTGAGATTTCTGTATGAAATGATACAGTGCCTGCAATTTGCTTCACAAAAATCCAAAAGTGGGAAGAAAGTAGGTGGAATATAAATGAAATAATATCTCCCTGAGTCAATAAATTGCTGAAGCTGGTGGGTATTAGTGGGGTCAGTATGCTACCCTTTCTACTTTTGTGTGTTTGAAATTTTCTAAAAGTAAAGTGTGTCAAGAGAATATAATTGAAAATACTCCACTTCTTTAGGTTAATCACTTATTAATTAAACTTCAATTTTAGTGAAGTGCTCATAATTTGCTTGGCATTTGCTGAAGTCTTTATGGATGAATTGAGGGGCAGCCACAGATCTATTTATTTTGTAATATGACGGTTTTGTATTCCCTGATAAGTAGGCCCAAAGATTTACTTTGTGGAGAGGCAGGTGAGTCTGGGATGAGATTTTGTCTTAGGATAAATGTCCCTTCGTCTCAGTTAAATGGGAAACTCATGTCACCTTATCTAAACCCAAAGCTATGTGTACCTGTGACCAGCCGGGGCCTTGCTGGGAAGAAACCATTTGTTTGTCTATCATCTTAATGTCATTTATATGTAGGCATGAGAGACAGCTGTTCCCTCTCGTTGCCGTGCAATACCTATCAGAGGGAAAGATGAGCCTGTTTAACTGTGGGTGATGCTGAAATAGTTTAAGTGTCTTGCTTCAATAGCAGACTGTTGTTACAGGAATGGAGACATGGGGATGGGGTGTGGAGAACCCAGTGAAATACCAAACACAGACAAAAGCACTGAGGCAAGCGTGGTGCTACAGTTTAATACATGTGTGTGTGTTTTAAAAAATATTTTAGATCAATTCCAGTTTCACTGCAAAGTGTGGTATAAACATGATGTCAGATGAATGCTTGACTAGGTATTTAAAAGCCTGCATACACCATTTACAAGGTATGTTGTTGACAGTTAAAAATGACATATCTATTATTCATGTGGTCCCCCCTGACATAGAAGAGGCTGCCTGAACTTGGCAGCTGTAGATGAGGAAAGAGGAATGTAATGGAGTTTGTGATGTAAACCTGGACTTGAACGTATCTTGGGCCACTTTGGGAGCTCGATATTGCAGTTTTCCCAGAGGAACAACCAGCTCAGAGACATCTGGGTCTGAGGGAAGCATCACCTGATGAAGTATTCTTCTATTCTCCAATAACTTATCACAGTGATTTTTCTATAATCTGAAGTTTTGTTCTGCATTCTTCTTTTTTTTAGTTTAAAGAGAATAAAACAACAACAACAACAACATAGACAAAAACAAAACAAAGCAAAAACAATAAAAATGATACAGGGTTTCAAAACAAAATGATAAAAAAGTTCTGCAGTCTGCTGACTGGAATAATTTTCTAATACACCCTGGATGAAAATCCCAGTAGTCTTGATGCTGATCTTGAAGACTGAGTCTCAGTGCTCTGCTCCTCTGTGAATCAGTCTCCCTATCTTTAAAATGGGCATAATTATTTCCAGTTGTTTCAAAAAGCTCTTGAAAATGAAACGATCCACCATGCCCTAGCACTTGCCCTGTGGGAATCATGTGGTAACTCTGAGTTATTAGGAATCATGCAATAACTCTTAGTTGTAGGAATCATGCAATAAGTCTTAGTTATTAGTTGATTGGGCCTCAAATGGGGTGAGAGAAAGAAATGAAATGCACTGGCTAAAGCAGGTTTTAGATTATCTGGTGCACCAAAGGGGATGGGAAGGCAAAGCTTTCAGTCTGTGCCCCGAACCTGTATTATGTCCTTGCTCTGTCTGTTTTCTCCAGTACACGGCAGAAGCAAAATCTGAACTCATCTCCTGCTGCTACTGGAGTTGAGGCTCCTCCAGCAGAGTGGTGTGTTTCCTTCTTCTTCTTTGAAATACCCACTGATTGAGAAATCCTTGCCTCAGTGATTCCTTAGACAGATACCTTCTAGGGTAGCTGCAGCGGAGAACAGCAACTGGAAGTAGAGGTGTGAGGGGCCGGGACCTCCGTCCTGCATCCGGGCCTTTCCTGTGGTTCGGTAGTCCGGGTACAATCAGCACCCTCAGCCCGCTCAGCCTCCTCCCAGAGCCTGGAGCTGTATCCGGTGATGTGAGCTGAGGTGTCTGCTGTCCTGAGGTGTAAATAAATCCACAGACATAAACCTCAAGGGTAGAGGTATGATTCCACTTTGTCCAGTATTTCTCCGAGCCAGCATTTGGAGCGTTTGCCCAGGAGGGCAGTTTGGGTCCCTGTGACCGCGCGGGATTCCAGGTTGGGGGCTGGGGCGGGGGTGGCAGTGACTGGATTGGATCAGTTGAGGGTGGAGCGGAGCCGGGGATGGGTCTCAGGTTGACAGACTTGGATTTGCATCTTTACTTTGAGCAGGAGCAGAATCCCAGAGGTAAGCAAAGATCCTTTGGGGAAATGCTTTCAAACCTAACTTCCTGTGTCTTTGTTTGCTGGCTTTCTGTTGCTGTTATTTTTATATTTGTGAAGGGCAACTCTTTCCTTTTTAGAACGTAGGACCACATTTGCAGAGTAGGCTTTGGGACACTGTGATGCTCTTTTTATTTTATTTTATTTTACTTTATTTTATTTTTGGTAGCAGATTCATATGAGAAAGGATAGAGTCATTTTTGTGTTCCCTTGGCATCCAAGTCTTCCTGCCTTAGAATGAACCATAAAGTGGGCAACAGTGATTCCCCAGGGGAAGGAGAACCCACACATTCACCCACACTGGATGGATGGGCTTGGCGGGATTGCTGGTGCTTTGGAGTTGACCCTGCATTATCTGCAGAGCCATCTACAATAATAGAACACGCATTTGGGCAGCCCAGGGATGCTTCTTGCTTTGGGTGGGGATTCCCCTGTTCTTCCAGGATGAGGACTTCATCCATCACTGCCCTCTCTTGTCCAGTTTCATTAACCTGAGCTTCAGTTCATCCAGTGGCAGCTTAATAACCTTTATTTGTGGAATCCCTCAAAGAAAGCCTTGGTGATAAATCCCACGTCACAGAAATGAAGGCATAAATGCCAATCTGTGTCACTGCATAGTATTTATTATTTTAATTAAAGAAAATGGATAGTGACATTTATTAGGTCACGAGTTACTTGTTAATGGCAATGAATGACAAAAAAATTACTGGTTTTATGAGCAAATCTTGGAACGTTCCTCAATGATTGTTCTGTGATGCTTTCAATGTGAATAGTGCTAACAATCCACAGGGCATATTTTTGAAAGTCAGCATTTTGTTTTGGTAAGACACCACTTTATATAGAAGAGAACATGAGTTTACCAAGAAGGAAAGTCAGGACTGCTGAAAAATTCAATGTTCTCTCTTCCTCTAAGCTCTCTTTAGGATGAATGCTCTGTGTGTGTGTGTGTGTGTGTGTGTGTGTGTGTGTGTGTGTGTGTGTGTTTTTCCAAAGATGAACATGTACAGGTTCAAAAATCAGGAGCATGTTAGAATTTTGATCCATATACAGTATAAGGGCCCCCTTCTACAGTGCCCCTTCAGATTGGAAAATAGGTGACAAAGACTGATGTATCATAGTTTAAAGGCTCAAAGCCTTACAGAGTGTTGAAACATCAACTACTTCCTTTAATGCTCATATGACCACCACTAGAAATCTAAAATCTAAAGCTAAAATCTTTAGTATCTCTATTTGTTAGTTTATTCATATCAACACAGTGAAACGGGTTGCTTTGGGGGAGAGCTCATGGATAAGAAAACAGATACACCTTGTTTTGTTACTTGTGCGCAGTGCCATACCCTACAAATGGCACTGCCGGCACATGAATCCATCTGGCTTGTGTGACTTCAAAAGTTGTGACCCTGTTATTCTTCTGCGTTGTCTCTGAAGCAGCAGCTTTCGAAGGTGGGGGTTTTCACCACCACAGTAAGGAAGCCAAAGAGGTGCGTTGCTCTGAGGAGGTTGTTGCTGCTATAGTTACTTTTGCTTGATCAGAAAGGCTGTAACGTTTATCTCCCAGGACTTAGGATTTTTGGGATTTCGTGTGGTTTGTTCATGAGTCATCAGACTGAAGGATAATGCTGAAGGCACACTGCTTTCTTTCACAGACTTGTTGGCTTGTATACAGTCCTACCGGGGTAGTTTTACCTGCATCCTACTGATGGGAAAATGTTAAAATACAAGGACGGTGTTTCTTTTTTAAAATTTCAGTATGTTACTAGTTGCTTTATCCCTCCAGCCTAATGACACTGAAGATAATTTTGCTCCGTGGTGAGAACCCACATCTAAAATGTGGGTTTAAAACTACGCAAAGGAAAAGAGAAGCAACCATTTGCTGCTTTTCATTAGATATCATACTAGGCACTTTACATGCATTCTAGTATTTAACCTTTTCAGGTATGTACTGTTATTTTCCCACTTTATAAGTATGGGCTTAGGCTCAAGCTCTTTTGACTATAAGATCAAAGGCTATTAGATCAGTTACCCCCTGCTGGCATATATTCCTAGGAAGACTCTACTCATGAGTTTCTCAGGGCCTAATCTTTAAAAATATACCAAAACGTATTTTAAGCTATAGTTCAGTGGATTTTGACAAACACACACTTGTGTATAATGGACACCCCAACTGACAGATAAAACATTAATACTGTTCCAGAATGTTCCCTTGTGGCCCTCACCAGTCCATTCCCATCACCCCCTTTGTAGTCTTTCTATAGATTAGTTTTTATTGCCTATTTTAAGTCTTCATATAAATGCAATCAAATGGTACATACTCTTTCATCTACAGCTTCTTTGGTTGAACATGTTGTTTTTAGATTCATCCATGTTGCATGTATCAATAGTTTACTTTTTATTGCAGACAATATTACCTTGCACGGGTATATCATATTTTATTTATTAATTCACCTGTTAATGGCTTTTTGGCTTCTCCAGGTTTGATGGTCATGAATAAAGCTATTATGAGTATTTTTTTTGCAGGTCTTTGCCCAGATGCTAGTTTTCTTTTCCCTTGAGTAGATAGCTAGGATTGGAACTGCTAGATTACAGGGTAGGGGTATGCTTAGTGCAGTAAGAAACTACCATGGTGTTTACAGAAGTGCTTGTACTATTTTATGTTCTCACTAAAAGTGTGTGGAGTATTTTGGTTGTTCCATACTTTCTAGAATTTGTACCTGACAGCCTTTTTATTGAAGTCATTCTAGAGATTGTGTTTGGTATCTCATTTCTTTTTTTTTTTTTTTTTTGGTACCAGGAATCGAACTCATGATCTTGCACTTGCCATGCAGGCGCTGTGCTGCTGAGCTATATCCCTGGGCCTTCATTTCATTTTGATGTGTACCTCACTAGTGGTTAGTGATAGTGGGCTTTTTTTCATGTGCTTATTGAGTATTTGAATATCTTTCTTCTTAAAGTGTTGGCTAGCTTTCTATTTTTAAAAATTGAAAAAAAATTGAAAATAAAAATAAAAAAATTGAGCTGTTGGTAGGTATACTAATGATTTGTAAGAGATCTTTGTATTTATTCTGGATGTAAATTAATGTTGCCAGATATAAATTTTGCAAGTGCTTTTTTTCAGTCTGTGGCTTGTCTGTACATTTTTATAATGGTATTTGCAATGGCTTTTCATTTTGCTCAAGTTTAACATCATCTTTTCTTTAGTAGATACTTTAATGTTTCTATGTAACCTAAGTCTTCATCTGGTAGTTTTATGGTCTGATTTGTATGTGTAGGTCAGTGACCCATCTTGAACTGACTTTCATGTGAGCCTTGAAGTGGATGTTAAAGTTCATGTTTTACCAAATGGGTATCAGGGTTTTGTGGTGGCATTTGTTTAAAAGCTCCTTTCATCATCAAATTTGTCTGATGACTTTATAAAGAAAATATGTGCGAGGAATTTTTCTCCCTCATCGATCTATATGTCCATCCTGTGCTGACACTGCCCAAATCTGTCCTTTACATTTCTGTATAAATTTCAGAACTAGGTTGTCAATTTCTAAAAGTAACACCTGCTAGGATTTAGATTTGTTTTCCGTTGCATGTATAGATCACATCAAAAAAGAATTTATATCTTAATAATATCTTCAGATCCATGCATGTGATATATTGATGTTTATTAGAAAAATTTTTAGTTTCTCTCAGCAGTATTTTATAGTTTTCAGAGTATGAGATTTGCATGTATTGTGTTAAATACTATTAAGTATTTTTGATACTGTTGTAAATGGTATAATTTCTAACTTTCATTTTGTAACTATTCATTACTAGCTTTTTTTTTTTCTGTCTTTTTGAGACAGGGTCTCACTGTGCAGTTCAGGCTGGCCTTGAGCTCACTTTGTAGCCCAGGCGGGTCTTGAACTCACGACGACCCTCCTGCCTCAGCCTCCCAAGTGCTGGGATTACAGGCATGAGCTACCATACCTGGCATTACTAGTGTCTTGAAATTGATTTTTATATTTTTACTGTGTGTTCTGTGATCTTGCTAATTCATTTGTTAGTTTTTGAACTTTTTTTTACAGTTGTCTTAGGATTTTTTATGTACCTAGTTGTTTCATCTGAGAGCAAAGACATTTTTTACTTGTTTATTTCAAATGTATATTTCTTTTATTTCTTTTTACATTATTGCACGTTTTTAAAATTTTTTATCAGTACATGCCTGCAGTGCATAGTGTTCACATTCCTGTGTGCAGTTGGTCTGTGTGCAAAACAAATCTCGGTTCTTTGTTCTTGTTTCCCTCACCCTCTTCTTCCCTGCATCTCTTGATCCTCTTCCATTTGAGAAAGATCTATCGCCCTACTCCCTATAATCTTTTATTTTACTGTTTATTTATACTTTGGTTTTCCCATACAAGAGAAACAATGTGATATGTAAGCTTGTGAGTCTGATTTGTCTCACTTAAATTATGATCTCAAGGTGCAGGAATCCTTGCTTTATTCCTTAGCTTGGGGGACAATTCATTTGACCATTAAGTGTGGTATTATTTGTAGTAGCTGTTGTTTTAAAGATGCTTTTTATCAGATTGAGGGACTTTGCTCATTTTGAAATCATGAATAGGAGTTGAACTTTGTCACATGCTTTTCTGAGTCTATTGAGAAGATGAATTATTAATATATTTTTCTTTATAATGCTGATGTAGTCAATTAGAGTGATTGATTTCCTGATATTAGAACAATTTTGTGTATTTCTGATAAAGATCATTTGCTTATGGTATATTATTTTTAAATAAATTTCTAGATTTGATTTGCAAATATTTTATTTAAGAGTTTTACATTTAGTTCAAGATATACATTGGTTTGAAATTTGACTTTCCTTTTCTTTCTCCTTCCTTTATTCTTTCTTTTCTTCTTTCTTTTCTGCTCTCTCCTCCTCCTGCTCTTCCCCTCCCTTCTTCCTTGTCTTTGCATGGCTTTTGTATTAGGGTTATACTGGCATCATTAAATGAATTGGAAACTTTCTCTTCCCTTTTTTCTGAAAGAGTTTATATGAGATTGGTAATATTTATCCTTTAAATACATGAATTCATCATTGAGGCCACATAGGCCTGGAATTTTTCTTATGGAAAAACTTTAAACTGTTTTTTTCAACAGATAGAGCAGTATCCAGATTTTCCATGATTTCTTATGAAGTCTGATGATTTATTTCTTTTTTTCCAGGAATTTATGACTTGATCTGTGATGAAGATCTGTGCTGTTGAATGTATTGCCATATTTTTGTTCATAGTAGTCCCTTCTCATCTGCATATCTGTAGCACTTGTCATAATACCCTCATTTCATACTTCAAATGGTACTTTATGTTTTTCACTCTTTTTTTCCTTTATGATATTTGCTAGTAGTACTTAATTTTATGTTTTCAAGAATCAAATTTTTGTTTTGTTGATTTCTCCCTGTTCAATTTTTATTTTGGTGATTTGCCATTTTTATTACTTTTCTTCTTCCTAGTTATTAGATTCAAATTTGTTGTGGTTTTTCTAGCTCCTTTCTAGGAATGGATAACTGACGTTAGTGACTTACTTTCTAATGTTTTAAAAGGTATAAATTTGCCTCTAAGCCCTGCTTTAGGTGTACCTCAAAAATTTTGAAACTGTGTTTCTCATTATCATCCAGGTAAAAATATTTTCTTATTATTCTAGTCAGTTTTTCTTTAAACCATGCTTTATTTTGAAGTATGTTGCGTACATTAAAAATTTAGATATATTCTAAAACATTGGTCATTAAATTTAATCCCTTTCAGCTGACTTCTATCAGTAATTGATTCCTTGTCAGACTCTTCAGCATTTATATCCTTACAATAGGTTGAAATAACAAATAATGCTATAATAAACATCTTTGGACATGTGTGTGTTCCTGTCTCTATTGTTTGCTTGAGACATATTGTCATAGGTGAAATTTGATGTGGAAGAGTATGTGATTTCTAAAAAGTCTTTATAAGTACATTGCCACCTTGTCCTTCATGTACCTGACACACTTGAACACCTTCAGTGATCTGGATTCAGATGTGTCTTTAAGGGTTTGTCATAGAGTCATCCGGAAACACCACTCCCTATTTCCCTGTAGTTTTGCTAGAGATTACTGTCCAATTGAATGTGATAGACAGTAGTGCTTGTGGATGACATGGATGCTTTGAGGAAAATCCTGTTTTATAAACCTTGTAGATCCCACAAGAGGTTAAATGATCTTTCTCGCTTCTTGTCTATCAAAACACCTCCCTTTTCACACTTAGGGCAGAACTTTCACACCCAGATTCCAAATCTGTCCACATCCAAATGTGTAGGAGCTTCTGCCATTGCAAACTTTAACCTGAACCCACATGCAGTGCCAGCCTTTGAAGGATGTGACAGAGGTATCACCCTGACAGCAGATGGGGCAGCATGGAGACTCTTCCTCTGCATCTTCAGCTCTGTACCTACTTCCCTTCTCCCTGTTTCAGGACTCAGTTTAGCTCTGTGGAGCCCTTGCGCAGTGCTGTGATTAGAAACTAGGAACTCAGCCACGGTGACCTGCCTGAGCCCTCGGCCCACCAGAGTGTCAAGTTGCTCACATGGTGTGGCCTGGTGTGCCAGGAAGGTGCTGTCACCATTGTACAATGCCCCTGTCTATCTGGAAGTGCTTTAGCCATATCATCTTCCATTATAAGATGAGAGATTCAGTTGGCTTATCAAGCATCCTTTTAAAATGCAAATGCCCTTCAGAGAGGGATAGGGCCTATGACTTCAGTGTAAATTCATCTTGTTGAAATTGCTTGGCCTTTGCCTCTAATCTGTGATTGCTGATATGAAAAGGCTCTGTGAGAAGAATGAGGGTTAGCAAGGGCGTGATGCATTTAAAGAACTGTTCACTGGTATCCCATATAGGGTCACTGTTTATATAGTAGGCCTTCTCACAAAAAGAAGATTGAATAAGAACCTCAGCTGTGGGGGCCATGGTCGGTGAAAAGGTGGTACACAGACACTTGGGACCTAAAGGGAAGACAGAAAAAGCTTCAGCAACTCTGTGTGTGTGTGTGTGTGTAGGGTATGTCATTGATTAATGATGTTTTTCTTGAAAAGTTCCCCAGATTATACATGCATATTGAAAGGGTCTATACACTCAAAAGAATGAATGTTAAATGTTTAAATCCTTCATCAACTAAGGTGGTAGACAAACTTCCAAGTTGCTTGAACTCTGGTAATCCACTGGGAGATTATAGAACTTGGGTTGGAGACATCCATTGTGAGGGTTGGGTGACTCATATTATATGATTAAAATAGCTGGTCCCAACTCTAGCCCCGATTAGCAATATTACTCAACTCCAGACACCGTTGGACTTAGTTAAGTGGTTGGTACAATTTCTATCTCTTCTCTCAAGATCACTCCAAAGGCTGGGAGCTAGCCTTGGAGGCAACAGCCAAACAGCTATGATGCCCAATACACCTGCTGAGGTCATGGGAGGAATAGATGCTTGGGGGGCATTTTATTCTGAAGAGTCCTCACCATGAGCTAGCCTCCCCTGGCTTGCCTTTCAGTTACTTTAATCAACACATGTAGCGTGTGTTGGCTTAGCATTTCAAGTCTGCCATGTGCCACCAAATTCTTTTTTACCCACTTGTGCCTTATCTAAACAACTAATTCCAGACTTGCTTCTCAAGTTTTTAGGTAATGAGGAACCATGGCAATAGTCCCAGAGGGTCAGAAGTGAAAAGTTGACTGTGTATTTTCTTTCTCTCTCCAGATTCTATGGTATATACACTTCGCTGGCTTCCCGTCTCCCGGTATGACGTAGGATGGAGGTGTTATCACCAGCAAAATCTTAATAACCATTATCACCTTCATGATAGTTAATATGTATCCAGGGCTTACTTTGTACCCAGATATCTTTGGTGCTTAACATGTGTTATTTAACTTAATGTTTAAAAGAGCTCTGAAGGCTGTACCAGTTATTATGAATTTAGTAGCTGACACTGGTCACACCACAGATGCAAATTCTTGTTTGAAATTTGACACTGAAGACTGCGTAAGTTTCATTTTACTCCTGACATGTTGGGTGACATTGGAAACTACTCAATTTCTCAGAAACTAGATGATCTCAGTTACCTTGGGGAAGAGAAAGTTTAAAATTTCCTTACGTTTTGTTATTTTTGATGACTCTATAAGTACTAGCCTTGTTCTTTTGACTCATATTTAACTCATATTCATTTTCTGATCCTTCAAAGAAAAAGATGCAAAATGACTCTTTGTGTTGATCTTTGCAGTACTGCATTAGTTCTACTCTAATTTTATTTCCAATAGTGTAGATGCCTCTATGTGCGCTTCTGTAAATGTCTATGTCTGAGGATGGCACTGTCAATCATTCTTATTAAACTCTAGATCCTCTTCATACCCAGCTCTAAGATCTTCATCAGAAATTTCCTTTTCAGGGACTTTCAGAATAGCCCAGACTGTCACAGAGGTATGCTTCACAGATCTGTGCAAGTGTTCCCTTTCACGGTGGAATTTGAGACTAAAAAGGGCAGAGAGAAGAAAAAGGGAAGGTAAGCAGCACAGCATTGGAAGGAGGCTTTGTGGGAGGCCTTGGGCCAGAGAAGGTAGACGGCCCCCTCCCCTGGGTTTCAGTGGAGCCTCATGTCTGCAAACAAGAAAAGGCTTGAGCTGGGGGAAGTGATGGGCCCGAGAAGATTAGGAAGAGAGAGCACCAAGGTTATGTGGCTAAGTGGGATCTTGAGAAATATCTTCTTGGGAAGGGTTTCAAAACCTTGGTGTCCCATAAAGGAGGGAGGGCTGGACAGCCTAATGGTTTTCCCATTTTAGGCAACCATAGTTTCTCAGTGGGACCAGAAATTGAAGGTAAAATATTCCTTTTTGCTCTCTTGGCTGAAGTCTCTTCTCCATTCCAGAAAATAAGCTTTCAGTCCCTGGTCTGTGTTTGACTCCAACCTCAGTCTCCAGTCTCAAGTTAAGAAACAAAAGACTGTGGGGCCAGGTAGTACAGCAGAATCTGAGAAAGCTCGTCTTGCTGCATCCCAATTAGCATGTTCACATGTGTGCACATTGTGCCCCTCTTCTTGGTAATTCCACCCTTTTCAAATGGCATAGTTTGCAAATTGCCTTCTTAATAGGGAGTAATTTGTAATTCAGTCAATTACACCATTATGTTTTTCAGATTGAATGTTTATGTCTCCCTAAAATCCATCACACCCCTGGAGTGATGGTGTTAGGGGGTGAGGCATTTGGGAGATATTTAGGTGATGAAAGGGAAGTCCCATGATGGGATGTCAGGTTAGTGATCTTATGAGAAGCAATAGGACCCCACTCTCAACTAGCAAACAACCATCTGCAAACAAGGAAGAGAGCCCTTGCCAGGAGCCAAATGGCTTTCTACCTTAATCTTGGACTTTCCAGTTTTCAGAAGTATGAGAAATAATTATTTTTTGCCTAAGTCACTCAATCTATGGTAATTTATTTGCATAGCCTGGACTAAGACAGTTACTGTGATTGAAGGTTTTGAAATCTTTGCAGGAATAAAAACAAAACTTTTTAAAATTAATTAAGGGTCAGCTAAGAATTATGTCATGCAAATAGCACAGTTTTATCAAAGTTATATCAAATTGTGATTGTGGCCAAGTTCGCACATGTTGGAATTAGGTTCCTTTGGACAAATGGCTTACCTTCTTTGAATGTAATTTCCTGATCTGAAAAATGGGGATACTGCTTTGGAGAGATTCGTTCCATCTGGGTATGGTAGTGCATGCTGCAATTCCAGTACTCTGGGAATCTGAAGCAGGAGGATTGTAATTTTGAGCCCAACTTGGGCAATTTAGCAAAGCCCCATATTAAAATAATGGTATAAATGGCTGGAGATGTAACCCAATGTGAAGGTCTTGGGTTTGATTCATAGTTTAGCTGAAAAAATATAAGCAAAGAAAAGAGAGGTTCAAGCACACAAGAATATGTGAACTTCCTAACACAGAGGTTGGCAAAGGATACAATGTCAGTAAGAAGTAGCTGTTACTCATCCCCATCAGACTGATCAACATTTTACTTGACTGACACCACCAAGTGTTGAGGAGGATGTGGAACAGTCAGAGTGCTCACACGTTGTTGGACTTTTAAGTTGCTACAATCACTTTGGAAGCCATTAGGTGATGTCTATGAAAGCTAGACACCTGCCTACCCTATAACCAGCATTTCCAGCCCAGGTGTGTACCGATCAGAAGTGTATACATATGCAACCAAAAAGACAGGTACAAGAATGTTCATGGAGACACTGTTCATATTAGTCAAAACCTGAAAGCACCTCAAATGTCTGTTGAGATGAATTAGGCTTTTTCCACACTGGCACCGTGGCTGAATCTCACAAATATAACATTAGGTGAAAGGTGCCAGATGAAAGGGAATATGTACAGCGTGATTGCATTTATGTAAAGTTCAGAGAGAAGCAGATTGATCTGTGCATGAGAGTGAGCTGGCCATGGTGTACACACTTGTAATTCCAGCTATCTGGGAGGCTGAGGAAAGAGGATCCTAATTTTGAGTCCAGCCTAGGCAGCCTAGCAACTTAGGGAGACCCTATTGCAAAATTAAAAAAAAAAAAAAAAAAAAAAAGAGACAGCTGTCTCTAAACAAAGCGAAACAAAATTTAAAGAAATAAAAAGGGCTGGAGATGTAAGTCAGTACAAAGGCTCTGGGTTTAATCCTGAGGACCCCTGAACCCCCAAAAAGGAAGAGAGTTAGGAGAGTGATTTTCTTTGAGGAGGAAGGGCTGGTGACTAGGGGGTAGCAAGAGAGCTTGGGGCTTGCTCATATTTGCTAGGTTGTTGTTCCTTTCCTGATCTGGTAAGAAGACTGTGGGCACTTGGTGAAAATTCCTTAGGACAGATTTTTGATTTGTGTACTTTTCTGTGTATGTTTTGTGCTTTAGCAAACAAGTTAACTTTAAAAATGAGAGTTGTTACTGCTCTTTATTGTTACTCTGTCTCAAGAGGAGCTCACTGTGACTGCCCAGCCCGTGCAACCCGTCTCCAGCCAGAGCCTCTTGCTGCAAAGGCAAATCCCATTGCTCTAAAACCTCTCTGTTGTCAGCTTTCTGCCCACCCCCTGGGTAATCTCAGAGACAGCACTGTAAAATCGGACTTGACTCTCCTGCCTAGGAGAAATTCTTCCCCAAGCCAGGAGGAGACAGCAGGCTTGCCCCTCAGGCATGATGTACTGCCAGCCCCTCGGAGCTCTTGGTTGATTAAACTGTACATCCTGCAGAGCTTGCAAAGTTCAGGAGACTGCCTGGGTCTCAGCTGCTGGAAGGCGGCCCTGATGTAAATGCTCCTGTTCTGAACCAAACAGTTGAAGGGTTTTAACCTACAGGCTTAGGTGCAAGTTTATCCAGAGATGCTGGCAGAAACTACATTGATGGCTAGAGAGACTTTTTGCACTTAAAGGATATTGGTTTGCTTTAAAGGAAAGAAATTTATTGAAAGCACTCAACAAAGTTGAAGGAAACTTCTATGACCTTGACTGTCTTGGTTCCTTCAGGGATACATGTCTTCCAAACAGCGATGTTTGGGCACCTAGTATACACCAGAGTTGGTGTGATTATGTCAAGTGTATGTATTAGCTCAAGTTTGAGCCTCAGGACAACTAAGGAATAAAGATACCATTATTCCATTCTACAGAGGAGGAAAGTGAGTCTCAGAGTTGAAAAAAGTTGCAGTTTCCTAATTCAAAAAAGGGGTATTGCTGTTAAATAATCCAGGGATAGTTCTGTTTTGGACATATGTAATTGGTGGTCATTGCTAAGTCACCAACCTAAATACAGCAAATTTCCTACTAGAAGAACTGATGAAACTGATTTCAGGATTATCTCAGCTGAGGGAAAAATCTACAGGTGTGTTAAGCTCAGCAAACTGGAATTAAGGAAACTAAGAGAAGACAGCACAACTCTACCCATGGTTCTTAACTGTTTGAGGAGTTCTTATTCTGCATCTGCTGGTTTCATGGTGCAGGGACTTGTCTTCGATTCTTGGATGGGTTGCAAGTTTCCCAGAGTGGGCAAGTTTTGCATGACGTCTCTTCCATCGTGCACACAATGACCTTCAGTGGCGCATCTGATAGCTCCATTTTGTCATTACTGCATTTTAGTGGCCATAGAAAAATGCCATTACTCAGCTCGAGGTCAGTGCAATGAACCCTGATATGCTGAGTAATGAAAGCCTTCATGACAGGGTAGGTTTGCTCTTGTCAGATGGATGGGTGACTGACATCACCACTCTGTCCGTCCCTTTCTATCACTGCTCATCAATTGTCCCATTCCTCGAAAACCTATTGATTAAAGAGCCACCACCACAGTGGTCCAAGTGACTAGACTCACAATACGTGTTTTCAGGCTCCCTGCCAACTCCTTGGGCAGTCCTGCTTGCCCAGTGAAACACCTTGCCTCAGCCTGGCTGCACTGTGGCGTCTTCTCTCTTCCATTCACCTGTTATGGAGCATTAAAGGCAAACTCAATTTTATGCAGATAAATAGAGTTTAGTGGTAATGTGCCTTATGACCTTTGAAGTGACAAGATGACATTAATTTTTAGGGATTCCACCTTCTCAGGCTGTCACTGTGAGCATGTAACTTGAGGGGAATGGGGGTTTCGGCATTTTGAGGATACTCTTACAGTTTAACATGCTGTTTCAAATGTAGGGAGGCTCTCTCTTTAATTTTTTTTTTCACCAGCTTGACAGTTTTTCAAACATATTCACTGTCAGCCCTAACAACCTGTCAACAAATGCCATTATGTGAAAATTGCCAAGACTCACTTGAGGACTGTGAAAAGTGACAGACATGCCACACGGATAAGTTTCTCAAAAACCCATGGCTGAAACTTTTGAAAGACACTCTGGCCCTTCCAAGGAAAAAATGAACAGTCAGATCTCCGGGAAAAAAAAAAACCATACACTTGTCATATCAGATATGTTTCTTTCCCGGGCAAATTAAGGTGTATGTGAAAGAATAAAACATAGAGGGGACAATAGCTGCTGAGATCCGAGGCTGTGGCGTGTTTCCACTGTTATCTGTGAATCCAAGAGAGGAACAGAAAACCATCTTTTCTTTTCCACTAGAGAATTCAAGGGGAGGATTCCTTCATTCTTAGGTTCAGTGTTTTGGGGCGTAGAAGCAGCGGAGAAAGAATAGTTTAGATAAAGCAAAGTGAAGCCAACCATGAGCTGGGATGGATAAAAATGAAAACTTGCCCTAACACCGGGGCAGGACATATCTTGGTGGGAAAATATGGTGGTGGGTTGGAAAGTAGGAGCTCTGGATTTGATCCCAACTCTGCTGTTGTCTAGGTTTCTTTTCTCTCGTTGCTGAGACAAAATACCTGATGCCCAGAATTAAGGAAGGAAAGGTTTGTGGAGGTTTCAGTCCATACTTGGCTGGCTCCAAGGCAGAGTGGCACATGGCAGAGGGCAACAGGGGGTGAGGATAGCAAAAGCAGCAAGATCAAAAAAAGGGGAGGAGCTGCAGCAAGCAGCCTCTTTTCCCTCCTTACATTGTATGCAAACTACCTGCTGCAGGGCAGGTGAAGCACTCGCACCCATAATCCCAACATTGGACCATGAATCAATCATAAACTCTAGAAGCCTGCCCCATGACTGCATGAGGCTTTGGGGGGACATCCAGACACAAATCATAACAGCTATGTAAGTGTTGTCTGGTTGGGAGCACTTTAATTCAACTCCTCCTGCCCCTGGTCCCTTATGGGAACATGGGGATGACAGCAACCACCCTGAGTGTGGTAGCAGGAACTAAGGGTTAATTGTTTGCTAAACAATTCAGTGGAAGTCGGAGACCTAAACTATCTTGGTCAAAGAGTGCTCCTGACCTCAAGCACATTATATCTTAGTTTCAGATGGAATTTTAACTGAGGTTTGTTTTACCCAGATTCAACCTCAATAAAGTGTTCCATGTTTTTGGTCTCATTTCATAGCAGAGGCATTCTGCCCCCACAAACAGTGGCAGTGGGAAAGGAAGGGAAGGTGACAGAAGAGCCAGAAGAGCTGGACTGTAGGTGCAAGAACCTCCTCCAAAGGGAAGGATGACTATTGTTCCTTTGTTTTACCCTGGAACTTGCCTGTTAGGTTTTTATGATTGGTGAAGCCATTCTCAGCAACAACAAGGTCCTGAGCTCCTCGGAGGATGAAAACAGCCAAGTTCATCAGGAAAGCCAGTACGAGAAGATCCTCCAAGAAAACCAACAACTCCTTACAGCTTCTCTCCATTTCCAACAGGCTCCAAACAGCTTCTACCAGCTCCCAACAATCTTACTTCTTCCCCAGTTCTGCCTCTTATGCTGCTGGCAACAGTCCCCAGCTGGGCCTCCCACACCCAGCACCACGCTTACTCAGTTCAGCTGGGGGTTATAAGTTGACCACCAGTTGTCAATCCACCACACATAGGGAAGGGATATTTAAACAGAATTACAATAAGGCATACTGGAGACCCCACCTACGAAGTACAGTCTGAAATCAGAGGGGCCTTCAATGCGGGAGGTATCTACATCCTTCCTCAGCTTTCTTTGTGGATTGATTGGTTTTATAGCTACCGCCTTATTTTCAGCTATATCTGAAAACCTTTTGTTATCTTAGAATGTCTTGTATTTTTCTGTTGTAATTGAGTTGTCTTTTCTAAAAGTGGGAATTTGTTTCTTTCCCTGGGTTGGCTGTGTGGACCTGCTGTGTTCAAGCTGGGTGACTTCTGGTTCAGAGGATGGTCCTCAAGATGTTTTGGTCTAACCTGAGTTTTCAAGTGCTGACTGGTTGTATGTTCAATGGCTTTTAGTATCCTACATGACATTCCAGAGAACAAATGCCTTCTAAACTGATGGGGGTAAGGTCCAAGGTGTTAGGCTTGTGGGAGCCTGCTTTCCTGAGAGCATGACACTCTTTACAGTCAAGCATGGGTCAATGGGTACAAGTGGGGAAGGGCTGGTCATGTATTTATGGGCTTAGCCTACAGGGAGCTTTGTAAAACCCCAACCTTGCCACTTGTGTTGGCAGATGGCAGATGTTGTCCTGCCTAACACAGGAGCAGGTCTCTGAACTTCAATTTCCTATGAAATGAAGACAATATGCATTTCAGAGCCTTTGGGAGGATGAACTTAGACTCTGTGTAAACACCCTGTGCGTGGAGTTGGATCGAAGTGGTGGTGATCTTACTGACTTGTGATGCTAGTGTTCTGGGAAGCCACTTGACTTGAAAACAAATTTAGTACCTAAGATTCTCCTTGGTTTTCCAAAGCAATGCAGTTACTGGTAATTGTGATGATGACGATGATGAAAGCAGTAAAGTTAGCTAGTTTATCTGTACACTTCTTTGTGTAGCATATTCTGTATGGTTAGTACCATTTGGCTTCCCAATAGAATCTATCATAGCTGGATTAATTGTACACTGTTCCTTTGTCCTTTCTGCAGATGAACAAATTGAGGTCTCATTGGTGTTAATAAGTTTCTCAAGGTTACAGAGTTCCTTCTGTCTAAGGCCAGGCCTTGAGAGCGGCTTTCAAAGATACACAACTTTCACAAGTCTAAGCCTCAGATTCCTCGACTCCCGAATGCAGCTCTATGAGGGGACTTTCCAATTGAAACTTCCCCTGTTCTTCTTGCCATCGTGCCCTTGGGAGCAGAGGCTTCACCTTGATTTGGCTGTGACTCCCATTAACTCTAATGGGCGTGCGGCACATCTCCCCCAGCATGTCAAGATGAGATTATTTCCCATCCAATTGTTTTAATGTTGTGGGTGTTGAGCGAGTCTACACACATTTAACCTTTGCTTTCATTATAAGGCTCAGAGCAAACAGGGTGTGGGGAGAAGATAAACCGGGACACAGATGCCAAGAAAAGATGCATGGAGCATGGCTTTGTGAGAGCACAGTGTGTGGAATAACAGAAAAATAATTACAAGTGCATTTTAGGAGTGGATGCACCTCTGTTTTAACTTTGAATGTTAGATGAATATTGCCAGAATGTGGAATGGAAGATGCTAGGAGGAGGAGGAAAATACAGTGCGTACTCTCTAAAATTGCACTAGAATAGCCCTGTTTGCTTTTCATTATTTAAAATATATAATAACATTCCTCATTTTGTAGAGTGCACCAGGGTTTCATATGCATAGTTCCTTTATTTATTTTCTGATTCTCATGACCATCTTGTATAATTTGAAAGTTCAAGGGCATGGTATTTGGATAGCCTTGCTTGAACCCTCCTTATACTACTTAGAAGTCTGTGACCTAGAGAAAGAAGTTTAACTTCTCTGATAACAATGACAAATATATTTGCATATATATCACGTTATATAGGTATACAGGGCTTGGAGCTTTTTTAGGTGCTAGAATAATACAATTATTATTTTTTTCATTCCAAACCCTAATTTAATAGAAGAGTAAGCAAAGGCTCAGACAGGAGACCTGAACCATCCCTGGTTATACAGTTCATTCACAGTAGAAAGAGACCATGAGGATGAGGTCTCCTGATTTCCTTATTATTTATATCCCTGGCCCATCGATGTAGGATTGGATCCAAGGAGGAGCCAAAGTCCACAACACCAAGGCCAAGCCCACTGGGTTCTATCAGGGCATTGTGGGAAGAGGTCCTGAGACAAGGTTGGGAGGAGGAAGGGGTAGATAACTGGGTAGTGTCAGGTTGACTTGGATTCTACAAGGAATTAGTGAAGGAGAAAAAGACCCGGGAATGCCAGAGCCCTGGTAAGATCTGAAGTTCAATTCGAGCCCGCAGAGCAAAACAGAAGCTGAATCTGGAGAACAGGGGGCAGTGGGAGATGTGGCCATGGGTTGGGAGGGAGGAGAGGCCGCAGAAGGGGGACAGTCAGCATCCTTAACAGCTGCAGCATGGACACTGCTGACTCAAAACGGATGTTTGTCCAGTCATGACAGATTACGGAATGACTTACTGTTTTGAGGTGGCTGAGCAGTTAGGGACAGGTCCATGCCCATAGACTCTTGACTTCTGCTGCTCTGGCCCTGTCTAAATGGCATGCCTGTCCGACGATGAATTCCAGACAACTGCAGGTGACCGGAGTACACCTTGTTGCCCTGGCACCTAGCACAGTGTCTGGTAAAGAGCTGGTATTCAGGAAGTGAAGGTCTAAAGGATAAATGTTATCCGTGAAACACGCTCAAGTTAGAGGGCTTTGGCTGACAACCACCAAACCTCTGGTGCCCCGGGCCTGAGGTGGGGTAGAGCCATTATGAACCAGTGTCTGCCTGCCTTGTTCAAAAGTATTTTTGTTTCATTTTAAAATCTTAATTTCTGATCATAAAAGTAATTTACCTTCCTATTAAATTTTGAAATGTCATGAGAATAAAGAAATAGCCCCCATAATCTAATATCTCAGCTTTTTTTTTTTTTTTTTTTTTTTTTTGGTGGTACTGGAGATTTAACCTGCACCCTCATGCTGAGCTACCCCGTCCCTTTTACTTTTTTATTTTGAGATGAAGTCTTGCTAAGTTTTCCAGGCTGGCCTCGAACTTGTGATTCTCCTGCTTCCGCCTCCCAGAATGCTCGGATTGCTGCGTGCCCTACCATGCCTGGCTCAGAATATTTTGAGTTGTATTCTTCCTGTCATTTTTGTATGCACACACACACTCACAATTGTACTTTTGCCAAACAGCACTATAACCTTATGTATTATTTCACAACTTTGTTTCCTCAAAAATACGTAAAGACATCTTTCCATGTTTGGATCTTAGAGCTTTCATATTCTGTAAACAGCATTTGAATTTAAGTGCATGGAAACAATCTAGTTTTTGAAAATGTAAAATAACTATGAACAAGATTATTGTAAATATCTTTATATCTTTGTAGTTATGTGGGAAGTTTTTTCTAGGACAAATTATAAGTGATATAATGACAAATTATAAGTGGTATAACAGAAACATTTAAAATTCTTGAATGAAGCAAATCACCATTTAGAAAAATTGTATGGTCGCACCCGTGTATCTGTGTGTACCTGTTTCCTTAAATCCTAGCCGTAACTAGATTTTGTCAATCTATGGAGTCTGTCAGTATCAAAGGTGGAATATGTGTGTCGTTGTCACTTTAATTTGAAAGAGTTGAGAAACTCTCATGTTTTCTTTCTTTCCATTGGTGCTGGTCATTGAGGGACTGAATCGTTTGAGAAATGTGATTTTTTTGAACCCACAGTCAGTGTCTCCAGAAAGCCAGTCCCAAATCTCTTTCCTGGATCAAGCTGTTTCTACACATTTCTATGCACAGCCCTAGGGGGCACCCCTCTCTCTGGGTCGTATTCTAGCCACGCTCCAGGTTGTCTTGGTAGTGTTGCCATCCTCTGCACCCACTGGAATTCATGTGTCACAGTGTCTCAATGACCAAGCAGTTGACTTTCTGCATTCTTCCAGCTTCCTTAGCTTTTTTACTGAACTAGATCTTTTTGGTAAACTCCTTTCCCTCCCCAGTATTCTAGAAGTGCTTTCTAAATAATTTCACATTTCCATAGGTAGCTAATCATCTGTTCTTCATCTTTGTTCTTGTATGACATCTATGACTTGGTCGAACTCCACCCCAATACCATACATTTCCTAGGGATCAGGCATGGCCTTGGACCTACAGTCATTCTCAGTGGAACTCACCAATCTCAGTCCAAAGAAGTCCTTTACATTTTCAGAGAAATGGACCTCTTCCAAATGCCCCCAGCACTTGCCCTTCCAGATACAGCTGATGCGTCCCCAGAACAGCTTATTCCTGGTTTGAGCAGCCTTTGCTGTTGTCTCCGTCACGCTGGCTTCTGCATTAGAATTCAGGTAATTTGAGAGCAGAAGCCATACGCTATATCCGTATGTCATACCACGTTTATTGTATTCATCTTACTCAGTTTCATTCCACTCAGCCCATTCTAGGTTGGGCATGAGTAGAGACAAAGTACTTGGTCTCTTACCCATCTGAGCTGGTCCCTGAACTCTTATTTTATTGCTGACTTACATTTTGCTTGTAGCCATCAATTGTCCTTAGGTGCCTGACCAATATACAAGCACTCTGAAATAAAATGCATTTCAGGTATTTTATTTCATCCGGTAGCATACCTTTTTTTTTTTTGTTGTTTATAATTATTAAAGCATACCCTGTTCCTGTAGGATAATCCTCCCAAACAATCTAACCCTTTCTAAAATTTAATCCTTAAGGCAATTCCCCCAAATGAATATAATTATTATGTATCAGAAATATATACTAATGAAAATAAACTGAAAATAAATGAAAGTAGAAGTAAAAAATTAAAAAAAAATTAATCCTCCCTGCCATTGCACCTGTAATATCCCTTGACTTTAGATCCTTTCTAAATTTAATGAGAGCATTATCAAAATGACTTGATAGAAAATTATAGAACTTGTCAATGAGAACATCATTCTGATCATTGATGTTGGCATGTGCTTAAATCTTCAACTCATGGAGGGTCATAAGCAAAGAGTTAGATGAGTTACCCTCGGATAATATGTGACCATGTAGCTGTTTCACAAGGAAGGCTAATCTAGAACTAGAAAGATGGAGGCACGTGAAATGATTGATTAAGAAGTCTGCTGTCTTTTGCATCATCTCTTTTGCAGATGGGTGCATCCGGGAGCTTTTCAGACACGGGGATCCGGTGGACCTTTACTGCACGCAAGGGTAGTTCATTTGCACAAGTTCAAGTCAGCAGTTCCTGTTCTGCAATTCATTGTTTTTAGGAACAAACACACCAGCTCCCTTTCATGATGAACCCAGACTCCTGTGTTTGTCTATGTAGAAAAAGACAGAACGGTTTTTAAAGATAAGAACGATCGTGTTGAGGACCCTGTGAAAACATTCACTGGACAACATTTCCTGAACACAGATGGCTCCGGCCAAGTTGTGCTGGTCTCTCAAGATGCTCTGTGGAACCAGCTGCCTGGCCTCTCAGTGCTTATGCTTTATGCAAAGGTCAAAGCCTTCCACACATAGGACACCAGAGTCTGGAGACCTGAATAATCTGAGCTTGGGTGTGGGGTTCAGGTCCCTCATCTCCTCTCCTCTTAGGCTTCTCAGGGAGTGGGAAGCAGGCTTGAAGATTGAGTTCTCTGTGGGATCTCTTCCACAGAAACTTTCTTTACATCTATGTACAAAGTCAGGCACAGAGTCTTTCCTTTCTCTTTATGTATTAGAAAGCTTACGACACAGGAGGAAAACCTACCTTTCACACAGCAGGAGCTGAAATAAATTTTGTAGCAAGGCTGAATGGGCGAATAAATGGAAAACACTATGGCTTGGAACTTTGGTCTTTGTGCTATGGCAGCTTTCCATTTCTTAATTCTCCCTGCTACTTTACAAGAGATAACACTCCTAAGATGCCCAGCTCAACTGGAACTCACATGGATGTACATAAGTGGTTTCCTTTCTTCTTTGCATCTTCTGCTGCATCTTGGAACCTTGGTGCTTCCTCCCATCCTGAAGTGGATGGGCCGAAAAGTGCATGGTCCTGGGGTTTCAGATTGCTAAGCTCACGCTTATACGAAAGGGGGCCTGTTGTATCCACACCCCTGTTCTCTCAGCATTTCAACACCAGTATCTGACTATGCAAGCTATTCCAGGAAATTAAGCAATGCTGGAACAAGTGAAGAGAGATACGAAAACAAATTTGAGCAGAGTCTAGTTTTTGTGTTTCCTTTTATTTAAAAGTAGATATTCAAGATATAGGAGCTTTCTACAGTGCAATCTGAAGCTATGGTGAGGTAATTTCCATAGTACTGAGAACTGGTCTTTGGACTGTCTATGTTCTGTGGAATCACATGGTCCTGTACCATAAATGTTACAATTCAAAGTGGTGTTCGCTTACTGTTATGTACAGAAATCTTGAAGGACAACACCCTTTCTTCTTATGAGATTGATTTTTCCTCCAGTTCACATTCAAAGTGTTCAACTGTTTATTGAACATTATGTTTTCACACCTCCTTGGTAATTGCTGTGTTCATTCCTTCTTGATAAGGAAACAAAAATTCAAACACAGCAAATGACTTGCTTGAGATTACACAGTTATAATTCAAATTCCAGTTTGCTCATTCTGAATTCTGCTGTACTTTACCACTTAGCTACATATTTTGTTTCACTGGTAACCTTTCTTTTGTCCTATTATTGGCAACTGGGTGATTTTCTCAAGAAATCATCCAAATAATTCTTGTAGGTATTCGGAAGCTTTAGCATTTCTGAAGCAGACAAGCATGGATAGAAAGGATACAGTCATCCTTTCAGGATTTCATTATCCATTTATGACACATCTTTTGGCTACACATCTACTCTGTCTCCTGAAAGGAATTAGGAGCTGAAGATGCTAAACTATAGAAGGCTACCTGACCCCATCCAGAGAGTTTATATTCTACGGGAGGAGGGATGATCACCATATAAAGAGATGAACACACAAAGCATGTGATGGTGGTCACATGCCAAGGGCTTTGAGTGAAATAGGGAAGTGAGATTTTCATTGTGACTGAGAACTTTGTTAGGTGGGGTGGAGAGAGAAAAGTGAGATTTCAGCCAAGACCTGGAGGGAGACTGATTGCTAGTTATGGACCACTGTGGGGAAAAGCACTCCAGCTAGCAGGAAGAGCACAAGAAAGGTCCAGAGGTGGAGACCTTTGTCTCAAGGAGTTTTGTTCTGTGAGGCAGAGCTGACAGGGGAGCCCAGGCAGAGGGTGTACATAGTCTCCTCTTGTAGAGACCAGCAAGTCTTCTAGAAGAAAAGCTCTTGCAAACCACAGTCGCTAAACTCCGAGAGCAATGGTAAGGTTGACAAATGCCAAGAATGCTGTCTGAGTCTGGAACCACAAAAAGCCGAGGTCAACCCCGGAGCACCGAGGCCTCTCCCCGTCTGGCCCGGGCGGCAGCAGGCAGCATGAGTCCGTCACTTGGCTTCACTGCCAGCAGTAAATCACGGCTGGTTATGGCTAAATTCTGGAATTTCCTTCTTGGAGGAAAAATAATTAACACTGGCAGGAGTTTGATTGCATTAATTCATGGAAAGAAACACCCAAATGATAAATCCATAGTGGGAGAGCTGCCCATATGTTACAGATTGGCTTAACATGGTAAGGCATTAAATAAAAGAAGTCTCAGAAACAAAAACCTTTATCAGCTTTATTAGCATTGAACTCTGCAGCTTCCACTGGGGCTGACACACTTAATTAAAGATGCTCTGGTCTAATTAGGTTGCACATCAAATATACAAATATGAGCTTTTTAAAATACTCGTTTACTGGAGTTTGGATTCCCTCTGTTGTGAATATTTTCATCTTCCAACACCAGAACCTGCTTCAGTGAGACATGCACTCTGTTAGGCGGTCATAGGCGGTGTAGAAGGAATAAGCATAAAGCTGGGATGAAAGTTTTTGCATCCTGTAGACACTGGAGAAAGATATTTGTCTTTCTGCCTTTTCAAAAGAGTTCATCCAGAAATCCATTTTGACCAGAGTTCTCATGCAGCATCTCTGGTGTGTTTATTTACATATTATTCATCATTACTGATAATCACCACCACCGTCATCTCGGTCGTCATCATCGTTATTGTCATCATCATCACAATCCTTACACTTTATCGCAAGGCTTCAGTTGTATTGGTTGCTACTGCGTACTACCTAACTTCCTTATATGACCCCCAAAGCCACGCTTAAAGAACAGATCAGTGGTTCTCAACGTGTGGTCCCTGGACCAGCACATCTGTGAACCAGTCAAAGATGAGAACTCTTGGGCCCCAATCCAGACCACTGCGGTCAGAACTTCTGGGGGTGAAATCTGTGTTTTAACCTCCCTTCAGTGGATTTTGGTACCAGCTCAAATTTGGGAATCAGTAACATGTTTCTCCTACCCCAGATTCTTTCATCGCTAGTGGATTCCCTCACATGGTTGGAGACTTCGTTGTGCAGGATTCTATGATTTTGTAGTAAAAAAAGGTTTGGGCATCAAGGTAAGTGTAAACTTTTAAAAGCCCTTGGGAATATTTGCACATTTATTCATCTAAAACATGTCAAGAGAAGAAAGTAAACTAAGGGATTATTAGTGGCATTTTACACGTTTCTGTAAACAGCACTGCACAGTTAAGCAAACACACCACTTAACCTTGGGGTGTGCTCCTTCGTAGAACTCTCACGTTATGAAGACATAGTCTCTTTAAAGAGTTTATGATCTAGTCTGAAGGAGAGAGTGAGCACACATGCAGAGACAGAGGGAACCAACAGACCCTGATGGGTTTCATTTTTTGTTGAGAAATATCACGTGATTAGTCTGAGCTCAGTGTGTTTTCTTCTAGAACTGAGATGAAGAGCACATCAAGGAAGGAGGAGGTAACTCACTCTCTCTCTCTCTCTCTCTGTCTCTGTCTCTGTCTCTCTCTCTCTGTCTCTCTCTCTCTCTCTGTGTAATTTAGAATAACCTGGTGGAGATATCATTTTAGTTCTTAAAATCATAAGTTCCAGGATTTATTGTATAGTGCTTTAATCAGGACGTTAGGAAGTGGGTAAAATGTTGGGACATACAAGCCGAGAGCCCTGTGGAGGGATGGAGGAAATGATCTGAGGATCCATATCTGGATGTGGGGTGCAGAGAAGAGGTCCGGATGGGATAATCAGGAAGTTTCCTGTGGAAGTTCTTACTCCCTGTATAAGGGTACAATTAGGAGAGCAGAGTGTCGTGTACTTGGTGCAATAGTTACTGAAGTGCTTCATTCATGCAGTGGGTAGGTGCCATGCTAGAAAATAGAAATTTAGGTATTAATGTGAGATTATTACTTCTAGGAGTGGTATTAAAATATAATGGTTTGTGTCCCATTCAGATTTGGAGAGCATGTGCAAGTAGCTGGAAAACCAGTGACTCTAGATACCTCCATTTCTAAGGTGGACAAATAACCTGTTTCATGGGGACACACTGATTCCCCTTTTATTCTCAACGCCCTGCCATCCTACCCACTTCCAAGGCTTTCCTGGAACAGGCTGTTGCCCAGTCATTTTTATGTGCTTGGTAGCAATAGCATTTGGAGAGCTTTTTAAAGGTACCCTAGAAGGTGGTGAGAAAATGCCAGGTCTGATCAGTTACCAGTGATTTGCTGTTAAATGGGCTGCAACAGCTTCTCTGGCACCCTGGGCCCTGTTATTTTCTCCTGTATCAAACTGACACAATTTCTGTGAGTGTGCATGAGAGGGTGTGGAGTTCTGAAGGATCTGGCTATCTTGTATTAGCCCTGCTGAGCTTGAAAAGGGAAGTACATGCTACCACTTCTGTCGCCAGTTCACCTGTCTTGGTGCATGGGTTCCAGCAAAGGGTGTCACACCATAAGTGCTACATTGCTCTTAAAAGTGACATTCCTGGTTTTTAGCCTGATCTGAAGGATTGTCAGATTCATGGACTGTTTGGAGGTTATTCTGGCATCATATCAGGAGTAAATAGACATCACATAAAGGGTCACTCTCTTTCCTTTTTTCTATGGTTTTGATCTCATATTCTTCCTTTTTTCTTAGAAGTTGCTGGCTATGATCCTGGGAAAGTCATCTCACCCCTATGCCACCCATCTACTCATCCATTCATCATCCATCCATCTATCCATCCTTACATTTATTTACCCACCAACCCATCCACACACCCATCCCTCTATCCATCCACATGAACCAATCAGGCAGCTACTCAAGACATATTTATTAAGCGTGTATGATGGCCTAAGATATCCCTGTCTTTAATGACATATAAGCAGAAAATGCTAATTCAGAGAGACCAGTCTAAGACGAAGGGTGTTCTTAGAATCCACAGGGCAGCACTCCATCCAGTCTTATGAGTAGAACTGCCAGGAAGTCTTTCTGGAGGAAGAGATCCCTGAGCTGAGTTTTGAAGGACAAATAATAACCAACCAGATACAGGATAGAAGGAGGACATTGCAGCATGAGACACTGCATGTACAAAGCTCCGAGAGTCCCGAGCCCCATGGCATGCTCAGGATGATAGCGACTGTACACAAGGAAGAAAGAGTGAAGCTGGAGCTGGGTAGAAAACAGATCACACAAAGTTTATATCCCTTGATAAGAGATTTGGACTCTGTGCTCCGGATTTGAAGATATTCGTCCAGTGAAAAACTGTTAGTACGGGTCCTGAATGGAGCTGAATGTTAAACAAGACACTGCACTTCTAGTGACATTCTAGAAGGCATTAATAGTAGCAAACATTTAAAAAATCTTTTTATTACTAATCCTTTAAAGATTTTAGAATAATGTTACATGAACCATAGCCAAGAAAATGATGGGAAGATTTTGAAGTTAATAACCTCCCCCATCCTGACTTGATCTTTGTGAACACTCCCCAAGATAAAAGAACACAACTTCCAGGTGTGCACCTTTCAACACCTTTGTCATCTCAGTCAAACCCAAGCATGCATGTACACAAACCTGTAAAATAGAGCTTTATTATTTACTTGAAAAAATAGAATTGCTTGGTAACTGTCTTTCTTTCTTTCTTTCTTTCTTTCTTTCTTTCTTTCTTTCTTTCTTTCTTTCTTTCTTTCTTTTTACTAATGAGCTTCCAGATCCATAGAATTAGCTCTAGACCATTCTTTTCAATGACTATATACTATTTCAGGAAGGTCTACAAAGATTTTATATTCATTATTCCTTTCTCAATAAATCTTCAGGGTTGTTTTCAGAGTTTTTTTTTTTTTTTTTTTGTCAGTACAAACAAACCTGCACTAAATTTTTTTTTTTTTTTTTTTTCACTAAATGTTTTTGTGCAAAATAGATTCATGTGCTGGTAGTTTTACTGTTACACAACGGCCCCAAATCAAAGTTTCTGGGATCCAAATATATGTTTGTATTTTAATTTTAATAGATCCTGCCAAGTTACCATTCTAAGTGGTTGGGTCACTTGCTCTGTCTTCTGCAATGCCTGAGAGTATCTGATGACACAGGGCACGGCCGGAGAAATGAAGCCAGGCCAGGAGAGGGAGAGGCTGAGGGGAGGGCAGGATGTGATGAGAGAGAAAGCACAAAATAGTGCTCCGTTGTGTATAAATGTCATGTTTTCTTCAGCCGGTCACCTGTTGATGCGCATTGTTATGGCTTGTGTTAGACGCCTTCTGAGAGGCCTCACACAGTCATAGGTGGGGCTTTTTCAGAGGTGGCTGGATCTAGAGTGTGTGACGCTGGGGTGAAGTGTGTGTGATTACTAACTCAGTATACTGATTGGTTTGGCCCCGCCCTCATCCTGGCAGCCTAGGTACAAGACAGAAGGGACAGAGAGAGGCTGTTAATGTCCCCTGCTTGTTTGCTTTTGTTACCTTCTGCCCCCATAAACTGTTTTACCCTTTGCAATGCCCCCCCTGCCATGGAGCTAGTGATTATAGAATGAAACCTCTACAAGCAGTGAGCTAAATAAGATTTTTCTCCTTTAACTTTGGGTGTTGAGTATTTTGTCTCAGTAATGAGAAAACTAAGACAGACAGGTAGGCCTCTTCCAAGCTTTAGCTATTATGATTTGTGCTGCTATAAACATGGGTGTGCATATATCACTGTGGTATGATGTCTTTAACTCTTTCGGGAAGATGCCTACAAAGGAATAACTGGCTTAAATGAATTTCTAATTTTAGTTTTTTTGAGGAGTCTCCACATTGATTTCCATAACGGTTGTATTAGTTCACATTCCTTTTTCTCCACAACCTCACCTTTGTTTGACAGTATTTGATTTCTTTAGGATAGCCATTGCTTCTGGGGTAAGGTGGACTCTCAGTGTTGTTTTAGTTTTCAGTTTTCTAATGGCCAGAGATGTTGAACATTTTTTCATCTATTTATTAGCCATTTGCACTTCTCCTGTGAAGGGCGTATTCATTTTACCTACCCATTTTTTGATTGGCTTTTTTATTTGGAGGGGAGGATCTATATTTTTAGAGTCAACTGTAGGAAAAAAGGGTGCACCTTGAGACCATGATGTTCAGTGAAATAAATCAGACACATAAACTTAAACTTTCTTATAGGAGAAACTTAAAATATAAATAAAGAGCAAACTAAAAGATAGATGATAGGAGGTAGGGAGATAGATCTTTTGCAAATGGCAAGGGGACAAAGAGGTGGAGGTAGCGAGACAGGGGAGGAGAAGGGGATGAAAAAAGAACTAAGATGTGTTGTGTACATCACCAACTCCCCAGAAGGAATGTGTCATTATGTAGTGCAAGCATGTGCTAATGAAAATCGAAATTAAAAGGGAGATGGCGCAGAGTGGGTGGTAAAGGTCTTTGTCTGTCATGGCTGTACATCCTGCCCAGATCACTGGGCATTGTCCAGGCTTGAGTACTGAGGGCCATGCCTGGCTTTCTCTAAACAGCAACTCCTTCCTTTCTGGACAGCGACTGGCCGTGTTTTCCTTTGATCTCTTCAATATTTCTCCCCATCACTCTTCACTGATTCTTCGCTAATTGGAGTTTTTTCATTTTCTGCCCTTTAGTCTACCTGTCCCGTGATTATTAACCGATGTGCCAACAGCACAGTCCTGGAGGTAGAAAACGTTGCAATACCCCCTTATAAAATGGTAAGGGTTTTCAAATAGCTTTGGATTTATTGAGGAGAACAATAATTTAAATTAGAGACCCAGGGAAAAATGTGGACTCAAGATTTACGTGTAGGTTGTCTGGTTGGTTGGTTGATTTTTAAGTTAAACCTTAAGGACCAAGACATTATTTTGTTCTAGGCAGAGCTAAGGAAGAAAGGATTCAATCACATGCAAATCCCTTTGAAAATAAGTATGTTTTGGAGGTTTATTCACCAACGGGGATCGCAGTGCAGTTAGTGTAACTCTTGGTAGTGTCTATGCCTCTTGGAATGTCCAGAGCAGACACAGTACCCCGAAGCTTCTTCAGGTGCTCAGTAAAGGATTGTTGAGTAGGTGGGAAGTTACCGATGAACTGCACCTGGAAAGAGTGTGCAAACGGCTTTGTTATTGAAACATGGTGAGCGCAGGACATTGCAAACAGACTGCCTTTGAAAATGTGTTCCAGTATTTTGTTCAGTAAATAAAACCAAATGAAGGATTGATTGCTTTATGTTTTTAGAACTTCAAAATTCACCTTAAAGATCTAAACTTTATCTGTGTATAAATGAGATGTTCTAATTCTCTCACTATAGGTAACCTCTATTGATATTTCTTACAAGAAGGTATGTATCTATTTGAAAAATGCAAGTAATTCAGAAAGACATGACATGAAACTAAAATCCCTCCACCAGCCTTTGATCCTTTACAGCAAAGTAACCATTGTGTTGTGTATCCTTTTGGGAAGAAAAAGTTCTACATGTACACATATGCATACGTAGAGTAGTACACACATATGTACATATATATATATATATATATATATATATATATATATAGACAGAGAGGGGTACACATATACATACACACACATACTTACTATCTTGACACTTTCCATATCAGTGTGTATAGCTCTGCTTCACTTTTAAAAATCTTGAAGTTTATATGCAAAGCAAACCCATTGGAATATACACTAGATAATTTTTGGTAAATATAAGGACTCATGTATAAACCATAAAATAAGATATAGTATATTTCCATCATCTTGAGAAGTTCCCTCATGCCCCTGGTTACATTTCATTCCAGTTTGGAAATCTATAGTTTTCATTCTCTGCTATTAATGAGGTACTCTGATTTTCTTAAGATTATTGCTTTCATGATGTAGTTTTATATCCTTGGATCCTTTTAACTCTTTATATTTAAAGTAATTTTTATGTTGAGAATCTATAGTCAGGATTTGGTTTTTATAAAATATTTTTGTCTTTGAATTATTTAGATTGCTTACATTTAATGGAATTATCCAAATGGGCTTGACTTTTTGCCGTCTTGCTTTTTGTTTTCTATTTCAACTATCTATCCTTGCCCCCTTTATACTCACAAAACTCACTGAAAGTTTTTGGTGTTCTATTTTGCCTTCACTGGTGAGTAATTATACTGATTTGTTTCATTTTCTTGCTGATTTCTCCAGGGTTTATAATGAGCTGTGTCTTCAAGTACTAGTATCGTGCTTTATGTATCGTGTTTATGGTACACTTCCAGTTCCTCCTTCTGTCTCTGTGCCGTTGTCGTGCATTTAATTTCTCTGCATGTTGTAAACCCCACCCACAGGCAATGATCTTTTAAAGAAACTAATAAAGTGAAAAAATGCATTAAAAATATTTTCCAATGTATTTATCTCTTCTGGCATGTTTCATCCCTTTTGTATATATTCCCATTTTACCCACTGTCACTTTCTTTAGCATGAGGAACTCCATTTAATATTTCTTATACTACAGCTCTGCTGTCTTTGTTTTGCTGAAAAATGTCTATTTAATTTTCACTTTTAATAAAATTTTGTAGGACAGTGTGTCTCACTCTAAGCTGGCTCTTTTAAAAATCACTTTAATTTTTTTTTAATTGTATTCTGCTTGCATTGAAGTAATTCTTACACTTGTTTTCTATGTAATTTATCTCTTATTTTCTACTTTTAAGATTTTTCTGTGTATTACCTGTTTTTATAAAGTTGTTATATCTTATTTGTTAACTGTTGTTTGTTTTTATTCTACCTTAGATTTTCTGAGATCTGAGGCCCAATAGTTTTCAACAGATTTGAAGAATAGTCAAATGTAATTTTTAAAAAGTATTTTACTTTTATATATAACCTTCTGGTATTCCAATTTTATGTGCATAGAGGCTTCATGTTGTCCCACAGACTGATGAAATTCCAATCATTTTAATTTTTCAAAGTTTTTCTCTGTGGCTGTCATTTTGGATGACTTGTATTTTTATATCTTTAGGCATATGAATATTTTCTTCCATCTATTCCACCATGACTTTTTCCTTTTGAATAATTCATTTTACAAATGTAGAAATTCTATTTAAATTTTTTAAAAAATCTCTTATTTTTCTTCTATTTATATGTTTTTCTTTAAATTTCAGATCTTGTTCATAGTAGGTCTTTTAGTCTTTGTTTGCTGATGCCATCATCCCTGTCATCCCTGAGTGTGTCTCTCCTATCTATAAGTAACACCATCCTGCTTCTTCACGTGTCTAGTAATTTTTATTAGATTGTAGACATCATGGTGCTGTATGCTTAGATGTTTGCATTTTGTTTCTTTCCTTTGAAGAGTGTTGAAGTTTGTTTTGGTACAAGTTATTTTCAGGTTAGCTTTTTTGAATTGCTTCTGACATTTTTGGGGAGGTTGGGAGTCTAAAATAGACTACTCTATGACCACTTTGTTTCTATTTCTAAGAGATATACCCTGTTGACGTTCCTTCTCAATGTTCCAGGTTCTGAGTAGTCAGAATTTTGGCATTTTCTAGCCCTATATAAATGCTAGTAATTCTTCAATGGATAGCATCCTCTTTTCATGTATGCATGCATAGCTATTTATTCAGAAACAAATGCAAGGAACATTTGCAAATTTCTGAAGCTCTTTATTTGCATAGATCCCTCCTCTCTTGTGCTATGCCTTAAAAAACTCAAGCTGTCCTCACTTTTCTGGACTTGAGGTAAGTCTTCTCAGCTCAGTGATACCACCATGCCTTGCATTATTTCACATCCTATCGTACAGTACTAAAAATGGCCTGAGGCAGAGACCTGGGGTAACTCTAGTGTTTACTTCTTTTGTTTCCTGACTCTCTTAGGGTTTAAAGTCCTGAGATCCTCATTAAATATTCAAAAACATTCATGTCATCTATTTTATCACATTTTCTAGTTGTTAAGGGTTTACTAGAAAATCCAGTACTCATTACTTCAACATGGTCAGAAATGGAAATTGTCATCATTACCCAATTTTTAAAAATTCTATGTAGTTAGGCATTTTGATAATTAACTTAATTTACATTGTAAGAAAGTAAGCCCGCCCAAGCAAATCTGGGTTATATGCCTGTTCTTTCCTTTGAGGAAACCAGAAAAAGCTGATATTTGGGTTCCTGAGCCCTTTCCTTTTGTTCCTGAGACAGATTTTTCACTGATTTTCAGTCGGTTTTATTTGGGCCCCTGAGTGTCTCAGCTCTCACACATTCCCCTGCTAATTATGAAATAAACAATGCTGAAATGTGTCTGTGATGCTCAGTGTTGGAGAAGGGAACCTGAGAAGGCTCTGCACGTGAGTGTCCCACCTTAGGATAGAGAACAAAATACGTACGAAGTTAAATTTATTTTCTAGTAAAGACGTTGCAAAATAGGACTCAAATGACTCATGAATCTCCCTTAAAAATGCTGTTGTTTGGCTCAATTTAAAGTTCTATTATTCTCTACCTATTTTCAGTTTATCTGTTGCTACTGATGGTAGACATCCGGTGCTCTGGGAAATCCACAAGGATGTCTTTACTTAGGGCACAGAATGAAGGTCAAGGCTGGGGGTCTACTGCTGTGCCATGCTTTGGGTATCTTGGAAGATGTCTTGTCTGGCCCAAGGCTCTCAGAGCAGGATATAAAGAATGAATGGTCCAATGGTCACCGCACTCCAGGGTCCCAGGCTACAGTGCAAGTGCTTAGCCACATTGGGAGCTAAGAGTGTCCCTCCTTTCTCTAGGTCATCTTTTCATTTTGACAGCCTCTTGCAGTAATGTACCCTGTTGATCCATGCACATATTGGCAGCACAGGCAAACCCTAAAGATGCTTAACCAGATCTATCCTCTCAGCCTTGTCTCTACCCACATTGTTTCAATCTCTCAGGCCCCAAGAGCTGACAACCATCAACAAGTGATTCTCTGTGTGGTTGTTTATTTAATGTCCATTAATGTCTCTGCCTCCAAGTGATTATAGGTTCCGTGGAGATAAGTGACGTGGTTTATCATTCTAGTACTGCTGTCCAGCACAGGAATTGGTACTCAGTGGACAGTCAGGAGCCGTTTGCTGTTTGAACAAAGAGATGAAAGGATATACTTAGCTGTTCTGTTTCAGTCTTATTTTAGGACCTAACTAGAGCTTGGTAGACCTGGCATCCAGGCCCAGCTTATTAGTTTTGGGATTTAAAAAGTGAATTTACTTATCAGAATGTGTCAAGCAGGGAAGATTACCTCTGTCTTCATAATTGTTTTTATTATGGACCTTCTTGCACTGAGTTTAGGAGTGAGAAAGCGGATACTAGAAGGAGAGGTATCGGTAGGTATTTGGTCTGTGTTTAGTAGAACCTGAAGAAATTTTTACTCTTTAATGACCCAGATTGCCTATTGATATGTTAACCATGACTTCATGTCCTCCCCTAAAGTCCCCTATGTTTTCAATCAGTCAAAATCTAGGTTTGTGTTCTGTCTCAGGCACTGTCTAGCTCTGTGTTCTTTCAAATTTTCTTAATATCTTTGAGCCTTGGCCCCCTCCCCACATTTTTCGTTTTGTTTTTGTAAAACAGGCTGATAGTATTTCCTCCTGTCTGGAGTAGCAGTGGGGATGAGAGCACAGCATCTGCAGAGGAGGAATAGGCACCTGGGTGCAGAGGGTGCAGCTGCTCTGAGGAATAACCTCAAAAGCATCAGCCCCCAACCCCAGGCCCGGAGAGGTGTCCGGTGGTCAGAGTCAGAGAAGGTGATGTCAGAGTGGTTCAGGATGCAGGACCGCCACGTAGATTAGTGTCATTATGTCTTGGTTGTTACTAGGTAGTGGTGGCTGCCTACAGATTTGTGTTGCAAGGGGTCTGAGGCTGTCTGCAGTCATTGCCCTGTGTGTAGTGTCTGTCTGCATTGCGTACACTGAGTCTTCTTAGTGAAACTTCTCTGACGTGCAATGTGCAGTGCAGGAGGAGAGTCAGGAATTAAATGAGGAAACCTTAGGAGAGGAGGTTTGGGAGGTCTTTGTACCGCCTGGCCTAGCCGCATCTCTTCCTAATGGCTCTCCAGGGTTGCAGAGCCTCCAAAGTGGATCCAAATCTGTTTGTTCAAAGGAGGCCAAGTTTGATTTTCCCTGAGGAGCAACCAGTTGCTTTTTGGCCAATGGTCGAGAAAGCTTTTCCTTTTATTTCTTTGATATTCCTCACTCTAGCTTCGAGCATCACTCTTCACTAATTTTTAACTAATTGGAGGATTTTCTTCCTCTCAGGGTTAGGTTGACCTTTGTGCTGGCCCCACTGGTGATGTGTAATTGTTAATCATCCTACTCTCAAGACAGGGATGGGGGATGTGAGCAAATAACCAGAGACAATCTGCGAAGGACCCCAGCAGGGGAAATCTCCAAGGCTATCCTAAGTGGGGAAGGGAAATAGTCAGCAGAAAAGCTTGGGAAATCAAAGTCACCTTGGAAATGTTTACTATTTTATTATTTTGTATAGGTTATTAAAAATCACCTGTCCTCCTGGTACTTTGCAGGACAATTTCTTATTCTGAGGTCTTGACTCAAACATTACCTATCTCGCAGAGATGCCCTTCCCGACACCCTATCAGAAATTTTCTTCTCTCCTCCCATTGCCTATCATCCCACCAGTGCTTTTCCTTTTTTTAAAGCATCTATCAGCAGTTTAAGTGGTTAGCTACAGATGTTTTTAGTGTTTCATTGCCTACTTATTTTGTTTGCTTCACTTTAGACCCACAGAAAGGACCATGTCTGTGTGATTCACCATTCTATCCCCAATAACTAGTGTATAGTTGGCACATAATAGATGCTCAGTAAATGTCTACTAAATAAATATTTGCAATAAAATGTGATCTAGCAGTAGCATTAGCATGAGACTAGAATAAGTGCCCTGATGGGTTCATGTCCTGGGTTTATGTCTTATTAGTTGTGTGATATAGGAAAGTTACCATGGCTAGAGATATAGCTCAGTGGTAGACCTAGAAAGTACCAAGCCCTGGCATCACCAGTGTCATATAAAAAGAAAAACAAAAAGAAGGCAACCAGGAAAGTTAGCTAACCACTCATGCACAAAAAGAGGAAAATGGAAGAGGAAGAGAGGAAATGATGAATATAAACCATGGCGTGCAGTAAATAAAGAGAAGCACAAATATTATCTATTAGTATTATGATGGTTAGATAGTAATTCATTCCTTCACTCATTCAACAATAATTTATTATGTGCTACACTTGGGTAGAGAGATTTTAATTAGGAGAGAGCTGTGTGTGGAAGCTTTTATTCCTCTTCTTGCTACCTCTTCCCTCTCTTCTTACCCCAAGTCTAGACCAATCCACCTGGCTCAAGAGCAGCTTTTAACTTTCATCCCAATGCAGCGTGGTCTCTTACTTCCTTCTTCTCCAAATAAGCACTAGTTGATTCCATGGAAAGAGATTCCACAACAAGATAAACTTTGGTCTACATGGAGAACTATGATCTTGTTGACTACTGGTGAAAGCTTAGACATTGATGTCAGCTAAGGAGGAACACAATAAAGAATACTAAGTTAAAATTCAGATCAATATTAAGGACTCACCTAATGAGTGCCTACTGTATGCCTAGTGCAGTGTACTTAGGCTTTCTCAGTTTTTATTTCGAGTTTTCTACCATCTTCTGAAATTCAGCAGATATCAGTTTTCCCTGCACCTCCAAAGCCTGTTTGTTGTTGAATACTAAATCACATCCCCATCCTTCCACATGCAGGCAATCAGCCCCTGTGAGCCCCAGCATCTCTTCTCATCTCTTTTGCTGGAATTTGCAGGGACGTGAGGATTTAAACTCTCAGTTCCCTCTTGAAATTAAACAGGCGCATAGAGAGGAAGATATACTGACAACTCTGGGGGGAGGGCCCTGGAATTCTAACCCTTCTGTTTCTTCACCTTAAACCCATGAAAAATCCCTGGAGTTTGTGTGAGAATCTTATTCTGACTAGACCCTCAAGAGACAATGATATAGATAAGGGCCCCTGTGTTGATACGCTGTGGGGAATTTAACTGCTACAGGGCAGGAGTACACGCTCTAGCTGTCCAGAGGCATCCTGGGTGCTCCTCCCTCCATGGAACCTCCCACTATGTCTTGATGCTCCTTTTAAACAAACGGCATCATCACTTCGTCAACTGCCTCAGCCTGTCATCGAGGACATATTCTTGGTACAGTCTTCTTCCTCACCCCATACATCCAAACAATCTCTAAACTCCCCAGATACAGCCTCCTACATGTGTCTCAACTTGACGCACTTCCCTCTGCTCTTCCCCGACTCCCTACATTCAGATGTTATCACCTCCATGACCTCCTTGCCATCTAAATCTCACCTTCCTCACTCTCCATAGCCCTCTACACCGTATCAGAGTGATTGCTCCAGAACAGTTTGGTGATTAAGTCCTATCATGAATATCTTAGTTACTTTTCTCATTGCTAAGTTAAAATACCTCAAACCTACAAGTTAAGGGAAGAATGGTTTGTTTAGATCATAGTTTGTAGAGGTTTTAGTCTGTAACTGGCTGGCTGGCTCCAAGGTAGGGTGGCATATGGCAGACAGGCATCACAGAGGAGGAATAGTTCATGGTGGGCAGCAGGTAACAAAGCAAGTGAGAGACTTTACCAGAGTCCTTTTGCCCCTTTTATATTGTATAAATATAAATTAAGGATTTATGGGATTGAGGCAGTGCCAAACCAATTAGTGGACTGATTTAGTAATCACACACCCTTAATCTCAGCATCACATACTCTAAATCCAACCATCTCTGAAAAAGCCCCTCTTATGACTACGTGAAGTTTGTGGGGGACATCTAGACACAAGCTATAGCAATGAACTTCTGTGCAGTTTCTGGAATGAGCTCTTCTCCCTGTTTCTAAAAGGTGAATGAGCCTGAAGATGAGTCTAGCAGTCTACTCCTGATCCTATCTCACTTTTTAGCTGGTAAGAGATCCAGGATCCAGATCCTTCTTGTTTGGGGTATTTCCCTCCCAAGGATTCTGTTCCCTCTCTTCTTCCTTGGTTACCACAAGTATGAACAATGCACTCTAGTGCCAAGTATGATTATATTAGTTAGTTTTTTCATTGCTTGGACAACATCTACAATTTAAAGGAGAGGACTAATTTGGTTTATTATTTCAGAGGGCTCAGTCCATGCTTGGCTGGCTGCAAGGGAGGAACATTATGTCAAAAGGATATGACAGAGGAAAGTTACTCAATTCATGGTGGCTAGAGGCAGAGCATAGGGAAGAGCATTAATGAGATATACACACCCAGGGACCCACCACCTCCAACTTGGTCCGACTTCCTAATAGCACAGTTAACTATGAACATCCGTGGATTCATCCACTGATGATTATAGCCTTCCATGATCCAATCATTTTTTCTTGAGTCTCATAATCCAGTCAAGTTGACAATTAAACATAGCTGTCACATTGCTCTTTGGGAAGACTCCCTTAATAGGCAGGTCTTTATCTCATCTGCCTCCCTGACACGGCAGGCAGGAATTAGGGTCTGCAAGAGCTCATTCTTAAAGTCCTTTGGGCTGAATCCTGCGGAGAAGGAAAAACAGGGGCTCTTCCTTGGGTTCTGATTTCAGACAAGCTGGTGAATATTCTTAGCAGAAACATAGTTTGAAAAATATATGTCCTTTGGCAACATGAAAACACTTTGGGAAGGTTCCTTTTCAAGAGGTAATGACCTTTATCACAGGTCTACCTGAGCACTCACTAGGGGACTAGGTGTTAACCACTCCCCTTGAATAAAGCAAGAGGCATCTTAGAAATGAGTCTCAAATTAGATGACAGATTTCTGGAAGATCCTGGATACTTTTCTGGAGAACTAACATTTTCTCCTACAGACTTTACCACCTCTACAAAATTCTGTCTCCCTTTCTAGACTCTTATTTCCCAACAAGGTCCAATGGGACTGTTATTATTTACCCCATTTTTAAAATAATGAATTTATCTGGGCATGGTGGTACACGCCTGTAATCCAAGCACTGCGGGAGATTGAAGCGGGAGGATTGTAAATTTCAGCTCAGCCTGGGGAACTTAGTCACTTTAGTGATGCCCTGTCTCAGCATTACAAATAGGGGCTGGGATTTGAATCAGTGCAAGGGTCCTGGGTTTAATCCTCCATAACTCTCTCCCCAACAAAAAAAAAAAAAAGAAAAAAGGGAAAGAAGTAGAAAAGAAAAGACGTTTGAAGTTATTCCCAATAACATCGGAACCAAGATGTTAACCTTGGTCTTCATGGCTATAATGGCTTCTTTCTATTCTCTGACCTTAATTCCAAAATAAGGAAACCAAAACATTTAATTAATCATTTAAAACCACATATGAGCATGACCTGTGACTATCTTTCCTAATTTCTTCTCTATGGGATGTTTGCAAAGAACAGTGCAAGCTTTCCAGGGGGAATTCGGGGCCTGGAGGACACACGGACTCCATTTACCCACCAACGCAGCACGCCAGGGTCCGTTTCAGTGGGGGAGAAAGAACAAGGGACAAGAACTCAGAGAGGCAGCTACTCAAAGAACAATGAAACATGGGCTTAGTGTTTTTAAAGTTGTAAAACATGGCATTAGATAGAAAAGAATAAAAAGTTTGCAACACCCTATTTGAGGCCTTGTTAAAAGATAGGGAACATCTCTTGTTTGTCTGTCTATCCCTTCATGCTTACTTTCTCCAATCCAATCTTTATTTGCTTTTCTGGTACTTTCCCTGTTCTAACTTACGGTTTCTGTGAAAATGTCCATATCATTCCACGATGCTTATGCATCCCTCTGTGCCCCATCACAGCCACCAATGACGGAGGGCAGCGGGACCCATCATGGCCTCCTCACAGTCCTTTCTCTGGACTTCTAAACTCGAGAAAGATTAGCCCTCTTTCCCCAGAATGCAGAGTATGAGATGAAAGAATATTAAAAACACTTAATACTCAGATTTCTACTGGGTGGTGAATACTACTTGTAGTGATCAGGAATCAGCCAGCCTGCCTGTCCTTAATCTCTGGTTTTTCTTTTCACTGGAAATGGAGAAAAACATTTCACCTCTCTGTGCCTCGAGGTACAGATAAAATGGTGTGGTCCTGAGGATTCAATCAGTTCACCAAGGGCAAGCGCAGAGCTCTATGATGTGCGCACTCTTGGTACTATACAAATATTTATTAGCAGGAGATGTAGAATCATGCTAATATTCTAGGGGAAGGGTGGGACTCCAGCTAGTGAGATAACCCTTGTGCTGGCATTCTTGTTTCTTGGTTCATTTCTAAGATCTGCTGCAGATCTTAGGGCTTGGACTCTCAACTTGCCTTAGATTCTGTGAGCCGATGAATTCCATTTCTGTCTTCTCCGGCTGAGCTGTTTTTTAAACTTGCCACAACAGCCCAATAACTAACTTTACTGAGCATTGGCATGTTGAGCATAAATGAGTCAGTCATAAAAGTAATTTGATAAAGACTCCTGACCATTAGTTAGAAGTAACGCTCTGACATTTTTGCTTCGGATTTTACTCTTTATAATTATTTTGACATAAAATGTGACAGATTGTCATTGAAGCATCTATTACCCCCCATCAGAACCATTTCCCTTTCTGTCTCCAGGGAAAATGAGTATCTTGGCAGTGTCCTTCCCTCCCACGGTTTTATATATTTACTATGTGAGTGTGTGTCAGTAGGTAACAGGTGATACTAAAATATATTTGTGGAATATCGGGCAGCATTCATTCTTCAGCAACTTGTTTTTGAAAATCAACATAGATGTAAATTCAGCTCTTTCATTTTAGGTGTTCATTTTCATTATTTGAGTGTGATATAATTTGTCTCTTTCCTTCCTGATGAATGCTTAGTTGCTTTATTTACCTATGAATGTATTTATTTTACCCTCACAAATGATCAGCATATTGGTTGATTCCTTCGTGTGTGTGTGTGTGTGTGTGTGTGTGTGTACACTGCTATACAACCCATGCTTTAGAGAAGTGTATACACTGGCCAGCCAGGCCTGGGCATCTTTAATATTACTGAAAATTGCCAAGATCCACATGCAGCAATTGTGTGTGCATGGTCCCTCCAACCCTTGGGATTATCACTTAAAAATGCCAATCTTTTAGATGTAAAGTGATATATTATAGTTGTTTCAGTGATATCTCTTTGGTAAACAGAAAAGTTGAGGAATTTCTCATAGGTTTCTTGATTATTTCTATTTGCTCTCCTAACAACTAAATTCTTGTCACTTTTGCTAATTTTTCCGTTGTGTTATTTGCCTCTTCCTTATTGTAATAGTTAGGGTTCACTAGAAGACTATATCTCATGTAATATCATACAAATGACATATAAAGGTTTAACTAAGCAGACTTAGGACTACGATGATGAAAGCATGGAAGGAAATGCTACGGGGTGGAGGGGAAAAATGAAGAAAAAGTGACATGAATTTAGTTGTTAGAGCAAATAGAAATAACCAAGAAACATATGAGAAGTTCCTCAACTTTTCTATTTACCAAGGAGATATCACTGAAACAACTATAATATCTCACTTTACATCTAAAAGATTGGCATTGTGTCCATGTTGTGCAGCCACACACAGGGGACACATGTCCATATTGCCCAGTCAAGAGCCCAAGTGTGGTCAGTACTTGGGCTGTGAGGTGCTAGGAGGTGCTCAGTACTGAGGGCTGTGAGGCGCTATGAGGTGCTCAGATGATTACAGCCCCCAGCTCCACTGTGCTCATGCCTCTTGGAGCAGAGATGGGAGGTTCCACCAGGAACCTCCTAGACAGCAGGTATATGAGCAAAGCCAAGCCCTGCTGTCTGAAGCCACTTCAACTTGAGGTGTTCCCTAGCACACAGCATATGTTGCCACAGCGTTTCCTCCTAATCCCCCTTCACAGTTGTCTTTGGTGTTTTGGAATCTTTCTCCTTTCATGTAAATTTTAGAACTTGTTTGTCAACTTCCATGGAAAACAGTGTTGGTATTTTCATTGCAATTGTACTAAATTTATTGATTAATTTGGAGGTAAGTGGATTCTTAATGGTATTACTTTTCCCACTTAGAAATGTAGTTTATTTTTCATGTTTAAATTTTTAGATCTCTCAATGATTTTTAATAGTCTCCCCACAAGTCTTACACATTTTAATAATTTCATTCCTTGTTAACAGTAAAGTACTAGAACTTTTTCTATAATATTTTCTTGCCTCCTTCCTTCCCTCCCTCCCTCTTCTTCGTCTCTTCTTCTCCTTCCTTCTTTCCTACCTTCTGTCCTTCCTTCCTTCCTTCCTTCCTTCCTTCCTTCCTTCCTTCCTTGTGTTGAGGATTGAACCCAGGGCCTTCACACTGAGCTATATCCTTAGCCCTTTCAAATAAAATTTCTTTAAACAAAATTTCACGACAAGGCACATTAAGTTGCACAGGCTAGAGTTGAACTTGAGCCCGTCCTGCCTCAGCCTCCCAGAGTCCTGGGATTACACTTGTGTGCTGTCATGCCTGACATTTTTCTATAATATTTTCTAATTGACTTGTGTTGGTTTATAAAATTTTTATCTATTAATTTGTTGTTTTGAACCAATATCTAGGAATTTTGCTAAATTATCTCTTCAGTCTTATTAGATTTGCTTTCCTGTATAAATTTTAGGATAATTATATAATTCATATATAGACACAACTCCATTAATTTCTAATCTTTAACTCTTATTTCCATTTCCTGGTCTACTTTATGAACTAAGCCCTGTGGGACAAGGAATACTACTGAATATAGGGGAAAACTTGACCTTTTTTTAGCTTTCAAAACAATGTTCCTAATATTTCACAACAAACCATGAATCTTAGAGTAGATTTTTATGAATTGCTTTATATCAGGTTAAAAATTTTCCTTCTCATGCTGAGATGTTAGATCCTGGTAGTGTTTGTCTAGCATAACCCAGTTCTTGGGTTAGAGACCTAGAACCATTACATTATTTTCCTTCTCTTTCTAGTCCCCTAAAATTTCCTTCCATGAAACAATTAAAAATTTTGTAAAATGTTTTAAGTGTGCCTTTTGAAATGATTGTTTAATACTATTGAACCATCCTTGCATTTCTGTGATAAAAATCTGCTTGATCACAGTGCTGTTTTCTGCTACATATAGCCATGAATACAGCACAGTAATTCCCTTTACATTACAATATCAGAGTTAGCTGAAATACTGACAACAGTTGGAAACCAATCACCAATGACTTGCTTACTCTTTTTGATTCTCCACTGTATTCTAAATCTCGTACCAGGTACCAGGTCAACTTGCGTCTCTTTCTGGGATGTTAATGTTGATCAGTGTATCAGATGATTCAGATGTGGTTGGGTCATTCTCTCCTGTGTAAAGTTTCCCAACAGCCTTCCACATTGGTAACCTTTGCTCTAGTTCATCCTTTTACTACAGAGTTCAAAGCGGGGGATATTCTAAATCTATTATTTTCTTCTTCATTTAAAAAAGATTAGAGTCCTTATGAAAGAACTTTTCTTCTCATCTCTCTCCTCCTCTTTCTTCTTATTCATTTAAAATTGCTCTGAGGTAGAATTCATTTAGTAGTTTGGGATTTTCCCTCCTCTATTTTCTGGTTTTTAAAATGAGTTAGTTTCACTGGATCCTGTAGAGGTTGCCAATATTTTAAAAATATCAGTTTAAAGCCGTAGGTTTTAACGGGATTGCTGTCTGTGTTTCCATCAGCTACAGAGAGTCAGACTGCCTTGCCTTTGCGTGATGGAAGTCACTGCAGGAGGACTCCCGAGTCCCTCTGACGTCACCCCAGGAGCCTTGGTAACTTTCACTTCCTGCTTATCCCAAGGTCAACTGGTGCATTTCCTTGCTAGATCTGAGCCCAGTCATTTCTGCAAGAAGCAGGTGCTTCCTGTAAGTGGGAAGTGGTGATGGCACGGGGAGGGCTCTTTTTATTTTCTTTTTTTTTGTGTCTTTTTGAGATGATCTCACTGTGCAGTTCAGGCTGGCTTTGAGCTCAATTTGTAGCCCAGGCTGGTCTTGAACTTGCAACGATCCTCCTGCCTCAGCCTCCTGAGTGCTGGGATTACAGGCGTGCACCCCCATGCTGGCGAGAGCTCTTTTTATTGGGCTGTCCTCCACACAGGTCATTTTATAAGTGCCTTTAGGAGAAACATATTTTTAAGAAAAAAGTACTTTGTAAGGTGATGCTGACAATATAAATTATTTAAAACATCCATATTTGTGGTCCATTTTGACCCTCGGGCTTATGCATTTGAAGCTCATCATCAGACTTTTTTGTTCGTTTGTTTGTTTGCTTTTGGTACCAGGGGAATCAAACTCAGGACCTTGGGCTTTCCAGGCAGGCGCTGTTCCACTGAGCTATATCCCCGGCCCATCTTCATCAAATTATTGTGTTTTAGTTACCTGAAATAATTTCATCTCAATAACGTCCTATTTTACAGTAACATTCATCGTTTTGTTTAGTTTTCAATGTTAAAGTTCTTTTTCTTATTCTGATTTAAATTGTAAATACAATTCGATTAGACATTTGCATGGTTTCAAAGACATGAAAAACAAAGGACAGTCAGAGAAATCTGGGTTTCCACCCCGATCCCAAATGTGTCTGTTTTTATAATTTTTGACACACGCATGTGATACACATCTGCTTCTTAAGTCAAAGAATACTTGTCATGTATACTTGACATGCTTTTCTTCTGTTTGTACTTTTAAAATTAACTATATTGTCTGTGGTCACTGAGTACATAGAAGTGTGTTCCTTTTCATAGCTGCATATTAGTGCATGTTATTTCACCTGGAATGGGCACTCTAGTTTAACCAACTAACTGTACTGGTGGCTTTTTGCACCCTTCCTAGGTTTTTACTCCGAAAAATGGAGCTTCAATGACTAGTTTTTTGTATCATGTCTCCTTTTTTTTTCTTTTTGTCAGTGTGTCTTTGGCATTTCCAAGTGAAAGGATAAACGGGTATATAATTTTCCTGGATATTGTAAAACTTCTCGCCGGAGAAGATGTAGCATCCACAAGTTCTCCTCGCGAGTACTAACGGCCCTGCTCTGGCTCCACCAGTGTGGAATGCGTGCACTCACACTGCCAGAGTCCCTGCAAGTCTTTTCTGCTTCTGGTGTCCCCTACTTCCTGCCCATCCCCAGGTCTGGGCAAGGACATTTCCCATGGGCATTTTGCATATTCGTTAGGCACGTGGTGGCTGCCTGTGTGTTTTCCTGTGAGGCCATTTCTGACAGCCTCAGTGTCCCCTCATCTAAGATTCCCCTTCAGATCTTAGACATTGCTCCTGAGACTGTCCCATTGCCCACTTTTTGCCTTTGGTTGCTGTAAAGGACATTTATACCACAAACACAGTTCAGGGTGTTTTGCATTGTGTGACAGGGTCTGCCTGTCCTGTGCGCCTGTGGTCAGTCTGAAATCTGTCTTCAGCTCTTCTCCCATCACCCGGCCTTGTCCCTCCTCCTCATTCCCCAAACCACCAGCCTCCTTCCTGCCGCAGTGCCTTTGCACGGCAGCTCTTTCCACTGCAAAGTTGCTCTCAGGGCATCCTCTGTGCTGGCTCTGTCTTGTTCCAGATGTGGCTCCAATGCTGCCATTGCAGAGAGGACCCTAGAGCTTCCCACTGAAGCACCTGACTGCAGCTGCCCTCTGCTGTCTCCCTCGGACTTGCTGTCTCCATAGCACCGGCCCCTGCTCTCTGGTGCAGTGTGTAATGTGACAGCTCGCTCATGGCTGAGCATGTAGCAGCTACATAATAGATACTTGTGGAGTGAAAATGAGCCAGCCGTGCACTCGTGCCCACCGTGGGTGTGCACCTGTGTGCTGAAGGTCGGAAGAGGCCCGGCATTGGCACTGAGTGGTCCCGCACATCTGCAAGATGGTCCTTTTAAAAAACTGCCTCTGGGTACTTCTTTATCTAGCTCATCTGTGTGCCATCCAGAACAGCTAGCGGCTCTCCCTTTGCGCAGATGGGGAGGACGTGCTGCTAAGCCATTCGTCATTTGCTAAGTGTTCTTGCTTCCACAGCCCTTACCTGAGCCGGCCTGGGGCTGCTCCTGACGGCACCGCCGGGATGTCTGCAGGTTACTTCCCCCTGCTCGAAGCTGGGGGTGGAGAAGGCCCAGTTAAAATAAAGTGGACTCCGCAGGGCGCAGTACCCAGGGAGTCTTCCAGCGGCATGAAGCAACATGAAATGCAGAGACCAAGTCTGAACTGAGAAGGGAACAGGTAAGAACGCAAAGAGCTCACTGGAAGGATTTTTAGTGAGAAGACGGAGCGAGGGAGCGGGGTGGGGGGGGGCGCTGGAGTGGCAGGATTCAGCCTCAGCCCCTCCTGCGGCTTCCCAAACCCTCTCTCGCTCCCTCCGCCCCGAGGGCCCGGCAGAGCAGTGAGGTTTATGGGGTGGCAGTAGCCCAAGTTTTATTTTCTCACTTTCATCAAGATTGGGGAGATCGGTGTGTCCCCAGGTTGTTTCTTGATTCTGTATCCTCAGCTCACAGGACACATCCCGGCCCTGGCAGAAAGGTGAGCGGGGTGCCGGGGTCCCGAGATCGCGCCGGCAGGTGCTGCTCGGGGAGGCCATGTGCGCAGGCCCTGTGCGCTGCCTCCTTTGTTCGAAGTCTGCTCTGCGAGGGACAAAGCACAACCAACGCCGACCTAAATCTGGGCCCAAATTCTCAGACACAATAAATATTTGGGGACAAAAGTAGAATTCAGTCAAACACATGGGTAAACAATGATTCTTAAACTGCCAAATTGCCAGTTAACTCACTTCTTCCCTTGAAAAAGCCCCTTTGGGTCTCTGTGGACTGTTGGGTTGCGGGAACCGTTTTATGGGCATTTTATGATTTTATGGTGTTCTTAAAATGTTGATCTCCATCTCGTCGGGAACTGGAGGCAAAATTCACTGGCTCCTTTTCTGCCTCGCGGCCCCTTTTCCTGGAGATATCTTTAGCTTTCTGCTTTACTTTCCTTTTAATAAAATATTGAATATCATTTTCCCTAATTATTTCTCATTGAATGGACTCCCTAAGTCCCCCTTTTTCAAATAAAAAGAATAAAATGGACCATGTAATGGGACAAGGGTTCTATCACTACTGATAATTATACACTTTGTTTTCATTGTAATTGCCCTGGTTTGAACTGTGCTTATTTTAGCAGAAAGCGTTCATTATTTTATCAACAACTGGCAGACCTCGCTGGTATTTACTGACTTTTCTTTAACCAAAACAAGGATTATGGCTCCTATCCGCGGCTCAGCTGCTAAATCTTCGCTAAGAAATTTGGGAACCCCTTTTGAATGAAACCCAGTACAAAGCTTTAAGCACTCTTTGCAACTGAGTTGTATTAAATGATAGACAAAAAAAGCCCTCTGAAGAATTGGTGCTTAATTACAACTTAATTAGCATAATTATGCATGCTAATAGCATCTCAAATGAATAGCAGTTGTCAGGAGGTTGGGACCATCTGTAAGAATGTCGGATTAATACATCATTTTTTATTTCTAACAACGCTGTAACTCTTTCCCTGAAAGTGATTTTCATTAATCAAGTTCATTTTTATTATATAGAAAATTTGGCATTTTTCATTATGGGCCATTATCCGCTTCCCCGTGCAGCCCTAATACAATACTAATGAGCCCCCGTGTGGCCGGTCGGCGTTGACAGTGGAGGTACAGGTGTATTACTATAATTGTTACAAACAGCGCATCGCACCTCCAGAGTAGCGGAGTTCGAAACTCCTAGCACCCGCATTTCCACTTGGTACCTCCCTAGGGCCTAGTACAATTTTCAGAGCTTTATGAAAAACATACATGTTTGTGGTTACAAGGAAGCTATTTAAAGAGAAAGAGGCCCACGATCACCTGCAGCGGGGCTGCTGTTTTGCTGAGAATCCCTTTCGCGCAGACTGAAAGGGGAGGAGGTGTGGGTCCGCACCCGCGCCCCGGCTGGGGAGGAGGGAGGCGGGCGCCTCGCTCCCCCATGCAGGGATGCAGGGAGCATCACTCTTTGATAAACACGGTCATAAAACTGCGGGGGGGACGCGTGTCTTCATGCTGCTTGGTCCCAAGAAACCCCCCGAATGGCAGACTGCAAATTCACATCTGGATGCCCCCCTCCCCTCGCCAGCTTGCGGCAGCGGCCAGGCCAGAGGACACCAGGCAGGCAGTCCGCGCTCAGCTACCTTTACTGTCGGCTCTGCCTTGAGGTAGTCTTCAGGGTTTATTCCTGTCCCTCCTCCCCAGCCCCCCGATCTCACACAGCAATAGCCAAACGCCTCTGCTTTCCCCAGGCGAACCCCTGCATGCACTTGGCTGTTTTCGGAGGAGCCTCGTCTGTCCCTGTATTTTTTCCCCAGACTGAAGCTCAGGGCTGTACCCCAGACTCCTAGGGGAGGGCGGCGGGTCCTTAGGCTCCTCCACCCTCAACCCAGCCCCAGGGGGCATCAGCCCCGGCCCCATGCAGATGTAAATGAAATGGCTAGCCCCGCTGCGTCCCCTCCTTGGCTTTCCGACGGCAGCAGAGGCGAATCACTGACCTCACAAAGGAGCCCCCTCTTTAACGTCACAGCGGCGGGCTGCTCGGGGTCCCCTGGGGCCGGTTGGGGCTAGTCTCCCCTGAGCACCTGCAGGTGAGAAGGGGGCTGCGGGAGAATGGGGCTCACGGTTCAGCGGGCCAGAGAGGATGTGGACCACTCAGGACTGCCCCCAGGTGAAGTCTGGTGATCCTTGGAGCGGAGATGTGCGTGGGACGTGCACACGCTCAGGCGACGGGTGGTCATTTAACTGAAAATCAGAAACAACTGCTCTCTGTCTCTCTCTGTCTCTCTCCCTCTGCCTCTCTCCCTCTCTCTGTCTCTGTTTCTCTCTCTCTCTTAGTCTCTCTCCTAACTTGCTAAGTTTGGCCACATATAACCCAGCCTTACATCTTGCCCCTGCCTTTGTAAGCTGTGTGACTGTGGGTAGATTCCTAAGTCCCTCTATGTCTTTGTTATCCTGTAAAATAAGGACAGCCCTCCTTACTTTGGAAATGTTTTAATAATCGTCGGGCACCTGGAACAACACAGGCAAGAGGCACTCGTGAAGTGACAGTTGTTACTGTTGCCAGGCAGCAGGGGTCCAGTTCAAGACCTCCCTTCCGTGTCCAAGTGGGTTGCGTTTGTGACCGCTACTTGTTTGTGTTACCATAGTGTTAACACTGGATTTGCTTTTTTTTCCTTCTCTTTTCTCCTCTCCTCTCCCCTTCCCTCCCTCCCTCCCTTTCTTTGGTACTAGGGATTGAACCCAGGGCCTTGCCACTGAACTACATCCCCAGAGTTTTTAAACATTTTTTGAGTCAGGGTCTCCCTAAATTGCTAAATTGCTCAGATTGGGCTTGAACCTGTGATACTCCTGCCTCAGCCTCCAGAGTGCTGGGATTACAGGCTTGCTTCGCTTCAACTTAAACACTAGACATTTTTGAAGCCAAAGGCTTGCTGCTGTCCTCCGGGCTCGGGTATTTGGCCAGGCCTCAGGGACAGGTGCGGTGCGTGCAGCTTTCCTTCCTCCGGAGCTTGCAGGAGGCTGGCAGCGACAGGGGCAGCTCAGAGCAGCAGCTTGGAGCCCGTGCAGGCTTTAGGGCTCTGGGGTCCCCACCCACCAACCCCTGTCAGCAGGCTGTTCTCCTTAGCGGGAAAAGGTGGCGATTACAAAACACAGCGAACAATGTGGGACCTGGGCTCAGGAGTTGGCGGAAGACCGTTGTGAGCCCTTCTGCTACGATTTCGCATTTCCCTGGACCTGTGCATTGTGTTTTCAATAAAGGAAAGAAAATAGCCACAGAAGAAGCCTCCTGCGCATGTGGCAGAGTGGGAGCTGTCTTCTGGAGGGGGCAGGCTGGAGGCTGGGAGAGCGTGCGGATGGTGGGGTGCAGGACACCCCTCCCGCTGGAAGAGTCCTTCAGATTCCTTTGCATCGATCCTGTCCCTGGTGCATTCCTGTAGCTGGTAGAACCAGCCCCTTGCTGGTTTCCCTGTTTCACTTTGTCTCACGACACTAGAGAGCTTCCCCTGAATGGGACGTGCAGCTGCCTGTCTTGTTCCTGACACTAAAATGATCTGGGGCAGACGAAGACAATCTGAATGCCCTGAGAGGACGAAATCAAATTAGAACCAAGAAACAACTCTGTGTAAGATTCTACTTGGGAGGCCCAGGCAGGAGGGTTGCAAGTTGGATGCCAGCATGGGTGATGTAGCCAGACCCTATCTCAAAATAAAAAATAACAAAAGGGCCTGGGGACCTAGCTCAGCAGTAGAGAACCCCCGGTTCTGAGAAAAAAAATCCCTCCTTTGAAGAAAGGAGTGAATCGTAGGCAGCTTTTGGGGAATGCTCATCCTGTGTCCGCCCAAGAATGGATCAAGGGGATACTGGGCTCCTCAGGACTGCAGGGAGGAAACTGAACTCCAGCCGGGAGCCTTGGGCCCCTGTCCTGCTGGAGGCACTGTGTGGGACAGAGAGGACTTCTTTCCAGCCGGGTAGAGCAGCTCCTGACCCGCGCCGGGTACGACTTCTGGCCATGTCTCTGGATGACTTCTGGGCGTGAAGGTTAGGATACAGTAACAAGTCCTAGTGGAAGAGGTATAGCAGGGCGTCCGAGTTCCCTGGGGTTGCTTTGTGCCGGGGGCTGGGGACAGAACCCAGGATCACTCATGCTAGGCAAGGGCTCTACCTGGAGCTCCCCTGAGCCCAGGTCTGCTTTTCTTGGTTTTAGTTTACTCATTTAGGGCTTTAAATTTTCTTTTTACTGTGGACATTTGCAGTGTGCAGTGTTTGCATTCGTTTTAGGGAGCTGGTAGGTAGACATAATATTTCTTTTTGTTGTTGTTGTTGTTTTCTCTGGTACTGGGGATCGAACTCACGACCTTGCACTTGCCAGGCAGGCGTTGTGCCACTGAGCTAAATCCCCAGCCCCTGACACAGCATATCTTAATTGTTTTTGTCTGTCCCACCTTCCCTCTGCTCTGTCTCTAGACCCTCTTCCTGTTTGCAAAAGGTCTATCTCCCCGTTTCCTGTTCTCTTTTATTTTGTTGTTACACTTTTACACTTTGGATTTCTCCTGTAAGAGAAACCATGCAATATTTGCACTTGCATATGTGATTTACTTCACTTAACATTATGGACTCAAGGCGCATCCACCTTCCTACAAATCACTCAAATTTATCCTTCTTTATGGCAGAGTAGTACTCCACTGTGTGTAAGTACCACATCCTTTTTATCCATTCACCTGTTGGTAGACATATGGGCCTCTTCTAAGCTTGAGCTATTATGAGTTTTGTTGCAGTAAACATGGGTATGCATGTATCACATACATACGACACGATGTCTTTAACTCTTTCGGGAAGATACCGAGAAGGGGAATAGCTAGGTGGAATGGAATTTCTCGTTTCAGGTTTTTGAGGAGTCTGCATACTGAGCTCTACCATGGTAGTTCTGTGTACACCCCACCCACTCCCCGCAGCATGGCCGGCGTTCGTTATTATTCCGTATCTTGTTGGTGGCCATTCTTTCTGACGTGAGATGGGTCTTACTATTGATTTACTTTGCGTTTCCCAAATGGCCAGTGATGCTGAGCATTTTCTCACGTAGTTATCGGCCCTGCGCACAGATCTGCGTTTGTTATTTCTGCTTCCTGCAGTGTTCGGTCCGCGGGGACAGCTTGCTCCCGAGCCCGAGCCGGCCGAGCCCTTGCGCCCACGCCCGCTCCGGGCCTGCTGTGGTGCTGGCGAGAGCCCGGCCCGCCTTGGGGTGTTTCTTACCCTCCTCCCCAGAGTGGCCCCGAGTCTCGTTACCGAGGGCTCGCGGGGCCAGCTCCTCCACTCCAGAGGGCAAAGTTCGCTTGCTGGAACTTGCCCGCGGACAACACTGCTTTATACAAAAGGAAAGGAAGGCAGAGGTTCTCCGCGGCGCCCGGCGAGGGCGGGCAGGCGGTGGAGGCGGCGCTGTTCTCTGGGATCCCCGTAGAGCAATCAAATCTTTGCATGCCGCAGCGTGTTACAGCCTGCAAATTAATATTAGATCTGATTCTGAAATAAGCCTAATGAGGATGACTTTTAGAGGGGGGCGTTGTGTTTTTTGCTGCATTTCGCAAAACCCTTTCTCTGCTTGACACATGAAGTTAAAAATACGACTTCTGCCCTTCAGCTTGCTGGTGGCTTCGCATCCGGCAGCCAGGGGCCACAGGCAGGGCCCGCGTCTGTGCTCTCAGAGTCCTTGCTTCGGAAACTCTGGGGCGGTTCCGGCGCGGACGTGCATGTGTCCCAGAGACCTCCGGCCTGTGGGCGATGGGGGTTGGGGGCAGCGCTGTCTTCCAGGGGGTGTCCTCGGAGCTGACCCCGGACGCTGTGGGCTGCCCCCCTTGCACGCACACATCTTCCACGAGCCGCTTGTTCTTCCTCAGCCTCTCCGCTGCAGTATCACCGCCCACGGATTCTATATCTCATCCAGTCATACAGTGGAGTCAGCTGCAAGGGCCAGAACTGGGGAGTGGGTTAACTAAGAGATCCTGCTTCAAGATCTGGCCTGACCCTCAATTCCCACACATGATTTTCTCTCTGCTTGGAGTGCTATGCCCCGCTCTTCTTTTATCAAGTAACAAACTCCTACCCATCTCACAAAACCCTGGTGAAATAACCCATTCTTTGTTTTTCCCTTTTTCTTTCTAGAGATTGACTTCTAACCCTGGGCTCTCAAGACATTTGGACACCCCTCTATTAAAATGATATCTGCTGATTTCTAAATGCGCATGCATGATGCCCAGACCTGTGGCATCTGGTAGGATAGGCAGTAGCCACCTGTGGTTAGGTCACTAGGCATTTAAACTGGTTCAGATTAGACACAGAGTAAATTCAGGTCCTCTGTCCCCCAGCAACATTTCAAGTGCACAGCGGCTGGTGCCCACTTACTGGGCAACACAAGCGACCACTTCCCACCCCCGGGGGGTGGGGCATTCTGTGGAGCTGTGCTGGCCCAGAGAACCGGCTCTTTCTGGCTTACACTCCTGTGCTTCACCCCCAGTGAACTCTCCTCTGACTGAGAGCAGCAGGCGTTTGACCCGTTCTCCTCCACACGGCCTTCCCACTCTCTTCCAAACCCTGAATGTCTGTGACTGGGACTGAAGGTGATGTGGTAGGTGGAATGCTGTCCACACTGTTCCTTCCCAGCTAGGGGCGGATACACCTGCTAGGAAGTTCTTGGGAGTTCTGATTGCTCAGTACTGCCTAGTCACAATGCCCCTTTGTTCTTTTTAGCAAACTGTAAGGCATTTCCTTTTCTTCTCATCACTGCTGAAATAGTGGGAACTGCAGCAACCATTTTGTGGCATGAGGTGATAAATGAAAACACTTGCAAAAGACGGCAGATAACAGAAAGGTGGCATGTACTATGACGGCACCTTTATATCAGCCCTGGGCCGCACATGTCCTCAGATTTCTCCTTGTATATAGCCAGAGTACATGCCTGTTTTTAAAAATATTAGTAGCTGAGTTTCACTTGCCTTGCAGCCAGAGGCAGTTCTGACACACAGATGGAATGAGGGGAGCCCCAGGCCTTCCTGACCTAAAGATGAGGAGGATTTTTCTTTTTCTTTTTTTTTTTTTTTTGTCTTTTTGAGACAGGGTTTTGCTATGCAGTTCAGGCTGGCCTTGAGCTCACTTTGTAGCTCAGGCTGGTCTCAAATTTGCAAAGATCCTCCTGCCTCAGCCTCCCGAGTGCTGGTATTACAGGCGTGCACCACCATGCCCGGCGAGGATTTTTCTCAAAGCACAGTGCTTGGAACCTCCAGCTATGGGCTGGAAGAACAGAAGGCTGTGACATTTCTGAGTGAACCATTAAGGGACTGGGTGACTGAACCCCAGGAGGCTTGGGACAAGGGCCCCCCAAATTTAGCCAGGATGGGTCTCTGCCTGTCTGTTCTGCTCTCAAAGTCCTTAGGTGCCCGTGGGGGCGGCTTCTCCCTGGCTCCTTCTGACGGACGCCCCACCCACCTGTCCCCAGCCATCCCCGCAGGGGATACTGAACACAGGGACGGTTCTGGGGTAACTTCGGTGTCTCTCACTTGGCAGGGCTCTCCCACAGTGCTTTTGACCTAGAGTGAGCCGGAAAGAGTACCCTCTTCCACTCAGACACAGGGGCCTTTGTTTGGTTTTTGCAGTCCCCGGGAGTGAACCAGGCAGGGCCTTCACACTGAGCTACGTCCCAGCCCTTTTTTTTTTTTTAAATTTTGAGACAGGGTCTTGCTAAGTAGCTAATTGCCTGGGTTGGGCTTGAACTTTCGACCCTCCTGTCTCAGCCTCCCACTGTGCTGGGATTACAGGTGTGCACCACTGGGCCCAGCTAATGAAGTAAAGTTTGTGCTCTGGAGAAGACAAAGGGGACATGGCTTTTAGCTCAGCCGGGCCTCCATGCAGCCCATCTTCCTGTGCACGGACAGGATGCCTGCGGCGTGCTTGTCCTCCACAGGGCAAAACCCCTGCTGACGTGAAGTGAAAAGGGAGAGCACAGCAGCTCCGTCACACTCTGTCCCCGCAGCCTGCCCTGCTTTGCCCACCGGGTTCGGCAGCCTCCGGACCCTGCGTCCGCTGCCACGCAGATGGACGGCGAGCTTGCTTTCAATCAGCACGCTCCGGATTTGCCGGGATTGTGCGCAATAAATTGCTAGCTAATAAATTTCCCATCGCTTCCTTTGGTAAATGCCAGAGAAGGGCCTGGACGTTCCCGTGTAGATTTAATTACACATTTAGTGTTCCTGTAATTTTGAATTAATTACATGCCAAACAGATTTATGTTCTATGTACTTAATAAACCTCCGTAAGTGCCCTTTTTAGCAATCAATTGGTATTTAGGACCCGGTTTGTTTTTTAAAAATAATGGTTCACGTTGCTAGGTCTTGTACGTTCCATATGTTTGGGTGTTGATAGAATTAGAGGCGCCAGATGTTGATACTGCCGTGAACGCAGACGGCAGAGATAGCGGGGTTCGGTGCCGGGCGAGGGGAGCGCGTATTCGGACTTCAGAGAGCCGGAGTGCGGGCTCCTCAGCGCCTGGGTTTCGCGCATCTGTCCAGGACGGACGTGGTCCGAGGGCTTTGGGGCCGCGATGGACGGGCAGGTGCAGTGTCCTTCTATGTCCGGCAGGGGGAGCGCTTGTTGCTGGGGGTATTATTTTGTCCTTCTAGTGGGCTGGTCGTGTCCCCTCTCTGGGGAGCCTTCCTCCCAGGCTCCGCGGGCATCTGGATCGAGTTTATTGAGCGTCTCCTCTGGGCCCAGCACGTGCGGAACGATCACTGGCCTTATCTCCTGGCTTCATCTCCCGGCCTCTCCTCGCTGCCGCCGTGGTAACGAGTCCCTGGTGTCTCACCAACGAGGGGCGGGGGGAGACAGATCCAGGAAGCCAGGCCACTGCTGGGGTTCCCGGCCAGGTGCAGCAGGGACTCAGACTTCGCAGGACAGGTGGGCCCCGCACCCTGGGTCACCATGGTTTGTTCCTGGGAACGGCATAGGGAATTCCAGAAATAAACAGTGCATACGTTTTAAATTGTGTGGTGCTCTGGGTCCGGTGCTGAAGTCTCACACCCTCCTGCGGCATCCCATGCGGCATGTGAGTCGTCGGGTGTCCAGGGTACCCGTGCCGTGTGCGTGCGCCGTGTATGTGTCTGAGCGCGCGTGTGCGTGATGCGCCGAAGGAGACCGCAGTCACGTAATTATACTGCACTGCGTTGTTCTAAGCACAGCGGGCGGAGCCTCCGTCCTCCCCGCAGCCCCCGGCGTCTGTGAACTCCGTCCCCGAGCGCGGAGGCCACTGCAGCTGCTGTGTGTTGCTCCTGGCTCAGCGCTGTGCCCGGTTGGCTTTCTGTTGTTATTAGCCTCGAAGCTTACCTGCTTGGAAGTGTCAAGTGGCTTCCGTGTGAGGCCCCTTGCTGGTGGGCTACCGCTGCTCCCTTCTGGCAGTGCCCGGCAGGATGGAAGCAACTGGAGCACAAGGCACGGATGCCACCAGAGACTGACCCACACCCCAGCCCAACTTCGGGCGCCTCCCCAAGCAGGGCAACTCAGGGAGCCCGTGGCCCGACTTGCCTTTGCATTCTGAGCCCACCAAGCAGCCCAGCGCTTCCAGCAAGCCCCTGTCGGTAGGGACACCAGCAGCAGCGCCTTTGCTAACAGGGAGAAAACCTGGCTTGGGCTGGGAGAGGCTGTGCTCTCCCAGGTGGAGATGCATGTGGGGCTGCGGGGGGCACAAGGGCAGGTCAGAGCAACAAACGCGGGGGCCCAGGAAATGGAGAAGCAGGGGTGGGATGGGAATTCCAACCTCCACAGACTCGCCTGGGTTCTCTTTCCACACGTGGAGTCTGATGTCTCCCTGGAAGAGGTCACAGGCTGGTCCGCACCGCAGGCTGAGGGATACTGCGCTTCACCAAGCTGCTCCTTCACGTTCAGAGAGCGGCGCTCACCTGCGCTCCACCCACCACCTCCTGCGGAAGATGCAGCAGCCAGTCTCTCCCTGACCACCTGGAACCCTTGCTGGGGAGACTTTGAAAGGAGCTATGCTAGATAAAGAATGTAGCAGGGCATGGTGGTGTCCACCTATAATTCCAGCCCTCTGGGAGGCTGAAGCAGGAGGATTGCAAATACAAGCTTGGCCTGGGAAATTCAGCAATGTACCAAGACTTTGTCTCAAAACAAAAAAGAAAAGAAAACAAGTAAATAAAACGAAACTTGCCCCTTTTGCTTGGTTCCCTCGTCACCTGAAAATCCACTCAGACCTGTGGAATGAAGCAGTAACCTCGCATGCGGCCATCATTATTGCTAGATAATTGACTACGGATCCCGAGTGAAACAAAGGTGGTTACAGAATGGTAAAGTCAATTATCATTTATTAATGGTGGTTACAGAGCATAGCAGAGCAATTTATAAATTGAATTTTTAGATTGAACAGCTTTCTATTTATATTTTTAAAGGCAGGAGATAGGCTCTATGGAATAAAGTGTGTGACATTTAGCTGGTGACATGGCACACGTGGTTTTTTTTTTTAAATTCTTTTGAAATGAGTTCTTAATTAGGTTACTCTTATAATACACCTTTACGGTGCACCTTGTTCCTTTGAATGAACCTGTTAAATGTGCTAATTATCTGCCATCTGATGCTAGTGAAGGGACCCGGCACCTATTAGTGTGTGTGTATGGGGAGCAGAGTACACCTTGTACCCACACCCATAGGGGGGTCTTTAAAGAGGACGTTTAGAAACACATGATGGGAGACAGAGAGCAGCCCGAGGAAGACCCGGCCAGTGTGCGCCAATCTTGTGAGACTTTTGATCACAAAGAGCCATTTCACTGGCTCTGAAACAGAAAGAGATGGATGAAAAATAAAGAGAAACATCACTAATATCACACAGTGGCTTAGGCTCTGCTGACTTCTGAAAGCATTTTTATCTTTGGGTCAGGGGACTAAGATATGCAGGGAGAGGAGGGGAGGGTGGTGAGAAGAATGAAGATGTGTTAGGTATAGGTCCCAACTCCCTGCGATGACTGGAATTATTCTGTACTGTGGACATGGACTGATAAAAATTGTGAAAGACAGATTTGACTTGTTACCATGATTAACCAACCTGCCGTCAAGCAGGGCAAGCCAAAGGGGTCTCTTTAGTTTTTGTTTCCAACTCTGAAGAGTTAGTGGACCAAGAGGGCACTGTCTGGGAGTTTGCAAGCAGGTGGGTTCTCTCCTCCGTGTGGGTGGCGCATGCCTCTGTCGTCCTTGCAGGAGCTCTTGTTTCCTGTGTGACTTCCCAGCTCCTGAGACCCTTGTTAATCTAAGTGCCAAGTCACAGTCCCACCTATCCAGCCCCTCCCGACCTGAGCCAAAGGAAATGTGTCCAATGTCTTCTTCCGGAACTCCCGCCTTCCTTTTTATTTGTTCATTTGTTTTATTTGGTGGTAGTAGAGATTGAGCCCAAGGTCTTCTCTTCACTGGTCTTTTCCCAGTTCTTTTATTTTATTGTATTATTTTATTTTTATTTTGAGACGGTGTCTCTCTTACTAACTCACCAAGTTGCCCAGGATGGGCTCAAACTTGAGATCCTCCTGTCTCAGCCTACCAGAGTGCTGGGATGGCAGGCGTGAACCACCATGCTAGAATCTTATTTATCACCTGACGATTTAGCTCATTCTCGGGGAATCTGTTCTGTTGCACAGCCCTGCCTGTCAGACCCAACAGCTGTGTCTCCTCTCACCGCTCTGATTAGATATTTGCAGCACAGGCCACGCTGCTAGTTCACTCCCTTCCTTCACCCTGGTGTTCGGGGGCCCAGGAATATCAAGCCATTTATACAGATGTTGCCTCATGTGTCACGAGCCCAGGGGACGAGTGCACAGCTGGAATTCCCGTGGACTCTCATGCAGTCTGCAGCCAGCGCTTCCCTCTGCGCGCCTCCAGCTCCCCCGTCAGCGCATCTGATTTCTATTGCAGGGTCTCTGGGTAGAGCCCTGATTAGCTTTTCTTTTGGAGCTGATCCTCACATTGCTTACAAAACGAGTGCAAATCATGGAAACGATCCTAAACCGAACCCACGAGCGGGAAGAGCGCGGGGGAGGGGAAGCCGCGGTGGCCGAGAGGCTGTAAACACGGGAGGTCGTCAGGACTCGGCTTCTCCGTGGTGTTTCTGCTGGGAATCGCGGGGCAGGCCCTGTCGGGAAGATTCCTTCTCGCTTCTTAAAAGAACTGCAGTGACAAAGACAGAAAACCCATCCTCTCTCCCAGCCATCCCACTTCTAGCTTCTTCAGCCCACTCTGCACTGACTCGGAATTCTTTGGCCCCAATTAAACCTTTGTGCCTGTTTGCATAACAGCTGGGCCCCGCTGCGGTGGGAGGGACGGGCTGAGAGACAATTTTATGCATTGTGTCTGTGTTCCGTGATTGGGTCAATAGTCCATCCCCTGGAATAAGAAACATAGCTACGGAGGAGAACAAAACCATCATTTAAATTCTCCACACAGCCGCTCCACCCACCACGGACAGGGCTGACATTTGGGAAGGGTCCGGGCTGAAGGCACAGGCGGCTGACATCCTCCAGGCCCGGGCCCAGCCGGGAAGCGCATCCTCCCCCACGGCTCTGCTCAGTTTTAGCCAAACTTCCCGCACTGGTGTGAAATATTTAAAGCCACATTCCACAGAGTTTACAGATGGGAAGTTGGGAAACAGGTCCTGTGTGCTGCACTTTCCCTGTGCCAGGGTCCACCTGGTCTGCATGGTAGAGTAAGGGCAGCAGCACAAAGCCAAGAAGGAAGGGAAGGAAGAAGGAAAGAAGGAAGGAAGACAGGGAGGGAGGGAGGGAAGGAGGAAGGAAGGAGGAGATGCAGGCAGGCCAGCCTTCTGGGCAGGTGGGCAGGCCTGAGGAGGACTACTAGCCCTGTGAGTGGCCACTGCCACTTTTTGATTCTTAGCCTTGAGTGCTGGACATGGAAGGGATCGCTGGGAGTAGAGTCTAAAGCACATGTCTACTTCCCATCTGTGCAGGGAACCTGTCCCTCTGCCAAACAGCTCTGCCAAGGTCTGTGCTGGGTTTGGGGGATACAGGGCTTAGAAGATACAACACAAAAGGCTTCACCAATACAAAAGGCTCCCTTTGCAGGACAAGGTGACACACGTGCCAACCTGGAGCCCTGGAGGCCAATCAAGGTGTCTACAGTGTGCTCCGGGGGCTCGCAAGACGGCTCCATTAGTTCAACCCATGGTAGAAGCATCTACTGTGTGTTGTTGGGTGAGTCAAGGTGGGCAAAGAGAAACGTTTTTGCAAGAAGTTCATAACCCTAACGGTAGAGGGGAGGCGGAAGGCTTGTGGAAGAAACAAGGCTTCTCCTGTCGGCAACCATTGTTGGCATTTGAAGGTAAGAATCTTCCAGGTAAAAACATGGTAAGGGGAGGAAAGGGGACATCCTTGGCTGAGGATAGTCAAGGGCCAAGGTGTGCAAACAGCCAGTGCGATTAAGGAATGGGCGGAAGCCCTAGCATTTCTTCAGACTTGCACATAACAATAGGCCAGGGCTTCATAGACCAAAGAGAACTTTCCAGATCTCCCCCTGGCTAGACTGGTTCCGTGCTGTGTTCACTCAGGGAAGGAGGCACCTTTCTTGCTGCTCCATCTGAGGGAGCCTCATGGGTGGTCTCCCAAATGCACCTCATCTCATCACTCTCTGAGCTCCACCCGGAACACAGCAGGCAAGATTCCTCCTCAGGATGACAGCTGTCGCCGGTTGCCCTGGCTCTGGAGCTCATTTTGCCTTTCTTGGCCACCTGGACAGGCAGGGCCAAGGGTTTTTCTGACAGAAGGCACGGTACCCGAGCTCTGCAGGAGCGAGTCTCAGCATTAAAAGCGAATCTCAGGTTCGGGCCCTGCCCTAGGGGTAGCAAACATGCGGCAGTTGTAAGCTCCTGAATTGTAGCTGAGGGCCACGGGAGGGCTCAGCATGGGAACCCTGAGCCAGGAATCAGCTTCTGGCGGAGATGAGCATCCCCCTTCCATGGGCAGAACTGCGCCAGTATGACCTCAAGCCTCGATCAAGAGACCCCTTGATTCAACCTCAATAAAACTATATTTTAATAATATAAAAATGGGGCTGGGGCTGGCACTGGGCTCAGCGGTGGAATGCTGTCTAGCACATACAAATCCCCTGGGTTCAACTGCCAGTACTGTAAAGAAAACAAAAGAAAAACAAAAACCAAAAAGAAGTGTTTATAATGTGTAAACTTGGCCTTGAAAACAATCTTGTCTTTTCTACTCTATTTTTCTCCTTTGATGAAAAACCAATCATCTAAGTACGCTGGAGTTTACAGGGAGTCTCTTATGTGTATGCTTCACAGGAACTTCTTAAAAACCACAGCAGAAGTGGTTAAACAAGATACATAGGGGAGAAAATTCAAAGCCAGACAGACCCCGTGGCACACACTACAGCTTGTGCCTGATTCTGCCTGTTTTAGTTCCCCTTGTTCCTCAGAAGGCGTGGGGTGGTCTGCGGAAGGATGTAAGTCCGATAAGGATTTGAACAGGATCGCAAATCCTAATCCAAAATTTGATGGAGTGCCTCGCTGGGAGGCAGTGGGACTACAAAGGCTTCACTTCTTTGCTGAGTTGCTGTGGCTGCCAGGGACTTATTTGGCTGTCGTGGAAAATGTGTGTCTTGGGTTCCTTAAGCAATGAGTTGATTCTGTGATCACGCTGCCTTTCTTTTTATTAGTACTGGGAAGTGAACTCATGGACCTCACGCTTGCCAGGCAGGTGCTGTGCCGCGGAGCCTAATTGCGCTGCCTTCTGCCTACAAAGTCAGAAAGGTGGGATCAGGCATCTGCTCGGCAGCGGTCCCCATACACTGGCAGAGTCCTTGCTGGGTTTAGTCTTGTCCTCTGAGGTCACCGACCTCAGTTCACAAACTTAAGTCACTCCACGATTCTGGGGAAGATGGTCAAGGTTGTGTTCATTGCTCAGTGCAATTTTTGAATGGAAGCAAAATCTTGCTAAATGCTCAGCAGAAGTGTTCATGAACTGAGGTAGTCCTGTACTCAGTACTGGCCGGAAGGAGGCTCCTCCTGATTTTGGAAGTTGGCTTTTTTGATTCCAGGTTGTTGTAACATTCATCCCAAGCACCAGAACCTTGTCCTCTGCCCACGAAGCAGGAAGTGTTCTGAAATCATTGTTTTTCTTCTTAAGCATGGCTGCTCTTGACTCAGTTTTGAGCTCGTCCCACTCCACGGCCTTAGTCCTTGTCCTCACCCCTCATCTGCTCTCTGAGAGGCTGCACCCACTAAACATCATGCGGACCCCAGGTGGTCAGGGCTGCACTGTGTTTGGGGGTCCCAGAAGATGAGCGGCTGCAGTTATTGTCGTTTCCTTCTGCCTCTGAGCCTCAAGGCTGAGTCCATACACACTCATCCCATTTCACAAGGCTTAAAACTTCTGGCCCATTGTTATACCTGCGTCTACAGTGGACAAGCAGGAAGGGGGGCATGGAAATTACCTCCTTTCTGAGCCTCACCCTCTCTCTCCTCTCACCTCTGCCCACCAGTATGTGGTTCTTATTGGATATAAATATCTGGTAGCCCTTGCAAAGTTGGGTCACCTGATTTCCCATTTGGATCTAAGGTGCTGATGGTTTTATTGGAGTTATGGGCCTTTAATCTGCTCTGTGGTGCATTTCTGCGGGAAAGTAATTCCGAAGTGAAATTATTTCTCTTTGTGTAGGAACCTCCAATCCTCTGGCTCTTCCTGGGCTGGTTCTACCAGAATTGAGCTTGTTTTCTGGTCCTCTGCTGGGTAGGACAGATGGCTGGGAGTGGACAAGGTGAAGGTCAATAATCTGTGCTGTAGGATGGTCCTGGCCAAACACAGTGCAGTTCCCTAGATGAGAGGGCTTCAGGCATGGTTATTTTATTTATGCAGTGAGATGAGGGATTTTTGCACAAAGACTTGCAGCTGCAGATCTTCTTCTAGGATGAAGGCCAGCTTCTCAGACACCAAACTCTACTGGACAGCAAAAGTTACCACTGCTAACCACAAGTCTAGGATCTGGATGTAATAATCAGACTCTCCTTGGAGTTATGTTTTATTTTCTCTTTAAGACTTCCCAGCATATGGGCAAGTTAAGAGGGCAGGAAAGTTTGGTAGGATCTGCTGATCTGTGCCACGGTGACTGGCTTAGAATTTTAGTTTCATCTATATTAGCTTCATGACTAGGCATAGGATTTCATTTCTATCTTCTCCAATTTCATCTTTCTGAAAAATGGGGATAACATTGCCTATTTTTGATAGGCTAAAATGCCCCTCCAAAGAAACCCATGTCCTGGAACCAGATGCTCCTGGAGTCCCAGCTACTTAGGTGACTGAGGCAAGATGATCACTTGATTCCAAGAGTTTGAGCCCAACCTGGACAACAGGATGAGACCCCCCATCTTAAAAAAAAATTATTAAAAAAGAAATCAGTGCCCAAATTCCTAGAACCTCCATATGGTGGCTTATTTGGAAAAAAAGTACTTGCTTAATTTGAGAATTTTGAGATGAGGTGATTAACTTGGATTCTCCAGATGGGTTGTTAGTGCCAGAAGAAGGGTCCTTCTAAGAGGAGAGCAGAGGGAGATTTTACAGACCCACAGAAAAAAAGAGAATGTAAATCTGGGAATGAAATAGGGAGATTTGAACGTAGAGTTTTGGATTTTGGAGTGATGTTACCAGGAGCTGAGGAATGGCAGCAGGCACCAGGGTGGGAAGGGCTAAGGAATAGATTCTTCCTGTACCCTCCAGAAAGACTGGGCCCTGCTGACGCCCTCATTTTATCCTGGGGAGACTGAGGTTGGGCCTCTGGCTTCCAGCGCTGTCACAGATTTCTGTTGCTTGAAGCTGCCATGTTTGTGGTAACTTGCTATAACAGCTGCATGAAACTAACACTTACCTCGATGGTGTTATTAGGAGGATTTAACAAAATAGTGCATGTAAAATGTTTTGACGCCTCTTTGGTATTTCATAGTAAGCCTTCACTAAATATTGGCAAGTATTATTCTAGATTTTCTTGGGACAGTGCAAACAGACAGAGTTTCCAGTGGGTGTCCTGGCTCGGTCACAGTGACTTGAAAGCTCAAGTTGAACTGCTCCTTACGCCTTCAGCAAAAGGAATTGAGTGAGTCCTGCCCTGCTCTCCTGCCCAGGAGTTGTGTAGCTCCAATGAGTTAATGACATGAAAGTGGTTTGCACATCACCTGGGTTAAGCTGTGGTCACAAAGGCCAGGACCAAACAGAGGCAGCGTCAGAGAGGTCAGGGCTGGAGCTTTGTTCCTCTGGCACTGGGAGGTGAGATCATCTCTCTCAGCTTTTGTTCCTGCTTTTCTGAGCTCATTTGTTGGTTTTCCCCTAATCCCAGCCCCTCCATTCCGGAGTGGAGCCCCAGATGACAAATCTCTAACTGTCCCAGCCAGCTCTGAGCCTCCCCCGTGGGGCACATTTCTTCTTGTTTCTATTTTTAAGAGGCACAAACAAAAATAAAAACAAACCCTGAAATATACTAATCTTAAAAATGATTTATAGTGCCTAGCATAGACATCGGGTCAATAGATTCCGATTTAACTTTACTGAGGGTTTGAGATGTTCCCGATGTGTTTTTATTTTAGACCAGAGACCCAGAAGACTGAGCACCAGGATGTCAACTTAGGTGGAACAAGTCAACCCTTGGCAAATGCTTGAAAGTGGTGAATTCATCTGTAAAGATGCCCAGCCTCCCAGGAAATGTGCTGTTTTAGCCTGAGTAGGTAAAGGAAAACACACAGGAAGCGAACAAGTCATGTCTACCCATCATTTGCTTTGTCTTTTACGGACGTTTCCCTGGCATCCCTCTCCCTGAGATGGTCACAGGCATGCTTTATGCCAACAGCCTGTTCCTGGGGGATGTGGCAGATTCTTCCGGGTCATGTTTTTCAGTCTGCTTGTCCACTCATCTGCATTCAATCAGGTAAAGATATATACTGAAAGCCCACCATGTTCCAGGCACTGTGTTAGGAACTGCGGAAACAATGCCCAGGGTTGGTATCTGGAGTTTGCAGTCCACTGGGGGTGACAGTGTAAGCCAGTTGGTGACAGGACACTGACAGCTTGCAAGGGTGCAATGAAGGGACAGTTTGCACCGCAGCATGTCCCTGGGGAGGAGTTAGCTCTGGGGTAGTCAGGTCTGGGGTAGGAAGAGAGATGAGGTGACCCAAAAGGGAGTGGAACATGTTAGAGTCAGATTAGCGTGTGTAGAGGTCCCAAGGTGACAGCAATCATGACAGATAGGAAAAATCAAGAGGAAGCAAGCATGGCGGTGAGCAGAGGGAAGAGAAGGTCTTGAGGTGGAGCTAAAGGAGAAGTAGGGGCCACAGTGGTGGCCTGGTTGGTCATCTTAGGGGGACCGGTATTGGGGGAAGATCTATCTCCCCATTCCTGCTATCCTGAGCATGTGGGCCTTCACTGCGCCTGTCTGATCTCCAGCTGGTGTGGGTCAAGCTGGGGCCATCAGAAAGCTGAGCCTCCAGAGTGAGTGTTCTGTGAGTGGCGTCTGTTCTAAGTCTCCTTCTGGCCTAGATCATCCAGGGGGGTTGGCCTCCATTTCCCCGCAGGTCTATGTCTTCATTCTGACCCACACATCTTATTTTTACCTTGAACCCCACTCTGTCCCTGGTATGTTTCTTTCATTCCACAAATGTTTATTGAGCACTTAGCACAGGGCAGGCACCAGGCAAGGCCCTGGGGATGCTCTGCTGATCTGAGGGAGGCCTGTACCTGCCATAGGGAAGCATCAGGGCCAACATGAGGGAGAGACAATAGCTTGGACCCTCCATGATCAGACGTTGCTTTCTCCTTGAGCCATGGTCCATACCCTCACTATGTCCTCCAAGGACAGCCCTCTGCCACCTGCCCTTAGCACGAGAGCATGACCATGGGCCACACTCAGACCTTGCGCAGTGCCTGGCAATGCCGTCCCCATTGTGGACCAGCATAAGTCTCCAGCTCCGTCCCAGCTCCATCCTCGGGCTGCTTGACTGCGTAGGCCTGCACTTCAGGCCGGAGCAGAGTCACTACAGGTACCTTTCTGAGATTCCCACCATGCATTGTGACCCTGGGTGCGGAAAGGCCACCTTCCTGGTTCTTCTCCCCTGGGCACAAGTCCCTGCTCACTGGGTGCAAGTCTTCTGAAGGAACATAAGGACTTTCAACCACAGCCTGGAAGCATATTCCCACACGCCACAGCTAATGAACTGTTCCCAGGGATGGTTAATGCCCTGTGAAATCAGTCATTAATTGTGGAAACAACTGATTTCAGAGACGTCGTGGCGATTAGGAGCTGCATATGACGGCGGTGGCAGAACAAACACACTACCATGTTGCCCATTCGTCACGAGTGCAAAGGCCAGCAAGGTGCCTGGGAAGCTGTCCTCTAACAGGGAGCGGTCACGGGCTGCTGGGTCCCTACAGCTCCTGCAGCCTCACTCTGAAATCCCTGGTGACACACACCAAAAGTGAGCAGTGCGCATCTGGGAGAGAAGGAAAGGCTCACCTCCCAGTGGCCAGCAGAAGGAGGCAGCATCGGATAATGGATAAAGCTACTCTTGGTGGAAGCTGCTGCTGGTGCTGGTGGCTTCTGAACTGCAGTCCTGGGCACCTCTGAGGGCCGGAGAGCTGTTTCTGCATGGTCTCCCGGTGGTCTCTGGGGATGATGGTTCTGGGACTCGCTCTCCCCTAGGTTTGTTTCTGGGGAGAATTTAAAATAAACAGCTTTTGTTAGTAGTGTATCCAGAATGTGTTTGTTCCCTGGCTCTGTTTCTAACGCAAGTTTCCCCCTCGCAGGCCAGAAGTCAGCGGCATTAATAGAAACTGATAATCTTTCTTGGAGCTGACCCTACTCATCCCCTCCTTCCGCCCTCGGTCTCCGGCTATTTCTAGAGCCCTTGGGAATGGCTTGTGTGAATGCTGGAGGACAGCCTCCTGGCCACTTCCTTCCTCTCCCTGGCTCCATCCTCAGCCTGGTCCTGGACCTGGCATCAATACCTACCCACCCCAGGCCTGTGCTTACAGGATCTGGAGAGACAGAGAGACAGAGACACAGACAGAGACACAGACACAGAGAGAGACAGAGAGACAGACACAGAGAGAGACAGAGAGACAGAGAGAAGGCCGTAAAAGAATTCTAAAGTAGCCAAAGAGCAGGGCCACTGCTGTCTCTTGTGAAGGTCCTCTAGATCGCTGTATGGAAAGGTAAGGATGCACCCTGGTTTCTAGTACGGAAGGGCTGGAATTACCCTGCTGATCAACAACTTGGAGTTAGCAGAATGCATTTTAGTCAAGAATGTGGACTCCTATGCAGCATTTAATAATTATTAAAACTTATGCTTCTTGACACAGAAACTGCCTATGGCTTATTACTTGGTGGGAAAAAAACCAGCATCCAAACACACAAGATCCCATGTATGGAAAGCCGTAAGCATGTAGGTGCATATGTGTGCAGTGAACAAGTCCCTCTGGACATACCCCAACACACGAACACTGATGGTCTGGGGAGATCTAAGGTGGCTTAGAAATTTCTGTTTTTGCTTTCAAAACGAGTCCAAATTTATTGCAGTGAGCATGTCTCGGTTTTATAATAAGCAAATAGATTTTATTTTACATTTCATTGAAATCTGTTCTATTTTACTCGGGTAATAAAAAGACACCCTATCAGAATTTTCTAAAGCTATTTCCAGAACTTGATTTTAGCAGCCAAATTAAGACAGACGACTAGTAGAAAAGTAAACCTTTTAGATTCAGAAAATAATGACATCTCCAAAAGTTTTTAAAGATGAGGTTGTAAGCATTGAGAAATAAATGGCTCAGAATATTTTATGGGTTATGTCATAAATCAAATCTAAATATCAGTCAGACAGCGTCAGAGAAGACAGACTTGGTGGGGTGGAGCCAGTGGAGGCCGGGGCAGTAACAGCCAGCAGAAAATAATGCTCTTAAGGCGATGTCAGTGACATATAAGGCTCTGTCCTGACCACAACAGTGACTCTTGGCCAAGAAAGTTTGAGACACCTGGCATGACTGAAAATTTCACTTTAAATTTAATTTTGATTTTTTTTGAATTTGTGCCTCATTTCTGATTCAGGGAAGCCTTTTACTGTAATCTTTGACTCATCTCTAAATGTCGGGGGAATTCTGCTTGGGCCTTTTATTGAGAATCGGCTGCTACAGACACCCAGGACAATGATCATCGTTTCCCAAGTCTCCTGACAGTAGGTCTTTTTCCTGTTTTACTTTACTACACATACACCTCACCTGAAAGTACTGCAGCACGGCTGGAATTTCAGCCCATGATGCTTCCAAATTCCAAGCCAGAAAGTTCTTTCTTGAAAGAACAGGGATGCAAAGTGCAAAACCTAAAACCCAAAGTCAAGAATATGTGTCAAATTTTTATCAAACGTAAAAAGGAAGCAGCTGGGAGTGGGGCAGGTTTTTTTTTTTTTTAACTAATTAAACAAAATCAAATATTTTAAAATAATCACCTCTGTGGCAGAATATAAACAACAGCACACATGCAAGACAATCAAAATCATCTTGGTAATCATGGTGAGGGGTTAATTCTAGAAACTGGGATAGCAATATGGACTTCAGTAGCATACTACTAGTGGCTAAACAAAAGCAGTACTTACAACTCCAATTTTTTTTATTTAAAAAAATTCTGTATTTTGTCCAGAGTACCTTAATTTTGAGAATATATCTTATACATAGAAAAATGCAGTAAAAACAATGCAAAACCTATTCAGACTGGAAGGCAGAGGCCGCTCACCAGAAGGTTGCAACATCGAGGTCAACAAGACAAACCAGGTTCTCTTCCAAACTACCCTTTCACAGCACACCTCCCTCACCAACGGCAGAGGTAGTGGGTTCTTTGTGCTCGGCATGAACCAGTTTTAAAATAACTTCCCTCATTGTTTCATGTATCCATATTTTATTTCTCCTGAAAGATTTTGGGCTGAGACCAAGGGGCATTAGCGCTCTTTCTCAAATTTCCCACCTTGGTTGTCAAGAGAGCTGGGCGTGTGGCACATGAGTCACAGTTATTTACTCACTGGATAAAAAAGAGTCTGAATCAGAAAATAATAGGTTCTGTAGGCCTTGCCACTGTCAGCTCATGGATGAGTTATCAACTTCTTGAAGTCTTGGGCTAAGAAAAGTTTTGATGATAAGTTGGGCTCAGCAGATAGAATATTATGGTTGTTGGATAATGTGTGAGAAGCATAAGGATTCCTATGGTCTGTCTGGTCCCTGTCCCTAAATACTGCCCCCCACCCCCAGCTACCAAGCTCAGACTTTGTGTACAACACAAACACATCTCGTTATTTCATCTGCTTTCAATAGGTTTTTCTTATAGAACTTGCAGCGCAAGGCTTCCTAAGTTATATAACCTTCTATTCATCCATCCCAAAACTTCAACAATTTTTTGGCTGAGAAATGACGAGGTTTTGCTACTAAAAAACTGTACATTTTAATAAAAAGCCACATCAGATACAGGGTTAGACATTTTTCTCAAATATTAATTATTCTAATTACTAACTGAGTAACTTCTGCCTAACTTTTTTTTTTTTTTTTGTCTTTTTGAGACAGGGTCTTTCCATGCAGTTCAGCTCACTTTGTAGCCCAGGTTGGCCTTGAATTTGCAGTGACCTTCTTGCCTCAGCCTCCTGAGTGCTGAGATTACAAGTGTGCGCCGCCATGCCTGGCTCTGCCTAACTTTTTATAAAGCTCTCCAAACCTCTGTTTTCCAATTGCAAAAGTGGGACCATAAAACCCAGGATGGCCATGAGAATTGAGGTAACCCTGGTTCACGTGAGTGTGGAGCACAGCTGGTACCTGGGGCACTTGGTGGGGTGCAGCCCCCACACCAGCCTTCTTCCCTTCTCTGGCCCCAGAAGAAGTGCTGTCCCCTGGGGCCACTTCGTGAAGCCCACTGATTTGGTAGCTGAGCTCCCGAGGCTTGGGCAGAAGGGTGGCCAGGCTTTCCTCCTGCGCAGATGGATTTCCTCCCCAGGCTGCCTGGTCATCCTGGCATTGCGTCTCTTTAGCTAGGGTGTAGTGCAAAGGGAATCTCATCAGGAGAAGAAATTCAGCGCAAACTAATATACAATTTGGAAACCTTCTGGGAGTAGAGGCAGTTTACACTTTGGAAGATTTTTGCCTTATTTTATTACTGGGTCTTCTGAAAAATTAAAGGGAGATGAGTTGCCTTGAGCCAAAGAAACACGTACAGTTGAATTAAAATTTAAATCCTGCCTGTGTTTGCTGTCAGACCAATGGAGCTTTGTCAGAAGGGACTTGAGTGGTGTGACTCTGTTTGTTTGGTTTTTTTTTCTGGCTTGGTCCAAAAGAACCTTATTGACTTTTTCTGTGATTTGTGTTGCTCTGTCACTAGGATGTCGTTCTCTAAGATAACGGAAAAAGCTGAAGCTGTAGGGAGGATGATTTAACAGTTAGGAATGGATTTCATCATCAACAAGACTTCCTAATAATGAGAGAATAATTTGAAGTGCAGGCGAGGGTTGAGTATGCATCCAGCCCCCGCTGCTTAGCAGCTGTGTGACCTCCGGCAAATTGTTGACCTCTTCGAGCCTTTGTTTCCACATCTGTGAAATGGAGATGATGCTTGTAATATTTAATCATGGCTGTAGAAAAGCTCTCCCAAATTCAGTGGCTTAAAACAGCAAACATTTTTTATTCCTCCAACATCTGTGTGCCTAACGGGCTCTTCTGTGCTTAGCTGAGGGCTCTGCTGGTCTGGCCTGGACATGTGACTGCAGGCTGGCTGGGGGTCACCTGGGGTGGTTCTGCTCAACATGCCCCCCCAGCAAGTGAGCTCTTCTCATAATGATGGCAGAGGGGCCACAGCAAGGGCCCAGTCATGCAAGCATGAGAGAAGAGTTCTCTCAGGCGTGCTTGCTTTTCACTGGCCAACACAAAGTCAAGTTAGGTTCCTCGCTTGGCTCTGGATGCCTAGGTGATGAGATTTTTGAAGAATAATTAGTCTGTTACAGTGCAGTGCTAGTTATTATGGTAGGACTGAGTGGAATAGTAGATGTTGGTAGGCGCTCCCTAGTACAAAAGCAGAGGCATCTACTTATTCTATCATCTCTTCCTCAGTGAGGTATGTGCCTACTCCTTGTTAATGTAGCTAATGACTTCAGGTGAGAAATCTGCTCATGATGGATAAAAAATAACCTGGGAAGATGGTGGCTTAAAATATCTCCACAAGTTTTTGGGTACTGTTCTGTTCAAGAGGTGGGATTTAAATTCCTTCCTCTTGAGTGAGGGGTGAACTTCGTGTTGCATTGTAGGAGCCAAGGGGAGGGGAAACGTATGAAGTGACCATGTGCAGCTTTAGAGACTATTCCATGAACCTAAGACCCAGTTCTGGTCAAGGAGACAGAAAGTGCATTCCTTGGGAGGGAGTCCATATAGCTTTGGGTTTCCCAGTGTATATATGATGTGGTTGATGTCACCCCGGGCCATTCTTGTCTTCAAGCAGACATGCTGGCTGTAGCTCTAGGCGCCGTACTGCAACCAGAAGAGAAATGATGAGAGAATTACAGAGGTGCCTGTGTTGACATTGTTATCCAAAACCAATGCTATGTATCTCTAGATTTGAAAAACAAATTAACCAGGCCAGTTTTCTGTCACATACATGTGAAAATATTCCTAACAAATACAGAACATGGACGTAGCAGGCTGAATAATGGCTCTCAAAGATGTCTATCTATGTGCTTATGGCCAGAGCTTGTGAAGATCACCTCCCAAGGCAGGAGGGATTTTCCAGATGTGATTAAACTAATGATGCTGATATGGGGAGATGATTCTGGATTGTGGAGACTTTGCCCTCTAAAAGTAGCCACAAATCCTTTATAGAGTGGGGAGAGGGAGATGAGGGAGCAGGCCAGGTGATGATGGAGACAGAGATGGTGGTGATACAACCACAAGCCAAGGAAAACAGGTGGCCACCAAATGTTGGAAGAGGCAGGGAAAATATTCTTCCCTGGAACTTGCAGAAGGAATTGGCCCTACCCACAACTTGACTTACCCTGTAAGACTCAGGTCAAACATCTGCCACCCGATCTGCAAAAGAATACTTTCGCATTAAGCTGCTAAGTCTGTGATAATTGGAACACAGCGAAGGGAGCTCCTCCACTGGGTGAGGGAAGTGAGGAAAGTGCCAGGATCTTTGCCAGAGTCCAGCGGGGAATGCAGGTGTGGTCTGAGGAGGTTAGAAAGATTTTCCTGTGGGGCTGGTTATTGAGCAAACACGGAATGATGGGCCAGGCATACCTGGATGAAAAGCAAGGAGGGGAAATTTATTTGATGCTTCCTATGTGCCAGTTGTGCTGAGGAAGATGTCGTTGTTATTTCTGTTGTGTAGATGGAGAAACTGAGGAGGCTCTCCCTTCTCCTTCCCTGCCCCTCCTGCATACCATGCCTCCTCCCTGTCCTCTTCCTGATTCCTTTCCTTTTTCTCTTGGTCTCTGTAATTTGAGGGGAAAAGAAGCCATGTTTTATTAATCTCTATCCACCTGACCCTGTAGATCCGTGATTCCTATGGACCTAACAACATATGGGAGCTGCAGTGAGCTCATGTAAATGTGTGCTGTGTGTATACACACATGCATGCATATGCACACACACGTGTGCAGTTTGAGGGTGTTGGACACTCTATTTCTGAAAAAATATGGCCTGTGTCTGTCAAATGCTTCAGGAGAGAGGAACATTTCTCTTTTATGTGATCATTTGCTCAAAGGCGGATACAGTGTTGGTTTCAATGTTCCTTCTTCCCTGATTATCTTCTACAAAGCTCTCCGCCTGGGAATACTTGCAGGGCTCCTTGTCATTTGCAGGCTCTGGTTTATATAAAAATGGATCGTTTGTTGAGGCAAACTTCAAAGCCAGAGAGTGGCCTATGTTAGAAATGGTTCCGTCTTTTAATTCAGACGTAATCCTATTAGAGACACAGCTCTCGGGGCTGGGGAATCCTTTTAGGACTCTTTGATCAAGAGGGCACTTTTGAGTTCAGTGGCTTCAGCTGTCCAAGCCCTAAAAATAACAGGGAACCCATTTGCTATCTGGAAATGCCAGTCTCACTTCTGGAGAAAGAAGCATATTTTCAAGTGGACCTGTTCTTGATATTTAGTTCAGGGGAAAAGGAGGAAGACAGGAATAACACTGTGACTTTTTTCCCCAAGTGTGGGGGTCCAACCTTTGCTGGTATGGTGGCATTAAATTTATGTATTTATTTATATATGCATTGTAAATATATTATTATTTTATTATACATACAGTACACTACGTAGGTGCACCTGCTAATTCATTGAGCATCTTAGAACCATTTTTCTGATTCTACGAGATGAAAGGTCACTCTGGTCTCTGTTTTGAGTGCTTCCTGAAATCCTGTTAATTTCTGCCCTTCAAGCAGGGCGCTCACCAGTCTCCACCTGAGCTCTGCAAGGCCTCTCTCTCTGCAGTCTCCGCCTCCCCATCCCCACCACTCCCTACCCATCCAGCCAGCTGTCCTTGCCTTTTGTTCCCACCCCGGAAAGGGTTCCCACCAGGAGACTGAGCACCGCCTCTGTCCCGGAGGCTTCCTTGCTCCGAAACCTAAGTGGCTGAATCCCTTCCTTCCTCTGTTCTTTAGTAGAATGCTGTCTTTTCTGTGCAGGTGGCTATGTCTACTCGATTTCAGATGGCCCCTTCATTTGAAAAAATGCACAGAGGGCATGCCATCATGCCGTCTCTGGCATTATAGAACGTTTCAACATCCTACGTATTATATACTTACTTGCTTATTGTAAATCTCCACTGAGAGAATGCAAGCTTTATAAATGCAGGGATTTCTGTGAGCTTAGCTCCCTGCCACACCCACAAGATTTAGAACAGTGCCTGGCAGGTAGAAGGTGCTCCTTAAATTTTTTGTGGAACAGATGAACATGAACGGGAGAGCTGGTGCTTGACTCTTCCGAGAGAGAGCACGCAGGCAGCACCATGTCACCCTGCTTTGTTTTCATGGCGTTTTTGCCTACATCTCTTATCCACGGCAAGTGACGCTAACATCTGGGCCCACACTTTCTGGTCTGAAATTCCGTTAAAATTCCACATTGTGATTCCCGAATTATCTTTCAAGGCTGCAGAGATCATGGCATTATTTAACACACTCTTGGGATTATTCCCAGTCCAGGTGAAATATAGATCTCATTGTGTTTTGAAATGTACGTTTTGAGGCCCTACATCAAGATATGCTTTTCATTTTTTTTCCCTGAGTTTTTCATATGATAGCCTATATTTTTCAAGATTTGGAGAATGAAGTTTGTTGACAGGGGGGTGTGTGCTCGTTTTTCCTGGCTTGCTTCATATATGACTGTTGGATTTATCAATCAAATTTACCTGTAAACCTTACCGCAGCATCATCTTGGAAGTTGGCATCCAACAGTAGTCTTACCAGTGATCAGGCATGTGAGGCGTGTGCAGAGTATGTATTTAGAAGGGACTCCTGTGTCCCAAAAATGAAGGGTGGTGGAAAAAATGTTTAGTGAGATATACAGTCTGAAGCCTCACTTTAAGAATCGCTTTGCAGCAGAAGGCTGTAATTCTAATTAAACAAACTTAGATGTACCTAAACTGTCCACATTCAACATTTTAGTCCATTTGCGGTTGTTGTAACAATCTGAGACTGGGTAATGTGAAAAATGGAAATGTACTCAGCTCATAGTTCAAGAGGCTGAGAAGTCAGAGAGCATGGTGGCACATCTGCCTAGCATCTGGGGAGCGTTCTTGCCCCATCCTAACGTGTAAGAGGGGATCATATGGTGAAACAGAGCAAGTGTGCTAGCTTGAGTCTCTGTCCTTCTTATAAAGCTACTAATGCTCATGACCTCATCCAATGTTAATTACCTCCCCAGTCCTCCCCCTCCAAGTACCCTAACCATATGGATTTAGGGATTAAGTTTTCAACACATGAACTTTTGGAAGACCCATTCATTGAGATCATAGCATGCAGTGACCCAATTAATTCATTACACAAGACATTTATTGAGCTCCCACCATATGCCAAGCGTTGTAGTAAGAAACATAAATTCCCTACCTCCATGGAGTTTAAATTTAGTGGGTGCGATGACAAAGAAGCCAATGCCCACAGATGTAATCTCACTGCAAACTGGGGCAGCATCTTTGAAGGGAAAATGCAGAGGGGACAAAGACTCTCACAGCAGGGTGAGGTCTCTGGCTGAGATTGGCAGTGAGGATGCCTATGATGCAAATTGGTGGTCTGAAAGTGTCACACCGCCGCTTTTCCCCAGACCCTTGTCCACCCCCGTGTTTCTTCCTGTGCTTTTCTTACCCACTTTCTTCTCCTTGGCAGTTGGTTATCAGCCCTGCTGCACCATCCAGGAGAACTTCTGGGGTTCCCTGCACCCCACACCAAATAACTCCCTGGAGCCACTTAGCGCCATTGCCAGCTTCTGGATTGCCTCTGCCGTTATTGGCTGTCATTGTTCTGGTGTCATTGGACATGGACCAAAGTCACAGACTCACCTGCCCGTCTCCTTGACTTGCTTGGAGGCTTCTTGAGGGCAGGGGTGGACTGTCCGTCTCTATATCCCCAGCATGCAGCAGGGAGCTATTTGCCATGAAAAACTAGTGAATGATAATCATAGCTTATATGACACTTCCTGGGTGCTCATAGAATTCTAATACATAACTCATTAAATCCCTCCAGTTCCCCAAGAGTTACATATTATTATTTTGCCTGTTTATGGTAAACAAAATTGAGACAAAGAGTTTAGACAACATGTAGCTAGCAATGGCAGAACCAGGTAACATAATCCTGGGTCCAGACACTTGACTACCAGACCTTAGGTGATTGAATGGATGAATGGATGGATGGATGGATGATTGTTTTGTAGATTCACCTCATTTTATCTTTAAATAATTAGTGGGTATTATGTTGGGAATGCCTGTAGGGTGGTAGGAATTTGTGCTCTCTACTCTCCCACTTTTTTTTAAGCCATGTCCATCTTTGCCTTTGAGGATTTCATTACAATTTCTTGAGGTGGTCACGGGACAGAACATTTGCAGTAGTAAATTCCTAGTTAATGACTCCTACTTTCTTTCTTCCCCCATGCAAGGTTGCTGTTCTCATGGTGCAGATTGTTGAATTGTCAGTATCCACAATTGGTTCTTCCGTGGGACTAAAGTAAGATATGGGAACTGATCATAGTTTACTAAACCTAGTACTGCAGACATTTCCTCAAGTCCTGCAGTGTCCCGGAGCCCCTTCCTGCCCTTTGTGCTGTGGAATAAGATGCAGGTAGCATTCAGATAACACCTGCCGTGTGCTGGTCTCCACACTGGTAATACACCCGCCATTCCTAACGCCAGGGCATCTTCCCCAGAAGGGTGGGCTCTCCCATCCACCAGACACCTTCTAGTTATCAGTCCTCAAACTCTGGTCAGATAAAGATCACCTGGAGAGCTTGGCAAACACACGAATTCCCAGGCACTGTCCTAGTCTCAGGATCACAGGCCAGATACAACTTCTTCCCAGCTGTGAGACCCTCTGCATTAAGGGTGCATTGCATTTGGGGTGCGTCAGAGTGACAGGGTGGGGTTTTTAAGTCCCCCGTTCCATAGCAATGTGGACTCCAGATGATCTTGATTCAGGATCATAACACATTTTGGGCTTCATTCCCAGTACCCGCTGTGTTGGGATGTGGGAAGGTGAAGGCGGGCGTGTGCCCCAAGTCCTTGGCACCCCACCCCTCACTGCCCTCACCTGCTCTTCAGTGTGCTGTGGGACACCTCGAGGCACCGACATCTGGAGACGAAGCCTGGGCTAGTGGCTGTTCTGAAAGCAAGGAGGTCTTTGCCTTTCATTTCAATTACAATGTGTTTTTGCTTTGGGTTGGTTCTCTTTATCGATGTCCAGATGAGTAGAGTTTACTATAACTTTTAGAGCCCACAACCAGATTTCTTCTCTATGCCTTCCCTTGTGGGGGTGGAGTTAGGTTTAAGGTTAAGCTTCTGGTAAATCTTCTCTGATTCTAACTTAAGCAAGATTTGATGGGACCATTTCACAGAAGAGTTGATTGAGGTCCAAGACAGAAGTAATGACCTGCTTGGGGGGTCAAGGTGAATAAGTTATAGGACCCTGGAAATACCTAGGGACATTTGGATTCCCAGTGGTCCTGAGTAGACAGAGCTGAAGGAGGGGTTTGGGTGAGGACTGTACCTTATAAGACACTCACAGACTTTAGCTTCTTCAACAAGCCATGGCAACACTAGCTTAACTTATGGTTCTGGTAATAAATTGGCATTAATGAAATCTCAATATATACCCACGAAGAGAAAAGCAAAAAATCTATAACAGCCCCTGATAGGCCATTAGGTGTTAATAGGAATAATACAAACACCCCGCAGAACCCATTACTGAACTAAGTGAGCCGGCACAGCCCAGCACAATCTGTAACTTCTCAATTGTTTCTTGCTATACACGTGCATGTGTGTGTTGGATTAATAGTAATGAAGATCATGGAAGCAAGACCGTACACACTAATGATAGAACACTTTTCCCCAGTAACGGAGGGAGTGGGCTTGGGCAAGTTACCGAAACTCTCCAAACCTCTGTCCAACCCCCAAAATGGGACCAATCACGCTCTCTTCCAGGGCTCCTGGAAAGACCCAAAGAGGCCTCGGCGTCTCACGTTTGACTTGCATTGCCCTGGTTTCTCAGTGGAGTGGATACCTTTCCCCAGATGGCGGGCTATCTGGATTCCTCTCTGCGAACTGCACTTTATGTGCTTCGTCCAGGCTTCCTTTGTGTTTTTGACCTGTGCATCTGTATCTTAACCCTTTTGTCATATATGTGCACATATAACCTCTATCTTTCTCCTTTTGAAACAGTTCTATTGAGGTGTAATTCACATATCATTAAACTCAACCATTGTAAGTGTACAATTCAAGGATTTTTGCAGGGCAAGTTTATAGAATTGTTGAACCATCAGCACAATTCAGTTTTACACTTTTTCCAGCTGGCTTCTTTCACCGTGTGCCATGGTTTTGGGTTCACCCATGTGTGGCATGCACCAGGACCTAGGTGCTGTTTATTGTTGCATAGTAGCTGTGTGTCTTCTCCAGTCTCCTTGTGCATGTGCACAGACTCAGCCATGAAATATACTGCCCCCAACCTGGGCGTAGCCATAATCTCAGTTGAGAAGAACTACTGGCCCCCATATTAAGATTGTCACCTACATAGATAATGCTACTGGTGTTGACCCCTTCAACTAGGGCAGGGAAGTTGTCAATCCTCATCTCTCCACTCTTGCTCTGGACAGAGACTGCCAACCTAGCTCACAGAGGAGCAATAAACTGGCTGTAGTGGTAATGCTAATGGTGGTGGTAGTGATGATGACGGTCTTGGTGGTGATAGTGATGGTGGTGATGCTGGTGGTCTTGACGGTCATGGTGATGGTGGTAGTTTTAGTGGTGATGGTCTTCGTGATGGTTATGGTCTTGTTGGTGATGATAGTGGTGATGGTGGTGGTAGTGATGATAGTCTTGGTGATTATAGCCTTGGTGGTTATGCTCTTGGTGGTGTTGGTGATAGCAATGATGGTGATGGTGGTGATGGTCATAGTGGTGGTTATAGTCTTGTTGGTGGTGATGGTTGTGGTGATGACAGTGATGAATGATGCGTGTAGTCACAGGCCAGAATTCTGCAGTCTCACTGTTCTTTCCTATGTAAAGTCCAGTAGTTTTATAAGCATAAACATTTATCAGATTCCTGTGTGCCTTTGGTAATTTTCAGAATCCTAAATGGTTTTCTTTGGCACTTTTGCCTGGCTTTTGAGTTACTTTTGGTAAAAGGACTCACTGCTGTCCCTACTCAGCTGCATCAGGAAGGTTCTTCCTGCATCTCAGTTTCCTGAGTGTCTTATCTTAGCTGTATTCTATTGTCATACCATGGCTTTAATCTTCATGTGCACATGTATCAATATTTCTATCCTGGCATGAAGGTTTTCATCATGTTTGGGTAGACTGTCCATCCTGAGATCATTAATATATCCTCTTACATTTTCTTCTAATATTTTTGATGCTTTCTGCTTGACACTTAGAGGTTCTTGATTCATATGAAATCACTTTGTGGACAGGTTGTACACACTTATAATTCCACAGGAAAATCATAGGAAGCTTTAAAATAATACATTAACTAGTATTAAGGTTTTCATGTATTTACTCACCATTAAAAATGATCTTGTTTTAGGTACCCAGGTTATTTGCCAAATAATTCTTATGAAGTTTTAATAATGGAAAATATTGAGCCCTCATTTATACTATTTGTTGGAAAAATAAGTATTTCATCCAGTTTTTTGATTATTAAGTAAGCCTTTGCATATAATAGTAATATAAAATCATTTTAGCAAAGTATGAGAATAAAAGAAAAAAAAAGAAGAGCATAGCTTCATTTACATCTTAATATTTGTGTTTTTCTTAGCTGGTGTATGTGTACACACACATTTATCCAAAAAGATCACCTGGCATATCATTTTTCAGTTATTGTAATGTGAACCTCTCCTAGCCACTTCTGCAAGACAATTTAATGATCAGAAAGTGCTCTGTTACATGGATATACTGTAATTTATTTAATTCACTTCCCTTGGTTGGTCACTGGTTTCTTTGCAATATTTTACTCTTCCTCTGAAGAACAAACCGATAGCTAAATCATTATGGATGTCTTATTTATTTCCTAGTCTGCTTTGCCAGAGAGCAAACCAATTTCTGAAGCTTTTGATACAGGCTGACAAATTGGCCTCCAGAAAACTCATTCGAATTTACATGTTCATTGGTGGTATGTAAGAGTAACTTTAGAAGTAGCAGATATCATTTTGAGAGAATCTGCAAATTTGAGGAGCAAAACTGTAGCCTTCCAATGTGTTTAGAATACACTCATAAATTTACATATTTTATAAAATATGAGTTATGTGAATATATGTGCACATGTATATATATATATATATATATATATATAGTCATAACATGATGCAGATCACACATACTTTTAAATGGTCATTATTTAGTCCTTAATGAGGTTGGACATTTTTCAGGTTAAGCAGTTACATTTCTTCTCGTGAGCTTCCTCAGCATATCACCTGCCCAATTTTTAGTGTATTGATCTTTTTATTCTTTACTTGGATTCTTTATTTTTACTTTACAAATATGTCTATGTGGCTTTGCAGCATGCTTTGCTATTAGGACACTAGGCAGTTAATATAATATCATGCCAATAATATGACTTTTATATTAATATCAAGAAGATTTTACCAGTTTACTTCCTCTTATTTTCTCCCTAATAATCATTGATGTACTGCAGCCATAAGTGAAAGTCCCTGGATCCCCACCCATCCTCCTGACTCTATCCTTTGCCACACGGCTCTGCAGGTCCTCCCCTGGTCTGTGGGCTCTTAGGTCTGCGCTGGCTCCTTGACTTGCTTAGCCAAAGGAGGGGTAGAGGGGATGCTGTACCATGCCAGGCTCTGCTCTCTGTCCTCATGTGCCAAGCCCAGCTTAGCCCGTTGGGTGATGAGAGGCATTTGGCTTTAGCATCCAATTGTCTTAGCAGATGACAAACCAACTGCCAGACTGGTAAGTGAAGGTCCTTGATGACCAGGCTCAGAGGACATGCCCGCTGACCACAGCTGCGTGAACAAGTCAGGCTAAGCTCAGCGCAGCCGGGTGAGCAGGGCCATCCAGCCATTCCATAGCATCGCCAGGAACAGGATACAGTGGCTGTTTTAAACTGCTAAGTTTCGGGGTTGGTTTCTTCTGTAGCCACAGATGCATATACAGAATCTGATTTTTTTTCTACTCTGCATGTTATTGTGATTTTATATGTGTCTTTCAATGGTTATTTTTATATCACTGTATCTGTTCTTTATAACCATATGGAAGTTTTTAACATTCACCACCATTCATTTCATACAATGTGCTAATGTTTTGAGTTTAATTTCTCCCTTGTTCTATGATTCTGTACATTGATAGGAAAAAGTCATGATGCAGTGTTATGTTTAAATGTTTCTTTTACAGTCACCATTTATTTTTACTTGCACCATAATTCATACAAGGTGGAAAAGATGTATTTTCTGTTGGTTGGTTTCATTTGTTTTATAACCACATGAGGATATGAGCTGTTTTCATATTGGTGGAGATAATTAGAACAACTTTAGCACATTTATGGTGGTGATGTGTTTGATAATAAACTAAAATTCAACTCTCTAAAACAAAATGAGTAAATAAAAATTTCCATTATAAAAAGTTACTGTTGTTTCTAGTTTAATATGATACAGTGAAAAACTAGACTCTTACATCAGAGTTTCAAATAAATAAACTAGCTAAGTTCAAGTTTGTCTGAAAATCAACATACTTCTAATAGGAAAGGACTTTTACCTCAAATTGGATACTATTGATATTCCCATGTTGAAGGCATCTGATTCTTTTTTAATTTTGACCCTTGCTTTTGTTGTAGATGTAATGACTTTGTACATCTTATTTTCACAGCTTTTTAAAATCAACAACTAAAACTTCATAATGTCTCAAGATTCTGTGTGACGCTGTGTTAAATTTGATTTTAGTCATCTAAAGTGTGACAGTTATAGTTTTACATTGTTCTAATATTTTAGACATTTTCTCCCCTAAAATCATAGATAAATGTTAAAATGCACATCACTACTTGTCTATGATTTAATCCATCTCAAGATGCCCTTGTATGTTTGGCTGGGTATAACATTCTCTGCTTGCTTAGTTTACTCCCTGTTCAAAGCACCACGAACATGGACGTTGTTTAATTCTCTTCCGGTACCTATCCTTGGAAAGGCAGCATGATTTCTTTTTCCTGTGTGGGTAACCAGAGCATTCTGCCTTGATACCATTAGTTACCTTCTATCCTTGAATTAAGAAACAAAACAAAACGAACAGCGATAAAACATGTTCTGTCTGTTTGTGGCTTCCATGTGCTAATGTTCCTGCCTCCTCCATTGTGGAATAAATTGTTGGGCCGATTGCAGCTTTGCATTTTACTTTCTCTTGTTTGCATTTCTGGCAACATCCACTGTCCATGCTTTGGAGCTGGGTCTCCACCACTTTGTTTTTCTTACCTATCAACAACGCTCTCAACAGCTATTTGCTCTTTTACTTGGTGTTCTGGGAAGGGCTCACCGGTGACTCCACATCGTTTAAATGTTGATTTTAGTCTTCACCGTTTTTATTTTTATTTTTTAACCAATTCCTTCAAATCTGTTTTTTTTTTTTTAATTTTGAAGATAAAAGGACAAAGAACATAATAACAAACACACATATTTATAAAATAACACAAAAACAATACAAGCAATACTGAATTTCAGACAAGGTGATAGGAAATTGACAATGGTTATTGTATTACATATTAATATCTTCAAAGTGGCGTCACTGTTTTTAATGCTGCTTTATTTTTAGTTCAGTTGGGGGATTTTTAAATTTTCCCTTTCCTGTGTCAATGGCCGTTATAACTTTCCGGGGTGTGCTCTGAGTGTGAATTACGTGGGTCCCCACCCTGGGGGTGGCTCTTGTGCACGGACTTCCTGTGTTCGGGAGATGCAGGCAGCCAATAAAGGGAAAATATGAAGCCAGCTAGCAGGACAAGCAACTAAAGTGAAGTCCCAAAGTGAAACTCTGGGGAATGGTGCAGAACACATGCTCCAGGTTTTTCTTCCCAAGGTGTGAGGAACCTGGGCTATTTGCTCCTGCACTTGTGAGCCACAGGTTAGGAGCTCTGTGCAGGGAGTTAATTCCATAGGCACCTGCTGCTCGCCAGGGCCCAGGACTGGAGGGGAGGGGTGTTCTGCATCCAAACCGACATAGGTATTGGCCTTGTAATCAGGCGCTGTGCACAGGAAGTGCGAGGAGGTTGGAGGGGCCACACAAAGAGTGTTTCTTCTGGCTCCGTTAGGGAAAGGAAATCGACAAAGCTGGATGCTGCCTGGAGAAAGCTGTGCCAGCCAGGATGGACGGAGCCCATGGTGTGGAGCTTCTGTACGGTGGCCTGTGATGCTCCATTTGCCTTAGCAGCTTCCTGGCTGCACCTGCTCAACATTTACAAGAGCTCCGTTTCCCTAAGTGTGAATTAGGTATGCTCATAGAACAGCCTTGAGGGATTTCACCACGCAAACATGTTCTAATCAAATGTGATGGGGCCCGCTAACTCAAATATGCAGCTTTGAAAAAAACCTCAGCTCCGAATTTACCTTTAAATGCGGCTTTGGCCACATCCTTTTAACTTCATTATGTAAACAATGTAAGGTGTGTGTGTGTGTGAGTGTGTATGTGTTCCTCATCTTTGAGCCCCTTTAAGGCCTCTCAGTTGTTACATCTCTAAAACACAATAGAACCAGCTGAAACAAGACCTCAGGCCTCACAGCCCTTGCTTTGAGTCTGGACACTGTAACGTGCTTTCCTGTTACATGTAAATTCTTTTCTATACCAGAGTAACCTTGTGAGGTTTGGTGAGTGATGAAAACTGTGCTGAGAGTGGTGAGGGGATTTATGCAGCACCCCCAGGAGGAAACGCCAGTCAGAACCGGAGCCAGGCCCCTCTGACGACTGCTCCAGTGCTTTTTCCAGCCTGCTGCCCACTTTGTGCGGCAGAGTAATGGCCCCCAAGAGGTCCCTGAGCTCAGTGTACGTCGTCATAGCACAGGGCATGGGGTGTGGCAATGTGGCTCCAGAGCTCTAGGTGGGCTGTGCAGCTGGGCATTGTGCAGCCATGGGACCCTTAGGAGAGGGAGGTGGAGGACGGGGAAACAGAGAGACTTAGGCATGGCCCACTGTCCCTTCTGGCTTTCAAATGGAGTCAGAGAGGCCAGGAGCCTGCAGAACTGCAGAGGTTGGAAAAGGCAGGAAAACAGATTTTCTGGAGCTTTCAGGGACACCAGATCTGCCCACACCTGGATTTGAACTCCAGGAAGCTCATTTCAGACTCCAGGTGCAGCCACTATAGGGATCAGTGGGGACGCCTTAAAAAACTAAAACTAGAAATTCCATTCAACTCATCTATTCCCCTTCTAAGTATCTTTCTGGAGGAGTTAAAGACATCATAACACAGTAATCCATGCATACCCATGTCTAAAGCAGCACAGCTCGTGACAGCTAAGGCTTGGAAGTGGCTTAGGTGTCCAACCACACATAAATGGATAAAGAAAATGTATTTACACACATTGGAGTACTACTGTGCCATAAAGAAGGATAGACTTGAGTCATTTATAGGAGGTGCCTCGAATCCATAATATTAAGTGAAATAAGTCAGACACACAAGCTTAAATATCACATGATTTCTCTTATATGAGAAAACCAAAGTACAAATAATTTAAATAACAAAATCAAAGCTAGACAGTAGGAAACAGGCAGACAGATATTTTGCAAAGGGAGAGATGGAGGAGAGAGAGGGAAGGGGAAGGGAGATAAAAATAACTCAGATGTGTCAGGTACACATAGCTCTCCCCTTAGGTGAATGTAATCATTATACATTGCAAGCATGTACTAAGAAAAATTGAAAATGAAAAGCATTATATGGTTCTAAGCCCCTGAGTTACAGCACTGTGTTGCAGCGGCCGCAGGAAGCGGAAGCACTTTGTAATGTGAAAGATTTACACACTCACTTTACTTTCTATGCTGCAGGCAGTGAACGACTATGTATTGATTTCTCATGCAAGGGATGGTGTCAGGAAGGCCATGCAGTGGGTGCGGAAGCCCAAAGGTCAGCGATGCCTTTGCTGGGGGCAGGGTGGAGGGAGGCCCAGGGTGCTGGAGCAGTCCCAGGCTGAGGTGCTCCAGGCAGAGCTGGGCCCAGGGAGGGAGGAGGGCCAAGAGGCCCCAGGGCAGCTGGGGCTTGGTGAGCTCCTCTGCTGGCTCCTGCCCCAAGGGCTCCCTGTGGCACTAACCTGGGCACCAGACAGTGTCCCTGGCATCTTCCTGCAGGTCGCCCGACTGCAGGTGCTTTGATTTGACCTGCTACATGAGCGCACAGACCCTCAATCAGCACAACAAAGGAAACCAGCTGTCCATCATCCCTAAAGCACATGGTCTCTGTGAGCACAGCACTGGGATACGTGGGCTACAGGAGACCTGCCTGCACCTTTGAGTACTTGGACAGAGCCCCAAGGACAAGGGCTGTGCTTCCTGGATAGATAACAGGTGCGGCAGAAACCTGAAGCCATAAAGCTGACCGTTGTATTGTGAGGCGAAGCCAGGTTCTTTCCCCTCCAAAGTATCTTACCCAGGAGACGTCGTTGCTAAGGTTCCAGGTGTGTCACATCTGGTCTCAGCTGTGGTCACGGGTGTATCCTCCACGTGAGAGTCCTGAACACCTGAATGTGGATTTTCTCCATCTGCCCTGCCCATGACAACAAAACTCACACACTAGCTGGGCAGGGTGGTGCACACCTGTAATCTCAGCACTTAGAAGGCTGAGGCAGGAGGACTGCCACGAGTTTGAGACCAGCCTGGGATATCTAATGAGACCCTGTCTCAAAAAACAAAAACAAACAATCGCAAGCCAACAGTTTGCTGTGAAATGTGATGGGCTCGTTTAGAAGTGTATTTTAGAGCAAGCACTTTCATTATTGTGAAAAGGTAACAAAGATTCAGCTACTGACTCTGGCATGCTTAGGGGTTCTTTTAGCATTCCCGGCCTGGTTTAGTTAACCAAATTGACTGGCAGTGGCTTCCAGCTCTCGCTCTTCCTTGTGCCCGGTGGACGGAACCTGACACTCACAGCCTGGGCGTGTTTCTCCTCTCCCTGGCGCCTCCCGAATCATCTCTCTTCATTATTTATACCTTGTTTATATAGCGCACCCTCCGTGCCAGGCACTCCTTTAAGCACTTAGAGATATTAACTCATTTAATCTTCTTAACAACCGTGCACGGCAGGTGCTATCATTATAGAAAACTGAGGCACAGGGACAGCAATAAACCTCCAAGGCGTCCTAGCCGGGCAGTGGCAGAGGTAGGAGTCAAGCAAGTGTGGCCCAGGGTGTTTGGCCCAGCGCTGCCTCCTCAGGACTGGAGGATGTGGCCACACTGCAGTGCCCGCTGACTGCTCACATCGCATGAGGGCTGGAAACCACATTTCTGCACCCAAGGTCTTCTGCCCCTCTAATGCTCCAGGCCGATCCGGCCCCTCTGTCATGGCCCGAGTCTGTCTTCAGCCTGGTCGCAGACTTGGCAGCCCCAGGAGGCCCAGGGTGGGTGCGGGACGCATCCACTGACAACCACTGGGCCCTGTGCCGGGCACAGGAGGGCAAAGTTCCAACAGCCTGGCCTGCCGCCACCTGCTGGGGTGCCCGGCCCTCCTCGAGTGGAGACAGGTCAGTTCTCTTGGGTGTGCACCCTGGGGCCACCGTCTCCCACCCCTCGCCTGGAGTTTAGGGCGCACTCACCCATGCCCCTTGGGGGTCTCAGCGTAGACCTTGCCCCCTCAGGAACGGGCCAGTGTCTTGGGCTTGGTGGTGGTGAGTTGAGCCTGGTCCCGCGGCTGCACCTTGGGAAGGGCAGACCTCGCACATGGCGTCTGCAGCCTGCACGTGCTGCTGCGTGAGTCTTCAAGGTCAGGCGTCTACCCGGCCAGTTCTCTCGCTTCTTCTCTATGCAGCAAGTAAGACGCAGGCAAGCCCGAGTCTGTGCTCTGCACAGGGAACCCAGAGACAAGCAAGCCCCAGTTCCAGTCTCACCCAGCTGCCAGGCTTCCGTGAGGTAAAGGAGGAGTTAAGTCCAGGATGGCCATCTGAGAATGTCTTTCAAGAGCTGGTGCCTGGGCTGGACCCTAAAGGATGAGTTGGGGTTACTTGTGCAGAATAAAGGAGGAGAAACTGTTAGAGCCCTGGAAATAGCAAATACAAAGACATATGCAAAGAAGAAAATATTTGACATGCAGTCATAGTAAGGTTAGGATTATCAAATCGAATGGATGCTGTGATATCAGGAAGTGATGTTTGGTGCTGCAGCAGCTACCTTGTGATCTTGAGGCTAAGAGCCTGGGGATTACAGTCAGGATTTGTGAGATTTTGGGTTAAGTATTAAATATGCTTAGCATTTAAGCCTCTTCTTTTTGGTTACTTTCAAATCTGAAGATACTACAGTATATAACTATGGTAAGGAATTTGATTTTTATGAGCGACAAGGAGAGCTAAAATGGTGTTCTAAGAGTTTGTTCGCCCAGGATGGATGCATGTGTGTGTGTGTGTGTGTGTGTGTGTGTGTGTGTGTTTGTGTGTGAGTTTGAGGGTTACACACTCCAGCTGTGTCTCTGCTTTATCTGTCTGAGTGACTGTCAATCTTAGTAGAGGACAGAGGCAGACAGCCCCCAGGTAGGTCCCTGTCCCCTCTCTGGGAACACAGACCCCTGGTGTGTCCCCGAGGAGCACCCCCACACAGGAGACTGCTGGCTCTCCCCACTCGCGCCCGCGGCTGGGGGAAATTTTTAAAGTTCATCATTATTTATAAAGTTAATACTCATAATGAAAAGGTTTCCCTTTGATGTGGGAGCGCTCGCCCAGCCTGGCTGACCTATATTGCCGACGTACTCTGGGTATGAGGTGGGCCCGGCTGGGGAATTACCCGTGTTTAATGAACACTAAAATTAGAATTTGACTGAAATCCACAGAAATGGCTCGACAGCAAGTTCGAGATGCCCCTGGGGAGCTGTGGGCAGCTCAGATTTACCCACAGGCATTTTTGAAAATGTTTTCTTTTTTTTTTTTTTTTGAATCAGCACAGTTGGGTCTTTTGAGCAGGGAATGCTACTTCCGCTCAAAGGCCCCTGTCCCCTCTGCCCACCCCAGGCTCCGGGCGCTGATGCTTTGGGGCCTAAGCGCCTCTGAGGGGCTCTGTCAGGCTGGTCACGGGTACAGGGCTGGACGCCTGGCAGAGGTCTGTGTCCCTATCTCCAGGGGCCACAGTCCTCAGGGAGAGTTCTCAGGAAAGCCGTAGCATGGAGGCTGGCCACATAGCTGACTGAAGAGGACCTAGGAGCCTCTTGTTGAGGGTCCCCAAAGAGGAGGTCTTGGGGTAAGGGGTTCATAGCCTAAAAGGCCTCGTAACAGCTCAACGTTTTACAGCCTGGTGGGCAGCAAGGATCCCTGAGTTGAGTTTGCTGACTGTCACTCCAAACCCAGGACCCTCCGGGGCCAGAAGCTCTCTAAGAATGCTGACAAGGAGCGGTGAGGAGGTGCAGCTTTAGTACCACAGTCCCCTGTCACAGAGGCCCGAGCAGGGGAAGTAGCCGGGAATCAATCAAGGCGGCTGGATGTAGAAGGCCGTGTCCTGGTTCCAAGGCCACCTGGAGGCCCCCGGGGGTGGGCGTCCCTCGTGCAGTGGAGGCCTCCAGTCCCCAAACTGCATCGGTGTCTGCAGGGAACGTTTCTGTAGACCCCAGGAATCATAAAGCTTTGCTTTACTTCTAAGTTAGAAAAGCATCTGTAGAAACGACAGTGTTAACAAGTAAAAGAAAAAAATATATTAAAATAAATACAATCACTCTTAACCCTTTTTAGCTTGCTCCTGACCAGGGAGGTACTGTTGACATTTTCCTGTATTTTGTAGCTTTTCCTTATTCTGTAGCCTTTACTATTCTTGTATAACCATGCAGATGCAGGTATGCAGCTACATATTTTAATGAGATATTATATTTTACCCAGCATTTTTATGTAAGAATACATGAAAAGCATCTCTGCTTGTTTGTATGCATGATCTCATTTTTCATAGTTTCATAATATTCTACAATATGGACTTGTCACATTTATTCACCATTGTTGACCAAAGCTCCATTCGTACATTTTTTTTTTTGAAAATCCACTTCAGTCAGAATCTCCTCTGTCACCAGCCCCCGGTCCAGCAAGCCTAAAGCTGAGGCCTGTGGGGTTCACCCGGAGGGGATTATAACTCAGAGTGCGGGGTTCTGGTCCAGGCAGTGCTGGCGCAGCAGCCTTGGTGGGCCTGGGAGTGGACATTGTGAAGGTTCGGGGTTGGGCGACGTTACTGGGCCACACACTGGGAGAGGCTCTGTCGTTAGTGCGTACACGGTCAGCCCCTGGCTCGTCTCTTTGCTCTCTGGCTTTGCCTCCACCGTCCAGCGCCCTCGGAGCTCCACGTGGTGTGGTTAGGAGAACCTTGCAGAAGTCGAGCTCACTGCGCGGATCACGGCTGCCCGCGGAACGCCTCAGCGCCAGCGCGCTGTTCACGCGTTGGTCCAGCAGCTCTGCCTGCTTGCTCGGCTCTAGACACCCAGAAAGCAGCTGTGGCATAACGCTTACTGGACAAGGTGGGACTAACCACTGCACGGACTTTGCAGACTCTAAACGGCTTCGACAGACTTGGGGCGTGTTCGTGTCCTTTAGGGCTGCCTCGGGGCCGCCTGTGCTTTACAGGAGTGGGATGGATGGAAGGGTCCCCGCTGAGCTGCTCTCCAGGTGGAACACGAGGGATCTCTGGAGACGACATCGTCAGCAGCCCGCTGCGGCCCGTGATGCTTATCCTTGAATCCAGACCACGTCTGCTGCAGGTCCTGGCTGGTCGCAGCCCGGAGAGCACCGGTCTGAGAGGCCTGAGCCACAGCAGGGTGGGTGGAGATGACGGCGAGGACCTGGCCTTCAGCAGCGGCCTCAGCCCTCCCCGGGATCTCCCGCCCGCCTCTCTGCCCTCCGGGTCTTCAGCACAGCCCTTCCGACGCCTCCACGATCTCCTTTATCCTCGTGCACCTTAAGCCCTGCCAGGAGCGGACAGATAGGAACCACTTCCCATGCGTACAACCAACCAACCCAGACCTCATGTCACACGCTCAGAAGGTTCCGGGGAAGAAACAGTGAGCCGGGCCCACCCTGCAGCTTTCAGCTCGAAAAAGAAATCCTCAGGGAGGGAAACAGCCGTGCCACTCAAGACCAGGTTAGGTTTCTCCCCATCACATAACCCTTAGAGCGCATGCGTGCGCGTGCGTGCGTGTGCGTGTGTTGAACCTCCTCCCCCTCTGGATGGTAAACTCTTTTAGGGGAGAAACAACGATTGTTTCTGGCTTGCCTTAATTCTTCCCTTCCATATCTTCAGTGTCTCGAACAGCAGATGCTCTCCAGCCGGGAGTGGGGCCAGTGCGAACGGATAGGCTGCACATACACCGGGCTTGCGTCACCAAGCCCCTTACAACATTTCCGCTTTCTCACGCAATTCCTCCTTCTCCCGAAACTGCTTCTCCTTTCTGCTTCTGCCTCCTCGGTCTTGAAATCACCTCCTTCTCCTCTAAGGCCTGGTGCCATTGTCCCTGGGGCTCTCCTGAGGCTCCGCGGACGCTGGTGCAGGTAGAGTTTCCCTTCCCTGCGCCGAACAGGGCTGCGACGGCTGGGAGCCCGTGCTGCATTTCGGTCTCCGTCCCTCCTCGTCGTCCCCGGCCGTTGCAGACGCTCTCTGCTCCACACTGTTAACCGGCGGCCCGTACTCTGCTAGTTGAAATAGGTAACGTAAGCCAGAAAGAGAAAGTTACATAGCACACGGCTTCACTTCTAGGAGAAACCTAAACGATAACTAAGTAAGTAACTGCAGAAATAAGAAAGTGGACTTTTGGAGACAGGAAGAGACTGGGCAGAGGGGTCAGGGGGGAAGGACGAGAAATCAAGTTATGTTAGAGGTATCTACTCATCCCCCCAAACACGCATCGCTATTCCGTGTTGCAAACATGCATGGATAAAAAAGGAAACTTAGAAAAATTTAATGGCATTATCCATCAGTTCAACACCCTGAACCAATCTCTTAAGTCAAGGTGCGACAGCGATGCATACAGCACACTATCTTGTTAGAATCGAAACTGTGCCTAGTTTTCCTTGGGGCGCAGCACCCAGTTAACGTGGATTCGGTTGACCCACCACCTTCCTTTTCAGCAGAGCTACTGGAAGATGATTCTTATCCCAGCCACATCCCAGAGTCCAGTCCTTCTGTTGGCCCTGAGCACACGTCATTCTCATGCCCTACTGAGTTTATTTGGAAGGTCACGTGGTTCTTTATTTGCACATTGTGTAACAGATGTAGTGCATAGAGAATTGGGGGCGTAAGGACGCTTTCCTTTATAAACACTGGTGGGGAATGTTGTACTAGGAAGTACTCACATCCCTTGAAGTTTGCATATTGAAAGTCAAAGGTGTTCTGCTAGCAAAATGTTAACAGGGGCGGTGTTCCCTCTAAAAACACAGCCCGGCTGATCAATACCACCACCTGGAGGACTTGTACTTGTCAGTGATATGCCTCCTCATCCCGGAGATTTGGACTCAAAAGGTCTGAGGATCTGGGTTGGGCCCTGGAATTAATCCCAGCTGTTTCTTATGAACAGCTAGGTCCAGAGTCATTGGCTTAGGCTGTGCTTCCTGCCAGCTGGCCCATGAGGTCTCTGGAGAAGGCGACCTTGGGTGCCCTTAGGCCACATGCTCGTAATGCAGCAGAAGTGTTGAATGGCATGAGTGCATACAGCAGGTGCATCATATATGCTTATGCAGAAGTAGCTGTGTGGAACCAGGCTTTTTGACTGACCTTGCAAGGGCCATGTACCTAAGGAATCATTCAAGGGTGTTTTTTGGAGGGTGGGAATTCAGGGCCTTCACAGTGAGATACAACCCCAATCCTTTTATAATTTTTTATTTCAGGACAGAGTCTCATTAAATCCCTACCAAGTTGGCCAGGTTAGGCTGGAACTTGTGATCCTCCTGCCTCAGCTTCCCATAGTGCCGGGACTATAGGTGTGCATCGCTGTGCCTAGCTTCAAGTTATTCCTTGAGGAGAGAGCTGGGATGGTGCTTTGGACAAAACGTTCCCTTTACCTTTCCTAAGTCCCTCAGGTTTGGTGATTTTGCAAGACTAGGAGTTTCTTGAAATACCTGAGAGCCCAGAGTGAAGCTGGCCCTTGCTATAATCGTTACTGTCGCCTGGTTCTCATATCCTTCTGTCCACTCTGGGGCCAGGTGGAGCTGGTCCAATAAAGCCTCCTGCCCTTGACCCTGGGGTCTGGAAGCCTGCATTTCACTTTGCCTCTCCTGCAAATCCAGGGCTGCCTCCAGGGCCTCACCTTTCATTTTATTTTCCTGAAACCCTTCTGGGACTTCTATTTCTATCCTTGTGTTTGAGGTGTCGAGCTTGCTCAGGATGAGGCCTTTGCTCTAGTACAGCTCTCCTTCGGGGGACGGAAACTGCTGTCCCTGCGCGGCCACCTTGTAGCACTTACCTGGGGACACAGGAGGGATCCCTCCTCTCCTCCCTCTTCCTGCTGTACGCCCAACAAAGGCCATCCCTTCCTCGAGAGGACGAGGGCGAAAAAGTTGATGTGTGTGTTTCTGAATTGCCTGCTTTGCTGCATCAGTCAATTTCTCTGACCCATCGCTATTTCTTAGCAATCATTATCTTCTACCTAATAACATTCCACTTTTATTCCTGTACTATTCTGTCTCCGCAGAAAGGCTTTTAAACTCAGACCAGGAGTTGGTGTCATCTACCTTGGGCCTCGGTGACTGCTCAGACACCGCCATCAATGCTTAACAAATCACGCAGAACAAAATAAAATTGCAATGGTTTGTTTGTTTTTTCCCAAAAACATCTCAGTGTCGCCTGCTACAGTGAGAGATACACAACCCTGGCAGCCTGGCCTGCTCCTGTACCTGGAAGAGAGGTTGCTGAATGTGTTGGATGTGTCAAAATCCTCCCAGGTACAGGGGACCTGCAGGTCTCTATGGTTACATCACCCCACCTTCCCCTCCTCCTGGGACATGGAGGAGCTTCTGGAACTGAAATGTGGTCATGAAGGAAGAGGAGGAAGAGGAGGGAAGGATAAGGAAGCAGAGAAGGAAGAAGAAGAAGATGCAGGAGACGAAGAGAGCACCTGACAACCGCCCCTCACCCATCAGGCTAAATCTGCACTGATCAGTCTTCGGCCCCACATGGTCTCTCTTCGTCCAAGAGCCCTTCAGCGCCCCTTCTGCCGGAAGCCCCGTCTCCCTGTCCTCTTGACCAATGAAGTTCTGCTCATTTATCAGATCTACATCACCACCTCCAAGAAACCTGACCTGACGTTCCTGGGGCCATCCCTAGGAGCACCTTCCCTGCGTCACCACATTTGCATCCTCCTCCTTGGCAGTTCCCGGTTGTCCTGGGGGGCCGTGGTCCTGTGTGCCGGACCTGTGTCTGCAAATAATGCACAGCCCAAGTTCCCCTTCTGGAAGCTGCAGGAAGTGTAGACAGCACACAGCTGGCTTCTTCCTCGCTCACTCAGCTGCAGCATCCTCTCAGCCTGGACAGTCATGTGCAGTCACCGAGCAAGGCGGGATAGGAGGACTCTGCCACTTGCCCCTGGCTCAGGACAGCTCTGACAGGGGGCTGGCAGGTGCCACACCAATAGGTCAAGCGCACATCCCAGCCCTGTCCTCCCTGTCCCTGTCCCTATTCTTCCCTCCTTTCTCAGGAGCCGACCTTAATCAACACCTGCACCAATGTCCCTTTGGTATCTGGTTCTGTGGAGTCCCCAGTATGGTACCTAGTGCCCACCCGGCTCACTGAGGCCCGGAAGAGCGTCTTCTCTATTGTCTTTGCAGCATCTAGGACATGACAGAATGTAAGTGCTTGTCGATGGCTCTGTTGAATGAATGAATGAATGGATGGATGGTTGAATGGATGAATGAAGGAGGAAGACTCCAAAGCACATCCAGATGCTCATTCTCTGACCTCAAGCAGGATGCCCCTTTCTGCCATCCGCTGCCATCTGCCTGTGACGGAAGCCTGTCAGTCCCCTCCCAGTGGCAGTGGAGAGCTGCCCCAAGCTGTGTCTCTTCCCCTTTGTTCTTAGTCCCTGCCTGTCCGGGGTAGGGTGGGCCCCGCAGTAGACAATCCCTTTTATTCCTTGTGACAGCCTGGGGAGGTTTGATGGGGAGATTTCCATAATCGATGAGGGAGCCCTGTCACCCAAAATGCAGAGTCTTTAAAGAGAATAGGTTTATGCAAATTAGATATTGATGGAGTAATGATTAATTGGCCCTAAGCCTTTGTTAATATGCAATTGTAGTAACAGAGATACATTTATAATTATTTTGGTTAATTGTTCAAACAAGCACTCAGGACTTAATTGCACAGAGTAATTGAAGTGCCTCAGTATTTGGATTCTTTCTTTGCAGACAGAAGTGAGAGGTCTTTAACCACTTGGGTCCTGAACTGAGGGGCAGGTGCAGCGTTACCCTCTGCTCTTTTGGGCCTTGAGCTGGGGAGGTGGCGTCCTGTGGCTTCAGCTCATCTGTCTGCAGGGAGTTGGAATCTGACTTTGAATTTAGACCGAGGAGTGTTCTAACCGTGCCAGTTCTTACTTTTCATTAGTACATGTCCGCAGTACATAACGATTACATTCCCGGTGGGGAGTTGGCCCATGGAATAGCGCATCCTAATTCTTTTCATCCCCTTTCCCTCCCTTCCTCTCTTTTCCCTTCGAATTTGCAGGTTTATGTCCCTGTCACCTGTTATCTATCTTATTTTTCTCTCTATTTTAGGTTTCTCATATGTGAGGAACCACGTGATATTTAAGCTTGTGTGTCTGATCTATTTTAAATATCGTGGTCTCAAGGTGTATCCATTTTCCTACAACTGTCTCAGATTTGTTCTTCTTTACAGCACAGTAGTACTTCACTGTGTATGCATACCACATTTTATTTATCCATTTACTTGTGGGTGGACGGACTGGCCACTTCCTTTGGCTTCGTTGAGACGAAGTGTGGCCTGAAAGGAGCTATAGAGGTGAGATACACATGGAGGGAGGATGGAGCGATTGGGTGTGGTCCGCAGGGCTTTGGGAGGGTTAGAGCTGCCCCCGACTGGGCGGCGTTTCCCACACACCCCAGCAAAGCTGGCCGTCACCGGAGGCACTCAGGGAGGAAGCTGCAGGATGTGAGCCTGGACAGCCACGGGCAGCAAGTGCTTCCGGGACCCCTCCCCGCCCGCCACGTGGACAGCTGTGCCGCCTTTGCGTCCCTTCCAACCCCAGGCTTCAGGGCAGAGTGGAGGGGGCACGGGGACGCTCTCTCCCATAGGCGGGCAGGGGCCACGTGCTTCTTACGCAGTGACACAGGCTTCACAGTGAGCCACTCCACGTGGCGAGACTGGTGTTGGTCTCGGTGAGGACAACGCTGAGGGTGCCCCGCAGGCCTCGCCCTGGGCCACATCCTGAGTCTTCTGAGCAGCTCATGCGTGGGGACTTTTGTTCCCCCCATTTCACAGGTAAGCAGTTGGGGCACTGTGAGTGAAAGTGAAATTTGTAATTCCGAGGCTAAAGTTTGCATTTCCTGGTAACTTGGGAACTCCTTTTCCTTGGAATATCCCATAACCGACTCATGGGGGCTCAGATTGTCGCTATCAAAGCTCTACTAAAGACATTTGTCCCCTTTAAAATACTAATCTTGTTAATAAGCTGGGATGAGTGCAGACCATGCTTGAAGCCATTCCAAGCAGGGGACCTTCCCCGTTGCCTGGATTTGTCTCTGTGGGTGGAGGATGGGAGTGTCTGTGCTCCAGGTTGGGGTGGGGCGGAGTCTGTGCCCAAGTTCCCCCCTACCTGACCTACTCCCTCTGGGAGTGTTCGCTTCACCCTCAGGGCGGTCATCCGGGACCTGTCTCCTCAGGGGCGGGGAGAATTGAATGCGTGAAGATGCGCGCGCAGTCGCACACACATGCTACCATGGCAAAGAGGATAACGATGCTCTGGTCTCTCGTTCGCCGTAATTGCTGTTGTTGCTGTCTCTCTCTGAGTGTGGTGAGGAGAGGACCCTGAGGGACCCGTGTGGTGGGGACAGGGGAGCTGGGTGTCACCTATGAGAAGGTGACTGAGCAGGAAGACTGCAAGCAGGTACTGTACCTGGTGCTCATTGTGTTCCTCCTCTCCTCCTTGGTGCCAAGCAAACAATCAATGCATTTGTATTTCTTGCAGGAATGAATGAGTTAATGGATTCGGGGTCCCGGGAGTTGGTGGCTTACAAGCGTTTTACTCAGAGTCTCACACTCTTCTGGCCTCTTCACTCCTCCTCCTCTCTTTTCTTCCCTTCTCCCTCCTGTCCTCACCTCTTTCCTTCCCGCTTTCCTCATCTCTGTTGCTCATAGCACTCCCGGAGAGCAGGTGTCCCTCTGGGTCTCCCGATCTCCCCAGACACTCTCTGCACGTGCGCTGGGCGAGCTGGCAGACTTGTGGTCCCAGACACGTCCAGGGCTTGCTCAACGATGTCCAGCATCAGTCAGCATCTTCTCTTCTTGCCTGTCTTCCTGCCTATCCAGTGGGGGATGCTTCTGTGCCATCCAAATGCAGGGAGGAAGCAACCACCCGCTTGCAGTGTGACACTCTGTTCGTCCTGTGTCTGTACTGTTCCCTTCTGCCCTCCCCCACGCAACCTGCTCCCTCCAGACCGGGTGACCTTTCCGCTCCACACCACCAGGGTTCAGGAAGCAAATCCCCCAAAGAGCAGCAGCCGCTCCTTCAGTTAATTCACTTCCTTGTCTTTCAGGGAAGCGCTCCCATCTTGTGGCCTTGGTCATCTAGGATGTGGCCAGGCTGTGCCCCGGGGAGCCGCTGCGTAATCACCTTTCTGTAAACGCTGCCCTGATTGCTTTGCCCAGCTGCAGGTTCAGGCTCTGCCTGGTGTCACCTGCTGCTGCCTTGCTCCTGCTCTGTCATGGGAATGGCTCCAACCTGCAAATCCCTGTCATCCACTCTGCATCCCCCAGGCGCTAATGTCACAAGGCTTTCTAGAGCAGGGGTTGTAGGAACTTTCACAACTCTCTAATCATCACCTATTTTTTATGTATTTTGGTCTTTTTCCTCCTGAAGATAATGGGACCCGGATAGAAGCCTTTATTTTTTTCCCAGCACTGGGGATTGAACCCAGGCCCTTCATACTGAGCTACCTTCATAACCCTTTCTTTTTTATTTTGAGACACGGGCTTCACAAGTCCCTAAGTTGCCTAAGCTGGGTTTGAACTTGTGAACAAACCTCTTTCCTCACTCTCCCAGAGTGCTGGGATTACAGATGTGCTTCACCACAGCTATATAACAAGGACTGCTTCTTCTAATAGCTGCAGTCAGGACACTTCATAGAGTGACTCTCAGGATTGCCCCCACCTGGCCCGGACAAAGGCCCTACTTCTCATCCACCAAATAGATTTCCTTTGTTTTTCATCTGAACAGCCAATTCTTGGGGACAAAGTATAAAGAGTACTGGATCTCAGTGTCTGTAGGGAGGTTAGTGTGATGTGTTAATCAAGACTCTCTGGTTTGAAGAAGATAGACGTTCTCAACCTAAATCGGCCTACAGCATAAAGGAATTTATTAGCTAACAAAGCAGAAAAATACAGGTGCTATGACTTCAGGTATGGCTGGATCAAGGGACCCCAACAGTGGTGTTAAGGTCTTTTTGTTGGCTCTGTGATCCCTTATCTTGATTTATTTCTCGTGAACGTGGGGTGGCTGCCAGTAGCATCATTCCAGTTTCTCAGTTTCCCCAGAACACCATGCTATTTTTCTGTATAGTTCAAAAATTTATGTTAAACCCCCAGCTTGAGTCTCATCGACTCTGCATGGGTCATGTACTACTTGGCCAGGCTTGGGTCACCGTTCTACCTGGAAGCAGATGTGATGTCAGCTCTGTTCAGGACCACCTGGATGGGGGGTGTAGATGAGCCACACAGGTGGCAGTGAGCAGCATCTTTTGGAAGCAGGGTTTTCTGTACCTTTTTACTGCATGCCCTTTGAAGCTATTGTTAGGCACACACATATTTATAATTGACATGCCTCCTGATGAATTATTCCTTTTTAATTGAGAAATACTCCTTTATAGTACTGTAAATGCCCTCTGTTTATTCTGACAGCACCATCGTTGAACCAGGTGTCTTATACTTACTGATCACTGGGTGTGCCTCTTAGCATCTACTTCATTTCTGGCTCACTGTATCTCTGTACTAAAGATACATCTCTTGTAGACAATAAGTACTTGGGTCTTGATTTTTAAAAAATCTGTCTTGACAACCTCTATCTTTTTAATTGGAGTACTTATGCCATTATTATTTAGTGTGATTATTGATATGATTTGATTTTAGGTCTTCTGGCTTACTGTTTGTTTTGTGTTTGCCCCCTATTTATTTTTCCTTGTTTGTTCTGCCACTCTCCTACCTTCTTTGGGGGTATTTGAATATACATTAGGTTAGAACATATATATGAGAATTCTGTATTATGATCTATTGGACCAAACCCATTTTTAATAATTTCTCTAGGTACGTGAGCGTGTATTCCTATGTACAGTCCATTTATGGTCAGTAAAGTTTCACTTCAGGTAGAATGTAGAAACTTCCACTGTGTGAGCCCCTGAACTTCCACCCTATCCTTTATGCTATAGTGGTCTTGTGTGTTCTATCTATACATGTTTTGAAGACCAACATAATTTTATAATACTTGTTTTAAACCAGGGATTGGCAAACCCTGCAGACCAAATCTGGTCCATCACGTGCTTTTGTCGAGAGAGTTTTTGGAGCGCCACCATGCTTTGTGGTTTATGTATTGCCTGTGGTTGCTTTCAAGTGGTAGTATCAGAAGTATTAGCCACAGAGACCATGTGACTTCTGAAGTTTAAGATATTTACTATCTTTACTGACAAAGTTTCTGTTCCTTGCTTCAACTAATCACATGCATTTAAATGACATTAAAAGGGAGCTTCCCAGACACTGCTCATCTGTGGAGCTCTGTATTTCTTCATGAAGATCCAGATTTCCGTGTGGTTTTTCCATGAGCCTAAAGAAGTTCCCTAGAGTGTCTCGTAGTGTAGACTTTGCACTCCTTGTATTCATTCCCCTTGTCTGAGTGTGTATGGTCCTCTAGAATCTGCACTGTGCCATACCAATGGTAGTTGTTTCATATTTCGCTCTGGAATTTTTGGTTGTTACCTAGGCAAATAATCTTTTGAATGGGAGCTGTTCAGGTAGGACTGCGATAGAGCCTCTCCAACCTCAGATGTAGTGCATGCTGTGTTACTAAATATGTTAGTGCCTTTCTTTTTGCTAGGACAAAGCACCCCATATGCACAACTTATAGGAGGAGTAATTAATTTAGCTCACAGTTGGTGGGTTTAGTCCATGGTTGGCTGGCTCCAAGGCAAAAACAGCATGGTGGAAAGGCTCAAGCCACTGCAGCCAGGAAGAAGTGGGGGTGAAGCTGGGGACAAGAATATCCCACAAGATTGCACCCCCAGTGACCCATCTCCAATCAGACCCATCTCTTCATAGCATGTTCAGCCATGAACTCATCAACAGATGAATCCACTGATGACTACAGCACTCCCATGGTCCGATCACATTCCAAGTAACCCATCTTTGGGTATGTGAGACTTTAGGGGGTCATCTTAGACCTAAACCATAACACTAAACATCTTTAATTAGAGGCTAAGGAGCTGGAAAAGTGATATAACCTCTGTATCAAGTCACAGAGGGGAAGGTAGAGGGAGCTGCACTAAATACCATGGGTTTTCTAAGATCCTATAAATATTTGAAGGTGGCTTTGGCGACAGTAGACTCCTATTATTGCTACTGGTCTCACACTAATAACTAACATTGTTTGTGGGCTGACTACACACTAGCCACCATGTTAAAGGTATAGTGTCTCATTGTGTCTTCATGGAAACCCTCCAACACAGATATGATGTTCTGCAGGAGAGGCACATGAAATTCAGAGGGATAAGCAAGGTGCTGGAGGTCATGCACTCAGAGTGGAGCCAGCCAGCTATCCCTGAAGAGCTCATGATCTGACCTCTGTTGTATGCTGGGCTTCTCTGGATTCTTCTTGCATTATATTATAATTTGTGGTTTGTTTCTGTGTGGATAGAAGAGTGCAAGAGTATAGTGCTTCCTGCCTGGGAAATTCTCCATAGGTCTGGAGCCCTGTACTACCCACAGTGTGTGCCTGATCTTATAGGGGCGGGGGAGGTGAGGCTGATGATCAAAGTGGAAAGAGTAGAGATCCAGAGGAAGACAGTGGAGAGGTAGTTGCCAAATTCAGGTCGAGTGAGTTGGGGGCCAAGAAAGAGTGATCTCGGTTCTGAGCAGATCAAGATACTGGGAAGACTTAACTGAGAAAAGACGAAGTCACCTGTGAGAGGTGGAGCTGTGGGGATACAGAAATCTGTGCCCCAAAGAATGAAAGAGACAAATTTCAGGAGCATGGTGGAGACACCGGCAATCAAGAAAAAAGTGCCTGCGCGATGCTAGCATGCTTTTAGAAGATCCATAATTAGTCACCTCTTCCCCAGGCAAATGCAGGAAAATGTTCCACCTCCCAAAAATTCAGCTCTTAGAGTTAGGTCCCTGATAGCAGTTGCACAATAAATCCTTGTTGAATTAAATTAAAATGTTTAAGGAGCCATTTCCTTAGCCAGCCCTTTCTCTGCTGTCAAGGAAGAATTTATTTAACAAGACCTAGACTTTGGCAAACAGGATTTTACTTTTCTTGGCTGGTCTGTGGCCATGATTTAGGGTACCTATATTTGCTGCCCAGGGTTGGGAAATAGATTTTTAGTCGGGGGAGGGGCATGGCTTAAAAGTTTGGGAAGAAGATAATATAAAGAAACTCTGAAAATAATTGGTTTACCCCCTGTTCTCCCTAAATGCCTCTGGATCCTTCAAGTAAAAGCTCTGTTCTCAAAAGCCATAATTCCTTAGGGCAGTTAGTCATTTTTGTTGCAGATATAATGATTTTTGTATTAGTACAACCAACTCCAGAGCTTTGGTCTGAAGAGGCAGGGGGCATTCCAGGACTTGGGAGTGTTTCTTTCTTTTCCCCTTGCAGGTGTTGTTAGTTAGAAGCATCAGCTTCCAGCTAAGATATCTTTGTAGGAGAAGCGAGGTGCCCGGGATCAGCAGTTACCCATCAGAAGAAGCTAGTCTCTGGTCATGACTCCGTGGTGAGATTTTCTTCTTCCAAGTGCCTCACCAACAGCAAAACATGCCCTTTCTTGAGCACAGAGGTGTTTTCCTTCTCCAGCTGCCCAGAGCTGAGATGCAGTGTTCTGCTCTGGCCTTCACAGAAAGCAACTACAGCAGGAGACAGCCCTGGGGTGTGGGAGGTGGACAGTGGAGGAGAGGAAACGCTGGTGGATGCATGCTGTGTGGCTGGCTGCTGGGAATCCAGGTGCTCCATCAGCACTCTGGCCAACTGGCTTTTGTTCCCAGTTTTGATGGATGTGAGAGTCAGACTCCTACTAGGGAGGGGTCTATAAAGTAGCTCCTGCTTCTTCAGGAGGGACCAGAGACTTCTGTGTGGGTCTGGTCTTATGGGTCCCTGGTCCCTGTAGCAGGGTAACAAAGTGCTTAGGGAGCTGTGGAACTCTTCCAGATCTTGTGTGTGGCCTACCAGGCAAAACACAACTTGCGACCTTCTGTAGCAGTCTCCTGAGCTGGACTTCCAAATCCCTACAGGTGTAATTACTCGAGAAGCGGCTCTGTCTGACTAATGATGTGGAATTCTCTGCTAACACAAAATGATTTCTTCTCCAGAGACAATGTGAAAGGTAGAAGAGTTTGAAAAAGTCCAAACGCTTAACAAATTGGCGACTTCATTTTATCTTGTATCAGTCAGTGTTACATTTAAAGGAGTAAGGCATTTCTGTTGAATTCACCTTGAGTACTTCAGTGTAGAATCAAGGCGTAACGTCACTCTGAGCATGACCCTGTTTCTGTTGTTTTTCCCTAAAGTCCTTGTCAGATGCATTTTTTCCTTTGGTCTTTTTTTCTTACTAGAAACCACACCTGCATTTTTCAAATGAATAAGCAAAACAAAAATAGTAGTGACATTGAAAATTGAAGATCTATGACATTCTGTGTAACTCAATGTTTCATTTTAAGCTCCATGTTTTTAAATAATTCATTTAGACCAAACAACACCCAACTCACTTTTTTATTTTATTTGCACTTCTGTATCCCCCATTATAAAGTAATTTTAATGATTCCTCAGTGTTATATCCTGTTCTTTTATGAATATTTGTTAAAATTGTCCCCAAATAGTGAGCATTTATGTTGTTCCCAAAGATTAACTTTTAGAGAAAAATCTACCTTGCGTACATGTATGTACGTAAATTTTTCTTTTGTATCTCTCCAATTACATCCTTGGATAAGATTCATAGAAGTAGAAACGTTACCTGAAGCCAGTGGGCCCCAACCTTTTTGGCACCATGGACCAGTTTCACGGAAGACACTTTTTCCATGGACAGAGTAGAGGGTTGAGGGTTGGCTTCTTTTTTATGCTAGAGTATGTTTGTGATACTTATTAATTACATTCCCCAGCTCTAGCATCGCTGCCTCAGCTTCACCTCAGATCATCAGGCCTTAGATTCTCAACAGGAACACACAACCTATATCACCCTATGCACTGTTCACAGTAGGGTTTGCGTGCCTGTGAAGATCCAATGTCACTGCTGATCTCACAGGAAGTGGAGCCCAGGCAGTAATGCTACTGATGGGGAACAGCTGTGAATAAAGTTCCTGGTGTGTGACCCAGTCTCCAACTTGGGGACCTCTGCTTACAGAGTACACTGTTTTCATGAATCTCCATACAGATTGCTATCATCCTTTCCAAAGTGGTTGTGTCAATTTGAAAGGAAGAAAGACAGAAAGAAAGAAAGAAGGAAAGAAAGAAGGAAAGAAAGAAGGAAGGAAGGAAAGAAAGAAAAGAAAGAAAGAAAGAAAGAAAGAAAGAAAAAAAGAAAGAAAGAAAGAAAGAAAGAAGAAATTGCCTACTGAAAACTCACCGGGATTTGGTGTGCTACTTTGTAAAATTTAAGTTTCAGAGAATATCTCACTCTCCCTTAATTTCTATAATTTGATTTCCCTCCAACCTTTTGTTCTTTCTAGCAACAGAGACCTGGCTATTCCCAAGTCAATCAAAGGCAGAGTGTTTCCTTGGCTTTAAAACCTACATAGTCATTTCTCTAAGTGCTTAGGATTTTTGTAGCTTTTCCTTGCAGGAGCCAAATACAAAAATGCGAGGGAACGACGTATCCAGCAACATGATGTATCCGTCTTTATAAAACCCAGAGTTACCTTTCCCCAAATGGAAAAAAAGCTATTCTGCTTAACTACTTCTTGTCTCCCATTTGAGGCCTCTGCTGTTGGCGATGAGTCCAGGGGGAAGCTTTCTGTCCTGATCCTCTCCCAGCCCCTGACCTGCTATTCGTTCTAGAAGCAGTGTCTTCCTCTGGGGTTTTGCACTCCCATCCTACACTTCCTCCCACATATCTGGCTGTTCTTCCGGGTCCTGGGTGGCATCTGTGTCCTGTCTGATGCACTGGATGTGAGCTGTTTCTGGCCCTTAGTCTTGGGTCCTCTTGTCTTCTCTGCTCCCTGGGCAGTCTCTCCTCCATCAGAGACCCTATCACCAGCTCTATGCTGTGCCTCCTACAAGGAAATCTTCATTGAAAACTGCAGAGTGCCAGACATGTGGATCCCATTTGACTATTCAGGATACAACACAGCCAATGCCAAGGACCCTGCCCTTCCTACCTCCCAGGCCTACCGCCCTCTCAGCCTAGGAAACCCCGTTCCTTCACCCAGCAAAACCCAGCACTGAAAATCCCCATGGCATCCTCTTCTCCACTACCTAAAGGGATGACAGTGTCATGTCCTGCTGACATCGCCTCCCAAGATCCTCTGACCCCATCCATTGCTCTTAGGATGAGGACTAAGGGAGGCCCATGTGACCTGGCCTATTGTCTAGCTATATCTTATTCCAGCTTCATAATTGCTCTCCATTATCTCTTTCACCTGACATATGCTCCTCCCCACCACAGGGACTTTGCATATGTTCTTCCCGTAGTGGGCACTGCCCCTGTGCTCCAACTTTTACTGTTTTTAGGGGCATGCAGGAACACTGTTTGCTTCATTCCTACTGAAAGCTGTCTTTCCCTGTGCATTGTCTTCAAAAGAAAGGAGTTACCTCATCTGAGGTTAGGACTGACTAATGTGGGAATCTAAGCGCTGGGCCTCTGTGGTGGATTTACAACTGGTGGTCAACTTGTAACACCCAGCTGAATTGAACCAGTGTGGTGCTGGGTGTGGGAGGCCCACCTCGGGATTACTGTCAGCCGCACAAGAGGCAGAACTGGAGAAGAACAGGACAGGCTGTTGGGAGCTGAGAAGGGCTGCTGGAAACTGGGAAGCTGTTGGGTGCTCTTAGAAGCTGTGAAGAGCGGTTGGTTCTCTTGGAGGAGCTTGTCATGCTGGCTTTCCTGGTGAACATGGCTATTTTCATCATCTGAGAAGCTCAGGACCTTGTTGTCACTGAGAACGGCTTCAGTTCACTTTGGGGGAGCTCTCATCCTCACCTTGAGCATCACCTCCTGGCTCTGGAGGGGAAGATGGTGCACTGCTCAGTCTCCTGGAGAAGCTTGTCAATTGGCTTTCCTGATGGGAGCTCGGCTTTCCTCATCATCGGAGGAGCTCGGGACCTCACTGTTGCTGACGAAGGCTGTGGTATCTTATGGGGAAGCTCTGGTTCTTACTTTGAGCATTGCTTCCTGCCTCCAGTTCAGATCCCTCAGCCTGCTGGCACAGATCCTTCATCCCGCTGGCACAGACTTTGTAGCTTCCACCCCTGACCTTTGGGCCTTCCCAGCACAGATCTGTGAATCAGGCCTGCATGAGACACTGTCATGGGCCCTAGGCCTCCAGTTGGATTTGTGGGAGGCACTGTTATGGGCTCTAGGTCTTTAGCTGAACTGAATATTGTCCTGCTGTGCAGGCTATTACCATGGGATCCAGGCCCTCAGCTGGATTCTTTGGTCTTTAGTGTGTGGACAGCTTTCCTGCATTCTTTGTATATAAACCTTTGGGTGACTATTATAAAATAATCTTATAAAATATGTGTCCTGTATTGTATTATTCCCCTTGCAAAACCCAAACTGGGGCACTTCTGACAAGCCTTCCCACAGGGGGAGCTCCTGGAGGACACCTGAGCCCTCTGTTTCTGCCTTTCTCTGTCTCATGTGACTTCCTTCATGCATGGGTTCCCAAGAATTCCCTAGCATACTTGAGGTCGGAACTTTTGCCTGGTCCTGAGCTGCGGCCCTCCGGTTCACCCTTTAGGTCCTACTCTGCTTCACATTCTCATGGTGCTACTCTGACCTGCCAGAAACTCCACACTCGTCAGTGTTAGTAATTCCTGTGTTCAGTCATGCCTGGCTCCCCCACTCAACTTTGCACTCCTTGCAAGCAGGAAAGCAGGACAAACACCCACCGAGGTCCAGGTGTAGTTCTGGGCACAAAGACAGTGCTCACTAAACAGCCAGTGTCACTAGCTGGTGGTAATGTTCTCTCATGTCACCACAGGCACTGAATTAGGAATCCTGAAGCATCACTCCTGGGGGAAATGCAAGGTTCTGTTCCTGGGAGACCCGGTCACAACACTTGCCAAGTGATCCATACATAACTTTGCTTTATGTGTGTCTTAGTCATGTTCCCAGTCACCGGACAGAATACCCAATAGCTCCAGCTTAAAGGAGGTGAGTCTTATTTGGTTCACGATTTTCAGAGGATTGAGTGGAAGGTTGGCTGCTCCAAGGCAGAAATGGCATGGCAGGAAGCCATGGTGCAGGACAGCTGCTCTCAACACATGCTGGCCAAGAAGCAGAGAGCAAAGGGAAGAGGTGGGCTCAGGAAGGCACCTTCCAGGTCATGCCCCCGTGACACCTCCAGCCAGGCCCTACCCCCTAACAACACACTCAGCCATGGACTTATCCATGGGTGAATCCACTGCTGTATGCAGCACCCTGTGATCCAATCACCTTTCACACAGGAGACTTTGGGCGACATTTTAGATCTAAACCATAGCGATGTGTGCTTCTGCTGGAACACCACGTTTTTAATCTGTATTGTGGATTCGTTCCCATTGGACTCTCCGCCTGCAGCCCAATAACTTGAACAAAGCTCCTGCACTTTCTAACAGAAAGCACGTCAGGGCCTCCCATGTGCAGGGCAGCGTGACGGCACTGTAGCCCTTGGGCCATTTTAAACAGCAGAATCACCAACAAAAAGCATAAACATACAATAGCCATGGCACCGAGTACACTGCACGAAGGGCAGTGGTTCGTGGTAGAAACAGAACCAGAAGGGGGAGCAGTGCCCGGTGTGATGTCAGCTGCAGCTGCGCTTGTTGGCCATACTGTTTTCCTTTTTTTCTGCATGGCCGGAAGTGTGGAGCAGAGTGCTGGGAGAGCTGGTAAGACAACTAACTTAGCAAGTAGACGAGTTGCAAATCTGGAATCGGCAAATGAGGACCAAGTATATTTGTTTGACCAGCAAATGTGATGAATTATTAAAAAGTGCCACACATGATTCTCCCGTGTTGTGTGCAGCCTTTGGTGGGGAATTCTCCCACTGACTGCGCTGACTGCCCTCAGGACTGCCTTTGGCCATAAAATGAACAGAGGCTTGGGAAGAGCTTATGTGTTGGTGCTTGTTCTCTTGGTGTTTTCTGGAACTCATACCCACCACCATATGCATGAACCCAGGCTAGCCAGCTGGATGGGGAGACGTGTGGCTAAGTCACACACACCCCATCACCCTGCCTGATGATAAGCCAACACTAGAAATGTGAACGAGGCCACCCCAGATCTGGATGTTCAATGTCAACCCACAGGATCACCGGAAGTAAAAAAAATAGTCAACAACGTGTGGGAAAAATAGCTCTGTTCTACCAAGTGTGAGATGATTGTTACCCAGCGGTAGGAGGCCTGCTACCCTTTGCCAGTCACTAAAATGACTACCGGGGGGTGGGGAGCTAGGTTGGGCAAAAGTGTGTAGACAGGACTACAGGACGAGTAAGAGGGTCCTGAGCTACTCAACAAGGGCTTTTTAACTTTTTAACTTACTAAATGATTCCTAACCTTTTCTACTTCAGATTAGAGATAGTGAAGCAAAGTGTGTGGGGGAAGCAATTTCACTCTCCAGCCAGAGAGAAAGAATACAAACCCCCAGCTGAAGACTCTCTCTGGTGGGCCTTCTAAAAGCCAACTCAACAGTCCATCCAGAGCCTAAGTGCAGTGTAGGACTGAACCATGGATGATGCTTCTTTTCCCATGTTTGTAACCCCTGGCTCATCTCTAAGTGGACCGATCTTCTGAGGCAGCTACTTGCTGAAACCTTTTGCTCTGATGTTCAGTTTTCACGTTTAGATTTCCTAACACCGTGCTTAAAAGGACTTTCAAAATCTCCGAATATCATTTATCTCAGGCAGCAGTACATCTTTAGAAGAAAGGAATCTGTGCATCAAAACTCAGCGTAGTAATTTAAAGCACAGAGGTCTGCGGGGGTAAAAGTAAATTGAATTGGAAACGGGAAGTGCGACAAACTTTGCAAAAAACCAAGCGCGAGTCATTCAGGAAGCAGCAAAGTTATTTTCTTAAGCAAGCCTTTTCAACAGCTTCTATTTTATTTATTTATTTTTTAATGCTCCAGTGACTAAAAATGGCAAAAACATTTTATTTATGTAAAAAGAAATCACTTGTATGCAAAGTTGCAGCTGCTTCTTATAGGTATACAAATGAATAAAAGCCTGGGAATATGCTGGTTTTTTTCTTTCTTTTAATGGAAATCTTGATTTGTTCCTTACTGTTGGCTTGAGAATCCTTCATTCAGTGGTATCTTAGAGTTTCAACTGGATGGACAGCAAGAAATGAAATCCTAAGCTCTCCCTCTCCCGGTTGTGCCCTGTTAGATGCAGTTGGCTCTTTGCTTTTGAGAATTGTCTCTCTTGATTAAGCTGGGAAAAAGTGATAACAATGACGACAATGAATAGCATTTGTAGTGGGTCATTGTTTAGTAGTATTCTGTTTACTTTCCCATCCTCCACTTTTAAAGTAGTCATTTTTGAAAAATAATGCTCGAAACTAGGAAAATACCTTGGGAATTATTCCGAGAAGACCCTCGAACATACTTCATGCTTCAGTTAACTTGTTTTTTATGACACAGGAGGACAAAACAAAGGGAATCCATTGTGGATACTCAGACCAGAATGGTGCTTTCATGAGGAAGGGCGAGGGATTGCTTCATTTTCCTGAGCACTGTTTAGGGTTGGTTAGGTTTTGTTTGGGGCCTGGAAGCTCAGTCTGGGGTCAACAGTGGATGTGGTTTAAAGACCACCAGGTGTCCTGGGACCAAGATAAGGTCTTGGTGAGAACCACAGCCCCAGACCCTGTAGTGAGGATGGGTGGCCTGAGAATGGGCTCAAGAGGAGGTTGTTACAGAAAAGCTATTTGTTCTGTGTGCTTATCTATGGTTCTGAGAGTTCTTAGCCGCGGATGAGGATTCGTCCCTACCACTGGGTGACACTATGCGATGGCTGGAGGCATTTTAATTGCCACACCTAGAGCAGGGCAGAGTGGATGCTCCTGGCATGCAGTGGGTGAAGTCCAGGACTGCCAAAAGCATCATGCAACATACAGGGCGGTCCCCACAAATGATCTGGCCCAAACATCAATTGGACCAGTGTTGAGACTGTGCTTAGGTTGCTATAAAGGTTCTTATGCCCAGGAAATACTACGACACACTGGTACTGGTGGAGTCTGTGCAGGGTGGTGGGGGACTTGGTATACACACAGTGAGTTTGAGTTTCTCATTGAGGATGCAGAATCACAGGAAGCCCACAGAGCCAAGGCTGGAACTCAAGTCCTGAAACAAGAGCAGGTGATGGGACGAGGCTTGCTGTTCTTGGATGGATCCTGGGGTTTTTGCAACAGACATGGCGGCAGCAAAGGGATCCACGGGGTTGGCAGGGTCAAGGCTGGCCATGAAGTGGCAAAGGACTGAGTTGGGGACCAAAGACTGTTGCCAGACCCCTCGTCCTATTACGGGACCTCTCAGAATCATTGTCTTACTAAAATGAGAGCTTTTCTTTGTATCAGCTCTAAGGTTATATTTATTTGCAACTTCTAAGGTTCCTAAGGGAGAGGGAGTGGCTGGCTCTGTGTTACGGGTGAGCAGCTTGAGAACTCTAGCTCAGGTTCACGGAGCCGTACGTGGTCGGGCTGCTTGTCCGCAAATGAGCCATTCCAAGTGTAATGGGGCCAGTGGCCCTTCTCGAACTTCCTGGGAAGCGCAGCAAATGTGAGATAAATATCATGGCCCCATGTGTACTGGGAGATTGCTGCGAAGCTCAGTGCATGCTAACCATGTCAACCTGAGGGAACAGTGGGTCTGGAAGCAAATGCTCCAAGCTAGGAAGTTAGGGGAACCTTTGGTAGTTGGGCAGTATTGTCTCAGTGTCCCCTGAACACTGCCACCGACAAACCGGTAAGTGAGAAAGCTTTGTTGAAGGCCGCTGGCAGTAGACATTGTCAGAGGGAATCATCCTCAGGACATCCCGCTCGCTTGTTATCCAAGTGTCTGTCAGGAGGAGACCTTGATTGTCGCCTGCAGCCTGCAGACAGGGTGCCGGGATGGGTAGGGACAGTGACAGCAGTGGCTGCAGTGGGCTCTGACAACCACAATGCAGAACGAGACAGTTCAGCAGCAGCAGAGCTCAGTTCACCCGGGTTGGGAAATAGGATGTGGGGTGACAGACACTGGTCAGAGTGCCCCTTATGTCTAGAAATAAATACTCAGCTCCCAGGTAGGCACGATGGAAATGAGAGCTTCTAAAGATGGGGCTGTGCCCTCCTCTCATTCCTGTGGTGGGTTTTCTATTCCTCTGCCCTGTTCTGCCCAGCAGTTCTTCCTCTGAGTTGGCGTGTTCGTCTCTGACTACCTTTCCAGGGAAGGGATGGTGTCATACTTCTCCAGATTTTGTGAGCTCCTGAATAGTTCTTGTCCTGGACACCAGAACCTCTACATCAAGTGCTGGAGGTAGCAGCAGGGCTGTGAGCCTCTGTTGGACCCACACCCACTCAGCCTTTCTCTGGATGGGGCACTGTGCCAGAGCACACTGGTGAAGGTGTCCGTCACTCAGTCCTCAGCACCCCGGGGGGTGGGGATGTTGTCATCCTCTATCAAACACCAGGAAGCTGAAGCCCAGAGAGGTTTGAGGACCTGCTTACCGTGGTGTTAGATTTGGAACTAGAGCTCTTGGGAGAAACCAGGGTGTTGTAAGAGTTCCATGTCCCAAGAGCTCCCAGGAGGTTGTGGTGTCTGACTACACTTGCAGATTCTGCCTCCAACCCCTCCCCTCTCTGTTCTCCCTGAAGTCCCATTTCATCTCCATCTCATGACAGTTGCAGGACTTCATGACTCCCCCCCACGGTGACCCCAACCCCAGCTGGGAGTCTTGAGCTCATTCTTGTTGCATAGGAACAATGGTGGACAGCTGGGCCTAGGGGACTACATGGCCCTCTGGCTTGCCTCCCTCCAACCTGCCCTTGCATTCTGTTCTCCACTTCCAACTTCCTCAACCCTGGAACTCCCCTCCCTCCAGTCCTTCAGGAACACTCTTTGTACCCGGCATTTCTATCCTCTGTCATGTCAAATCTTTTAGCACCTGGCACATTCGAGTCCCTCCCTTTCTCCAAACAAATCTCCCCTTTCTTTGTCTATCCCTCTTGCCTTCATTATATCTCTCATATCTCTGTGAGGAGCCAAACTTCCAGATGAAGAGCCTCCTCACTTCCCTGCTGGCTACTTCTGTGATTCACTCATGCTCAGCTGTGGTTGCTTCCTTCTCTTCTTTCCACTTATTTATTTATGTTACTAGTCCCTTTTACTAGAATATGAACTTCTGGTTGTAGCATTAGAAAAGAAAAAATCTCTATCTTCCATGCCTAGAGCACTGTAGACAGTAAATAGGTTTGATGCTGAATGAATGATTGATAGACAATGTTTAAATTGCTGAGGGTGAGAGGCCCCACCTGATACTGGGTCTGCCCTGGAGGGGGAAGGGATCTGATCCAACACTGGGGATGCTGCGGCTCCCAGCACAGCTCCGCTTTCTCCCTTCTCCTTCTTTCCACCGTTACGTGTGACATGTGCCATTTCCTGAGCTCTGGGACCGAGTTGTCAACGGGATGCTATGCAGCTAAAGGGTCAGAAAATAAGAGGTTTCTGTTGTGTTTTCATGCAGTTTCATGCTGGGAGAAGCTGCTGTGAACCAGTGTGGAATTCTAGATGCTGTGGGTTGAACTGAGTCCTCTTCCCTCCTTCCCAAAAGCTCTGTCCAAGTCCTAGTCCTCAGCACCTGTAAGTGTGACCTTTTTGGAAACAGAGTCTTTGCACTGAAACCAAATTAAAAAGAGGTCGTGCTGGATCAGAGTGGGGCTCAACCCAGTGACTGGTGTCCTTAGAAGAAAAGGGAAAGAAGGCCACACAACGCAGGCAGGTAGTGAAGTGCCACATCCGTAGCTGCAGAAGCACCTAGGCTGCTCAGCCCCGGGGCTGAAGCAAGAGTGCAGTCATCTCTAGATCCCTAAGAAGGAGCCCAACCCGACTGACATCTTGATTTTGAGCTTCTGGCCTTCAGACTGTGAGGACACAAATTCTTGTTTTCAGCCTTCCAGCCTGTAGTGCTTTGTGATGGCAGCCGTGGGACATTCACCCCAGGCAAACAGTCTCCCAGGGTTCCTGCCCCTCCAGCCAGGCCGTGCAGCTCAGGAAATTCATGACTGAGATAAATCTGAACATGAACTGGCCAGCTCAGCACTGCCAGACAAAGAGTGTCAGTGCAGCGAGGCAGCTAATTCTTCCCTCCCACAGAGAGGGGGATGTGATAGGAGGTGGCTCTGGGAGCTTGTGGCCTGCGCCCCACAGGATGGATGGAAGGCCCCCTGGTCTGGGGGCTCTGGGAGGCCTGGGATTCCCGAGGAGAGAAAACCTGCAGGAAACCAAAAACTGACTCAAGAGGTGGCCCCAGACTGATCCAGAATGTTCTGCTTTCGTGCAGGCTAGGCAAGGGGAGCTGTTGGCTCACTTTGTGCCCTGGGTCCTGCCAGCCTCTGTGTGAGCCCTTGCCCTGGGAATCCACTAATGACTTCCTGGGTGCTCAACTTCCAGAGGTCCAGCAAAGAAGACTGTGCTTGGAAGCTCAGAGAGTTTTTCTCTGCTGGGGCTATTTCTAGATAGAACATCAGGTGACAAGCTGAATGCAGAAGACTGGACAGGCAGGGCTGCAGATCAGTCGAGGGAGGAAGGTCAGACCAAGTTACAGAGAAACATAACAGGTAGAGCGAGGGAGGGAGAGGAAAATGAACTCTGAAGGAACTTGGAGGGAAGAAGGAAAGATGCTTTGGGGAGGTTAGTCAGTGGAAAATCCTGGAAAACATGGAAGGTGGCACTGAAGGACACTGAAGCAAAATTCCTGGTCAGCGCTAGGTGTCTTTCACGGGAATGAGGAAGGCTCTGAGAGCCATTTGTTGGCTTTTATTTTTCTTTTTAACATGATAATTATCTGAGACTGAAATGCCTTGAGGATTCACTGGATGGTGTGGGACTTTGGACAAAAATTTCTTTGTGAAGCCATTGTCCATATACTGTAAATAGTGTGATTATCAAAAACATCACACAGTTACTATGTATTGAAGAAGCTGTAGAACCATGAGCAGCAACATGAACTTGTTTCTGTCCAGTGTATGCCTTCAAAGAGACCAGACACTGTTAATTTCAGGAACTACCTCTTTGTGTTTATTTTCTAGCATGCCATTCTTTGCTAAATTCCTATCTTCCATCAAGAGCAAAACAGAGCAACCCTGTTGCTGCTCACAACGGTGTAGTTTTCTTTGCCTGTTTATATTGAACCAGCACAGATATTCTTGCCTCTGCAGCTCCCAATGCAATTTGTCTGATGTTACTTCCACCATTACTCATGACATAGCAGAATCCTATATCTCACCTTGAACTCTGGCTTCCACTGAGTCATCAAGGCTGTATGTCATGGATGATGACATCAGAAGCAATCTTAGCAAGAGTGCGCAGGAAAATAGGAGAGGATTCATGCTCCTGGTTGTGCTGAACTACTACGTGAATTTCACTGTGTCACGTAGACTATCAAACAATATATCTTCCAGCTGTGTCTACTTTTGAACTCTTGGGATCATAGCTGCAGTGTTCTCAGCATATGATCTCTGTTTGCGTGGGGCCCTGGCTTTCCACAGTGCAAGGCTTGAGGGAGACAGGTGAAGGGCCATGGATGAAGAAAGGAGAACAATCACTTTATCTGTAGAAGTCTCTTGTCCAGCATGGTTTTGTCTCAGCCTGGGGAGTGGCAGTATCATTACATGAACAGGTGCAAGGGAGGACACTGAAGGAAAAGTGGGTTGGTACTGTGGACCCTCAGAGGAGAAGGGCACAGCCAAATTCACTTTCTTTGGAGCAGCAGGATAACCCCAGAGGTGGGAATCCCGGGGCTCCTTAGGGTACCATTATGAGAAATAAGTGCTTCAAAGGGGAGAGATGGGGCCAACGTCCATGTCAAGGAAAGTATGCCAAGGCTGGGATTCCTGAGCCATGGAGCCTGTCTTCAGTGGGATTATAAATAAAACTCTTCACATGGAGATCCTCTTCCTCATGATCCCCTTCCATTTGACCCTGATCTAGCGTCTATGTCCACCATCTCTGTCTCCTCAGTGCACCATGCTGCTCCTACTCTGCAGATATTACAAGTGGATTTCCTTCTCCAGAAAATCTTTCTCTCCTCTGCCTCTTCTGGCAAATACTTTTTATTTTTCAACATCAGTCAATCATATATATATATATATATATTACCTCCTTCATCAAGCCGTCTAGAAATTTCCCATCTGCCTATTCCCCTTCCATTATTCTTGCATTTTCCTAGAGGAGGAGGACTTTTAGTGAGCATATATTCTATTCTAAGCCCTATTCCAGGCATTGTGGCAATGACAGTGAACAAAACAGTCACAGAGCCAACTGCCACTGGAGCTATCCCTCCATGATACATGTTTCTGTTCTTACTTCTCTTCTTGGGTTGAAATTACCTCCATTTTTTGGCAAACTTTTGCTATAGAGCCCCAGAGAGTAAACATTACAGATGTTGTGGGCCACATGATCCTTGTTATTATTGCTCAGCTTTGCTATTATGGTGCAAATGTAGCTGTGTTCCAATAAAACTTTATTTAGAAAAACAAGAGGTGGGCTAGATTTGTGCAGGCTTAGCCAAATATAAGCTCCATGAGAACAAGTTTCTTTTCTTTTTTCCTTAAAACGTTTTTCACAGTGATCTCTTTAATGCTTAGGATATGCCTTGGATATAGAAGGTACTTGACATAAATTTGGTAAACATGTGAAACAATTAGCTGTTATTCATTGTACTAAGAAGTCCCTGAAAGGCAGGGCGGGCACGTACATGGTGATCAGCTCAGAGAATATGGTAGGTGGATACTTGTTGAATAGATGTGTGACCCTTGATCATGATATACCAATTTGAATGGATTAAAAAACACCTAAAATGGGGCTGGGGGTTTAGCTCAGCGGCAAAAGTGCCTGCCTGGCAAGCGCAAGGTCGTGAGTTCGGTTCCCGGTACCGGAGAAAAACCAAAAAAAACAAACAAAAAACAAAAAACAAAAAAAAACAAAAACAAAAAAAAAAACACCTAAAATATAAGTGGAGCACAGTTCTGGGAGTGTCTGTGGATGATTGACATTTAGACCAGCAACTGATAGGGGAAGCCCCTCCCTGGATGTGAGTGGCACCAACCAATAGGCTTGTAGCCACCCGGAAGGGATTAGGAGAAAGGAGAAGGAAGTGCCCCCATTTTGGAAGAGCTCGTCTTCACCACTGCCCTTGAAAATTGCTCTCCATTTCTTCAGCTTTCCAATGCAGACTCATACCTGTGACTCTACAGTGAGCTTCCAAGCCTTCGACCTTCAGGTGTTGCATCTTTGATCCCACTTGTTCTATGGCTTCCTTCTTGGGCTGAGCAGTTTCTGGATCATCTGGCTCTCCAGTGTGCAGATGGCCATCATGAACTCTTTTGTTCTACTGATGGCCATCGTGGGCTCTCCACTTCTTACCCTATAAGCCTACCTAACAAACCCCTTTGCATAATTATACATGTATTTTCTATTGATTTCATTCCTCTAGAGAACTGTAACTAAGACAAGATGAATGAATGCTTAGAAACCTTCTAGCTGTCTCCAGAAGCCAGAAGAAACCTTCTGGGCCTCTCCCCAGTCAGTATATCAGTGGGTGGCTTGGCACCATGCAGGTGCAGGCCAGCTTCTCATCCTGTAGCTGCTGCATCTGCTTCCTGGGAGTTTCTCCCATGGTTCCAGCAGCAGCAATCACACACACACACCCCAGCCCACGCCTGCCAGGGTGCTCAGCCACAGCCTACTGCAGTCCTATAAAGCGCAGCAACTTTCGAGGGAACTCGGCAGTGGAAATGACCACTAAAGTTGAACATGACTAACTGTCAGAGGGAGGGAGTGACAGTAGAAACCCCAGATGCCACCATCAAGCCGTTTGTCAGCACAGGCCTGCTGGTTTCCCAGGGTGCACTGTGCTCCGCGGGGGTTAGTGATCTGCCCGGACAGGCAGGGCTCTGGTGTGTGCTGGGCCTGTCAGCTGAAACCCAGAGGTGAGGTTGGTGTCATTTGGAAATCAGGGCATGACCAGTGCAGCCAAATAAAGACAAGAGGATGAAGAGGAGGCTCTGCATGGGGTTGGGGGAAGCTGTCCAGTGGGGCCCTTACCCCCAGGGCCTCATGTGGAAAGGAAGCAGCCCCTGTTCTGTTCCGCGTCAACCTCGCTGTCACTGGATCGTCGGCGAGATTTCAAACAGATAAACACCCCTTTGGGAAGCTGGAATGCCTTGGCAGACAATTTTAGGCCTTGATTTGATTGATAAATCCTTTGTGACAGGAGAGGATGAAAGAGGCCCCCGGTTTGGTACATATAAATAGGAAATTAGCTGGCAAAGTTGTCAAAGATAATTAACTTTCCGATTCTGCGGGTCTATTCAGGTTGACATCCTGAAATTATTTAGAAATGCACATGTCAACGCTCTGACAGAATTTGGGGCTGATCAGATAAACAGATTTGGAGATGCTTGATTGTAAAGTGATGTAAGCGCTTAGCTGGTGTTTTATCACTGTGTGCTTCTGCTCACTGCGTGCCTGCTGCAGGGAGAAGGGTTTGTTACGTGGGTGAGAGAGTGGGGTGGGGACATGGAGCTTCCTTTGCTAGCACTGAGTTGAGAAATTCCTAACTGTCAGTTCAACTGGGATTGACCTTGGGTTCAACCGCTGGATTTGCCCACTAAGCTCTGCCTTTAGTGGGAAGGGGAGCATTCGGGGAATCCAGCAACAGGTATGTTTTTCTCTCTAGCAAGCTCCCTTGTGGTGAGGTCAGTGCAGTACACAAAACCATCCAGAGGTTGCTGCTGCTCCATGAATGTGGGTGAATTGCCAGGTCTGAATGTGGGTAAATCCCATGCTGTAAGAGGGTGGGAAAACTTCTTGGGCAGTTCTACCTTGTTACTGGGAATTGCCTCTTTAAAAAGCAGTTCTGCCTAAAGCCAGAATTCTTCCAGTGAAGAGATATCTTTCCTCCAGGTGGGTAAGGATGAGATGCAGCATTGAATGAGCAAGAGGACACCGTATTGTGTGACTGGCTCATTTTAATCTCCACTTCCATAAGAGGTATGCCTTTCTCACTTGACTGATGAGAAAACATACTTAGAGAGGTTATATCAACTATTTGAGGTGACCCAGCCATTAAAAAGCTGAAATTCATAGTTGGACTTAGGTTGGATTGGCTTTCTCTCTCCAACACTACCTTCCAGTGAATGGGCTCATAGATTCTTGAAAAAGGAGTTTGGGGATCATCAAATCCAAGCGTAAGCAGCTGATGACCCATGGGCTAAATCCATCACACAACTTGTTTCTGAGTGGCCCATGAGCTAAGAGTGTTTTTGCATTTTTAAATGGCTAGGAAAAGAGCTAAAGGAAAAACTTCATAGTATGTGAAAACTACATGAAATTCAGATTGGAATGTCCATAAACAAAGCTGTATCAGAACAGAGCTTTGCTCTTTCATGTATTATCCGTGACTACTTGTGTGCCGCTGTGGCAGAGTTGTGTAGCTGTGACAGAAACTCCAGAGTCTTCAGAACTGAAAATATTTTCCATCTGGTTCCTTATAAAGTGCATTTTCTGCTTCTTGTCTTAGTTCTGTGTCTCAATAAATACTCGTTCTTTGAGCTCTGAGCATAACAAGCACTGGGTGAAACTCAGCAGGCATTATTGAATTTATCCTATTAACTACTCAAGGTGAGCGCCAGTGACTATTCTGTCGTACCAGTAGGGGAAGAGATTCAGAAAGTTTCAGGAAACTGATCATGCTAGCAGCAGAGCCAGGATTCATGGCCACATCTCTCTGATCTTACACTCAAAGTACATGCTCCTGATGCCTTGCCTGTGATGCCCTTTGCTATGATTTCATGTTACCCGGCTGTGGCTTCTCTGGGCTGGATTCCTGTGACACAATGGTGATTACCAGTGCTGGAGAGAAAACAGCCTTCCAGAATATCTATATCCTAATCTTTGTGGTAAAAAAACTCTGCAGATGTGATTACGGATCTTGTTTTGTTTTTGTTTTTGTTTTTTTTTTTTTTTTTCTTTTTTCTTCCGGTACCAGGAATTGAACTCATGACCTTGCGCTTGCCAGGCAGGCACTTTGCCACTGAGCTAAATCCCCAGCCCTGTGATTACGGATCTTGAAATAGAATGATTTTGGATTATCCAGGTTGGGCCTAAAGACAAGCGTCTTCATAGGATGAAGTCAAGAAGATAAAGGAGAAAGAGGTGAGATACCAGAAACAGAAGTTTGGAGCCACAAGCAAAGGAACTCTGGTGGCTTCTAGAAGCTGAAAAAAATGAGGAAACATCTAAGACCACAGAACTGCAGGAGAATAAATCTGTGTTGCTTTAAACTATTAAATTTGTGATAACTGTTTATAGCAGCCATGGGAAACCAACACAGCCACCAACTCCTTGTCATCAAGCCACTCATGATCTGGAAAGAGAGCCACCCAACAGCTGAGGGAGCTTTCAAGGGGACACTCGTGCTGTAGATATTAGAAATGAAGTAGAAGAATGTGTTAGCACTGTCAACTCCAAAGCCCTCCTAAAGAAGACATGGGGGCTTACAGAATAGAGCCACACCCTAAATGAGGTCTCTTCTTTATTCCAGTTTCAGGGGATGGATGCTGGCGTTTTCCAGTATCAGCTACAGAGCATAAGGCAACAGAAAAAAAGAACAGGAAACAATGTGCCTCCAAAACTGTCATGTTCGGGGGCTGGGGATTTAGCTCAGCGGCAAAGCGCCTGCCTGGCAAGCGCAAGGTCGTGAGTTCAGTTCCTGGTACCGGAGAAAAAACCAAAAACAAAAAAAAACCCAAAACTGTCATGTTCATCTTGGGCTAAGCTGTGGCTTTCTGGCACGTAGCACACATCTGACACTGTGCCCCCCAGCAAGTTTGCTTCTCTTGGTTATTGAGGAGCTGGACTTTTGCAGAAAGGAAAATCACAGTCTTGCCTGCATTTTATTAGTATTGTGACCATTTGCAAATTAATTTGGAAGGCAATATAATTTTCCTCTTGTATAGAATTCAGTTTTGATTACTGCCATGCCACTGAAGAGCCAGCTTTCACAAAAGCTCTTATTATGAGAAATTAGGATACCTTTCTCTCTCATCTAAATAAAATAAGCATATGGCAGTGGGATGCAGTCGAATTAAAAAAATCATTTAATCCAGGGAACATAATTATTTGAGTGAAACTGGAGAAGAGAAACTCAATCTAGGGTTTGAATGTTGACATGAAATGTTGAAGGCTATTTTCACTCATCACTGACTTTTAATAGCTCTTTGTAGAGAATAATTTGCAGCATAAACCCTGTTAGTATGATATTGGTTGTTTCAAAGTCATGTCAGATCCCAAGCAAGAGGCACAGCTGGAGGATCCCAACAGTGAGTATTTCACCCCAGGCTGCCTTGACTTTCATTCTTTAAAGGTGGCCATATGGCTTCATTTTTAAGAGGTCATGTTAGAAGAATGCGGAAAAGTTCGCCGATGTGTGTGAACCACGTGTGAGTCTCTGCTGTGTGCCCCACATGCATGTCCCGCATGCCTGCTTGCAGCATGACTCACGGACATGAGGGAATGACCCTCATTTGCAATGCTAGACCATGTGCCTGGGCGATTGTTTCAACAGATAAGGTCACTGTCACCTGTACCATGGGAAGTGAGTGCTTTGGTGTACACCCTGCCTGATTCCCCACCGCCAGCCCCTATAACTCCTTTAAGTGCTTTCTCTGGCTACTGGAGCGCTTTTCCTGCCTGCATCTGGGAGTAAGCTGGGGATGCTCAAAAACTACAGCTTTCAGTCAACAATACTGCAGAATGGTTGTTATAGTTTGTGTCTAGAAGTCCCCCCAAAGCCTCATGCACTTTTAGACAGGGCTCTTTGGGAGGCAGGTGAAGCTAGAGTTTGAGATTGAGTTTTAATGCAATGCTGGGATTAAGGATGCTGGGATTAAGGGTACTGGGATTAAGGGTGGGTGATTGCTGGACTGGTCCAATGATGCTGGACCAGTCCACTGATTGGATAGGTATTGCCCTAATCCCAGCAGTCTGGATAAAATAAAAAGGATAGACAGAGGCTTGTTTCCCCCTTTTTTGCTGTCATTTGTTTTTGCTGTCTTCCACCATGAACTGTTGCCCCTCTGCCATGCCACCCTGCCCTGGACACAGCTGATTATGGACTGAAACCTCTGCAGACTGTGAGCTAAATAACGCTTCTCTCTTCCACTTTGGGTGTTGGGTATTTTATCTCAGCAATAAGAGCAAAGACAATGGTGGACAGATGCAAGAAGCATGGATATCCTCATGGCTATTCTTTTCTGCTCTTAGAACCACCTCCACCCCAGCAAAATCCTCCATTGTCCATAGTGGTAACTAGCTTGAAACTTTACCATTTCCCAGTTTCATTCTCCTTTTCATCTCATTCTCCCACTTCTTGATGGTTTTTCATGAATTAACCTCCCAGGTAAATCACTTGCCCCCAGATCCTCATCTTGTCTTCCTTTGGCAAGACATCAGACAAAAACCACGGTGATCTCACCAGTCTGTCTGCTTGCTGGTTCATTAAGAACTCGTTGGGAACCTGTTCAGAAATGGCAGCAGAAAAGTAGGTAAGAGAGTGACCCTTGATGGGCAGACAGCAAACAGACATGGAAAGTACAGTTTACATTGTACCTGTGTGCCCTGTTGGAAATAAACAGGGTGGTAGGAAAGAGCAATGGGAGACTGCTTACCTGGAGTACACACGGAGAGTTCTGCTGTGGGCTGGTGACACCGAGCAGAGGCTGGAGGTCGAGAACGAGCCAGATATGCACAACTTAGGAGAACAGGAAGTGTGTACATGTTTTGCTGGAAGATACCAAGTGTGGAGTGGTGAGCCCAAGGGAGTGATGGCAATTTTATATCAGAGCCAAGATGATTCAGGCTCTAATGGATTGTGTTAAGGGTTTATACTTTAAGAGGAGACAGCAACTCAAGTTGAAAGCCACTTGAAGAAACCAGACCATTTGCAAGTGAACATAACCATCTGAAATCATTTGGTAACAACTGAGGTATAGTTGAATCCATAACTATTAGACTAAATGATCCTCATTGCTGATAAGGGCTTAATTCAGGGCAGGAAATAATAAAGTTGGATCTAAAAAGAAATAAATAATGTTCGATGTGAACTTTCTTAAGGCTACCTTTGGCAACACATCTTTTTTTTAAATTTTAGCAACCCGTTTGCGTCCCTGCTTCCCAAGATGAGAAAATGCAAGATCCAGGAGTTTGGGTCACTCACCAAAAGCTAAGCGGGTTACAAGGGGTTAAGGTGCCCAGATCCATCTGGCTCCTGGACTGGTGATCTTCCAGTTATTAATCCATACTACCATCTTTGCTTCATTAAAAATATTGTCTGAAAGCATCAGTAAACTGAATGTCCAATAGGAAGATTCACTTGAGATCTTTCGATTCAGTGAAGAAAATGAGAATTGGTTTATTAACTTAATTCCTATTTAAGTCATGGTTTCCTGTTCAATAATATATTAGCATATTTTGATTATTCCAGCTTGTCAAGCTTGAGGTCAAGCCTTTTCTCTGCTTCTGTTGTTATGCTGAAAGGCTCAATACCTGGAGTGTATACGAGTGGGTGGAGTACCCTGCAGATGCTGTGGTTCAGTGTGCTTGGTGTGTCCCTAGGCAAAATCCAAAAACAATCTAGAGGACTATGCATTTGAGTTGCGACTGCCCAACATTGGAAATGAAAGTCTTCCCTTAGCTGACTTATATCTCTATGACTTGTTTAATTAGAAAAAGCTTTGACCATCAACCGTAGATAGTTAAAGTGGTTAAATAATCTCTTTATAACCCTTATCATTTGGCAGCAGAGAGAGCAGAAAGAGGTGGGAATGTAAACAGAAGAATATTTTTATTATGCTCTACCCCATCCCCACCCTGCCTACAATTGATGGGCAGTTTGGGACTTTCTTAGCTAGTTTAGCTAACTAGCTTTTAGAAAAGCCTTGGGTAGGGAGCTGGGGTGCTGTATAGGGACTGCGGGTGGGTGGAGCCCACTGAACTCTGGGATCCTTGATAGATGGATCAATATTTAGAATCATTTTGTATTTAATATTAGTAATGTAAACTTCAGAAGCAGAGTCAAATAAACTCAGCTGATTTTAATAGTTTGAAGGCATTGCCACTTAACTTGTGTATTTAGAAATAATTGTTGAGTACCTACTAGGTTCCAGGGAGGGAGGCTGTAGTTGTGAGAATATAGAAGGTCCCTTTCTCTGTGGAGCTTCAGACCAGTGGGAGGTTCAAATCAGCAAACAAATCCCTAAATGCCAGGCATTCACACATGTCATGAGAGTGCTAAGACACAGTAAAGGGGTGGAGGCCGGAGGTGAGGCAGGATGACAACTGGCTGAGGTCCTGGTTTTCAGGGTGTCTCATGTAAAGATGTGGAAGAGCTTTTCACAAAGGAGACTGGTTCATAGATTAAAAAGTGCTGTGATGCTTTAACCTGTCAAGGTGACTGACCCGTGAGACTGCTAAGAGATGAGTAAGCTTGTTTTTGGTTGTGACTGTGTGGGTCATGGTACAATGACTTTGGAATATATCTGGTTCCCGGCCCCTTCCTCCCTGGCTCTTTCCCTGTCTTTCTGCGTTCTGGTTTCCATGAAGTGAGCAGCTTTTCTCTATCATGCCCTTTTGCTGTGGTGTTTCTGAAATTAAGCCAGATGGCCACAGACTGAAACCGTAAGCCAAAATAACCATTTTCTCCTCTAAATTGTACATATCAACTATTTGGGCACAGCAGCAAAAAGCTGACTAATACAAATCCCAAGAAAGGGAATAAACTTAGTGTACATAAAGAACAGAAGTAAAGGCATATATATAGAATCAGGGAACAAGCAGGAGAGGGGCAGAAGGAGCTGCTGGTTGGATGGGGATTGTGAGGATTTTACACTAAATCATATTAGAAAGGCTTGGAAGGTTTTGGTTAGATGCCTGATACGATTTGATGTTCATTTTGAAGAACTCAATTTGGCTCTTTAGGGGAGCAAAGTCAGAACTGTACACCAGCCAAGGAACTACGGCAGCTGTCAAGAGGGGAAGGTCTGGTGGCTGGCATCAGGCCATAGGGGACATGGAGGGATCCGTGGATGGATTTAGGTGGGGCTCTGGGGAATTGCTGTTGAGTCAGATGGCAGCAGAAAGGAGAGGGATCTGGGACCTTGGTGATGGTCCAGAAGGAAAAGGTAGATGTGGGTGCTGTTTCCTGGGACAAAGATCACCGAGGGAGACTGGTTCAAAATGCATGTCAAGCATTGTGTTGGTCTTTGGGGGTTGGGCACACAAAAGTAAAGTAATGTGGAAGTTCTGGGTGTCTCTCTAGATTAGTTGGCTTTCTGTTCTAGGAGTTTTAAAGATGAAAAATTAAAACTGATGAAAATAGCTATAGTATAATAATGTCCAAATTCTCTGTTTTGGAATAATCATGTTTTTCCTTTAGGTTTTCATTCGTAGTTAGAAGAAATTCCACATTTTTCTTTTAAATACCATAAACTTTCGATAAACACTTCAGCATTGAAATAGGGAGGGAGAGACAGAGGGAAGGGGACAGAGAAAGAAAGAGACAGATAGACAGACAGACAGAAACAGAGACAGAGACAGAAAGAAAGGGAGATGAAGAGAAGGAAAGACAGACAGAATCTTATATTTTTATATTCGTATCTCCCAGGTTCTTTGTACTCCCATTAGCTTTGCAAGGGATACAGAAAGCCTTTGAATTTGGTACTTGTACCATTAAAATTGAGTCTGGCTTATATAATAGAAACTCTCCTATAGTGGCTTAACCACATGTGATTTTATGCTTCCAAATCAAAGAATAATTAGAGTTAGGCAGGCCAAGCTGATTTGGTAGCTTTCTGAAGTCTTTAAAGATACAGGTTCTACTGTATGATTCTGCTATTTTTAGCATGCTTCCTCATTGTCCATGATAGCTGCCCAAACTCTAGCTTTTAGATATGCATTCCAGGCCACAAGAAGTATAATGGGATACTTTTCCTTCTTAATGTTGTTGTCAACCTGATTGATTTGGGAGGCACATAGGTGATTAGTGAAGCACACTTCTGGATGTGTCTGGCTGGGTCAGGAAGGAGAGGCTTGTATACTATATCTAGTTCTTTTCTCCTTTCTTCTCTGATGCTATCTCCTGCTTTGCTTCCCAGCTGCCATAAAGTAAGAAGCTCTGCTCTGCCCTATGTTTCCACCATATTGTTTTTGCGTTAAGCCAGGTGACAACCAACTGAAACCTCTGAAACTGTTATCTGAAGTAAACCTCTCCTTTAAGCTGTGCAGATGGGGTATCTGGTCCACTGATGAAAAACTAACACAAAGGTCATTTTTGGAAGTTACTGCATTGTCACACGACTATACCTAGCTGCAAGGGAGGCTGGAAAATGGTCTGTTAGCACAACACCATTTGCTAAGAAAGAAAAAGACAATATTATTAGTGAGCATCTAAAAGTATTCCTTCTGTCTTGGCATACCCACCTCCCTTGCCCAGGACCACATATCCTTCAATACAAGTTTGAGGCTGAGACTTCACTGTTGTTATTCATTCTCTTACATTTTTTCTTTCTTATGGTGAGTTCTTCTAATATGTTTCTCTCAAACACTCTCTCAGAGCTGTTTGCTTTCCCAGTTTTAGGAGTTCTGAAGAGTGTTATGGGGAAGGCAAGAAAGAGAGGGAGTCTCAAGCCCCAGATTTTCACCCTGCAGTGTGATCTCTGCCAGCTTCCAAGACTCAGCATGTTTTGTATAGGCAGGATGGAGAGAGTACCATCTGAATTTTACACCTGATTCACAAGAAAATAGGCACAGGGGCTTCTAGGGGTGCTTATTTTCCCAAAAGGCTGAGGCTGCAGAAATCCATCCACTATTTCAGGGGAGAAGGATTCACCCATTTAGAAGAAACTGGTGATGCTGGGAAAGAGCATTTTAATTTTCAATATCCATTTTTAATACAATCCAGTGCAATATCTTTGCATGTGTCCTCAGATTCTCAGAGAAGAACTCTAAGGACTTTTATGCTGCCTGCCAAAGCTGTATTTTAAAAATATGATGAACTCTGAGCCTCAAGACTTCAGAGATGTTTCATCAGCACGGACATGTGGTTTTTGTGAGGCTCTGCAGTGAGGACTCCTCATTCTCTAATGAGTTATCTCCTTTCCTCTGCTGGCAAACTCGTGTCCACTTGACTGTGTGACTGGAAATCTGGACCTCAGTCTTAGACGCAGTGCAGGTACTATTTGGGGGTCATATGTCATCATAAAGGTAGAGTATGGCTCACTCTCAAACAAGTTCCAGTTAGCTCAATCTTGGACAAACTATTTCCTGTGGCCTGATGTTTGTGTCCCCTCAACCCTAGCCCCCTACACAAGGCTACCTAATAGGAGGTAGAGCCTTTGGGGAGGTGATCAGTCTCCACTCTCATCAACAGGACTAGTGTCTGTTAAAAATAAAAAGCCCAAGATGTGTCACTTGCCCTTTCCATAGTGAGTACACAGAGAGAAGCCAGCTCTCTATGAGCCAGAAAGTGAACCTCCCCAGATAGCAGATCTGCAGGCACCTTGATTTTGGACTTCTCAGCCTGCAAGAGTATGAAATAAATTTCTGTTGTTTGTAAGTCTTCTGGGTTAAGGGGTTTTGTCCAGCAGGCTGGATGCATTAAGACTTCACCTCAAGTCTCAGAGTCCCAGGCTCCCCTCACTTTAGATCACTTGGAGCTCACTGTGTTTCTAAGTGTGGTTAAGTGGGTGGTAAGTGCTGTGCTCCATTATCCTAGGCTGTGATGCCAAGATGGGCATTATGGCTTGTCTCTAGATGTCCTTCTAAAGCCTCATGAAGACATAGGTGGGGCTTTTTCAGAGGTGTCTGGATCTAATGTGTGACTTTGGGATTGATTCATGGTACAATGCTAGGATCAAGGGCACTAGGATTAAGGGTGTGAGTGCTACCTGCCCTAAGTAACCTGGGTAAGATATAATGGATAGAAAGAGCTGTGGCCATCCTTGGTTGCTTTGCTACCTTCTGCCCTCCATGAACTATTTCTCCTCTGTGATGGTTCTCTGCTCTGCCACCCTGCCTTAAAGCCAGCCAATTATAGATTGAAGCCTCTACAAACTGTGAGCTAAATAAACCTTTCCTACCTTCATTTTGGGTGTTGTGTATTTTGTCTCAGCCACAGGGTTCTCAGCAGGAGTCACAGAGCAGCTTTTCTAAATCAGGCACCTCCTTCTTTACCTGTGTGGGGTAGGCACTTTGCCTGAATGCTTTCTGCAGTCTTTGTAGTAGCTTGATGATGTAGGTACTGTATCCACCTTTTCCTGCTGAGGAAATTGAGGCTGAGGTAGACGAGCAGATGGTTCATCCTCCCCGTCACGTAAGCAGTGGATCCATAGACGGCACTCAGACCTGTGTTACCAATATGTGGGACTTGTTTCAGCAAAGTAATTCACAGCATAGGCCTCCAATTTAAATTTGAAAATGTCGCAGAACTGAGGATGGGTTTGGTTGTATTTGAGCTGCAAAAAATGCCAATTCCACGTGGTTCAAGGCTGTGGGTAAAATAATAACTTTCTGGTTCATCTTACACCAACTGTGGCTGAGCAAATATATTTATTACAAGACTTCTCTGTGCTTATATCTCGCTCAAATGGATATAGTGCCCTCACCTGAAGCATATGGGCATTGCCAATAGACTTGATCATTACCCTGCAAAGAATCTACCTTCTCTTTTTGCACCCACAGTGAACCACTCTCTGGCGAGGGCTAGGAAGAGTATTGCTCAAGCAGTGGGCTTTTTGTGTAACTTCAAAGTTGCATAGAAAATAATAAACAACTGGACTTGATCCCCAGCACCACAGAAACAAATAAACCATTATTGTTACTTTTAAACATGGAAGTATTTATACCCAAATGAATTTTTGGTAGCATGATTCATGATATCAATGTGATCTCTCAAACAATGCAGGAAAAGTGACCAGAATATCATGGGATTATATTACTGTTGGTGAAGTAGGCCTGAGTTTTATTCGATTTACTTCCTGTTTCTTTACACTTTTATGGACTTTCCAATTTTCCTGTGTGTTATATTACTTTATACAAGAAAAAAAATCAAACACCAAATTTCAGTAACTACAATCACTGTGCATGACCAGTGAAGTCCGGAAGGCTGAGTTGAGCAATCACAGAACATTGGCATTTGTGGGATCTTGTGATCGCTTCACTGTCTCCCAAAAGCTATGCACCTGCTCCCATAGAAATGTACAGTTATACATCATTTTGCCTATAGACTTAGGGCAGGGAGGTAAACTATAGTCTGTTGGTTAAATCTGGCCCCTGGCATATTTTTGTAAATAAAGTTTTATTGGCATATACCTAAAACCATTCCATTGTACGTTGCCTATGTGCTTTCTGACCCTGAGTAGTAGAGGTGAGCAGTTGCAATAAAGACAGTGTGGACTAAAAAGCCTCAATCCTTGGCTTCCTGGCCTTTTACAGAAGAAGTTTGTCAGCTTTTGGCTGGAGAGCACCAAAGACCAGCAGTTGTGAAGTCCAGGTTACTCTTGGTATGGAGATTAGAGAGTCTGGATGGTAGGAAATTGGTGAGTCCCTCTGTGGATGAGCTGCTGGCTGCAGTGTGGGAGGGCGGGAAGCTGGAGCCCAGGTAGGGGCAAGCTTTGCAGAACAGTACAGGAGAGAGATCCTTGAGGGGGAGCTTGGGCAGAGGTAGGAGGACTGGCTTGTTTCCAGTTCTGCTCTCCTTCACTCTGCCTCTCAGCAAGGCTCCGTTCCCTATAGAAATGCAAAGGAACGGCTCCAGCAGCTAAGGTCTGCACTTGACCAAGGGTGGTGGGGCTCCATGCCGACATCATCAAATCAGCCCCTCCAAGGCTCCTGGTTGGCAGTACGCTGAGCTCAAAGCAGGGGAATTCCCTTGCACACATCTGCTTTGTGCAGTGCTTGCTGGCTTTCAAAAGATCTAAACCAAAAACTGAAAGAAAATGAGACCAGAACCCTGTGGGGTTCACCGAGCCAGTCAAAGAGCAAGCGCTTACTGTTGGCATTCAAAACAACCGCTGCCTTGAAAAGTGAGGGCTTGACAGTTCTGCATAGGGACAAAATTAGGATGCAGTGAGATCCAGTTACTCAGTTTCTGGTGCTGGGGCCCTGGGCTTTGCCTACAGTGCTGAGAGCTGACCAGAAATAAAGAGAAGAGCAGTGCGCACCCTCCGATCTGTGCCTTCCCCGCAGTCCCCTCCTGCACCACACGATGTCAGGTACAGCGGCCATGTGTGGAGATGAGACTTTGAAACTCGTGATCATCTCTACTTTTGCCCTTAATCTTGTTCTACCACCTGGGAAAGCTCATGCTATTGCTAGCCATGGTCGTGCCCTGAAGGAGTGGCTTTGACCCATGTTATGGAGCTTCCTAAGAATATCTTGGGGGATGAGAGGAGGTAGAAGAAGCATGAGGTAATGGCAGAGAGGACCCCAGAGACAACTCAGGGTGAGCATGTGTGAGCAGGTAGGGGCTGAGGAGTGTGGGCACACAGAATGGACAGGTGGTCTAGTGAGCTGGTGCCCTGTCCTCCTAATTCCACTAATATTAATTTTGCCCTGCTCTGCGGCCTCAGATGCAGCCTGAGACATGTTCTCAACATGGTTGATTTGTACAGCCAAAGTCCCTGGGAGAGCTGGTTTAGAAGATGAATATTTGTTATCACCACCCTAAAGCTATTACCACCCAGCCCACCTGAGAGACACCCTGAGCAGTTGTGTGGTGTGCTGGTGAGGAGGGCTGAGGAATGAGGTGAGGCGTGACAGGTTAACAGGTGTGTTGGGGTTAAAGGCAGGATGCTGACTGAAGTGGGTGCTGAGGCCCCGGCTGGGCAAGGTGAGAAGAGGCAGAGAAGAAATGCTGATTTGCAGGGCACGTTAATCGGAAGTGTATAAAGTGCATGTATTCGGTTCAAGGGCACTGAGGCTGGCAGCTCCAAGTGTTGGGCAGGAAGGGGAGGGACAGGGTTGTTGATGAAGCTGCAGTGGAGAAACTGGAACCCTTTTGCAGTGCTGGCCGGAGCATAAAATAGTGCAGCCATTGTGCAAACCAGACTGAAGTTTCTCCTGAAGAGAAATATACCTGTAGAATTACCATGTGGCCCCACAAAACCCTACCTAGGTACATATCCACAATAAAAACAGGAACTTAAACCCACCCATGCCCATAGCAGCACTATGCTCATGATCTAAAGGCAGAAGCAACCCACATGTCCATCTGTGGGTGAATGGATGAGCAGTTTGTGGTCTGTCCATACTACGGTGTATAATTAAGCCATGGAAAGTAATGAACAATATAACACATAGCATAGATGATTCACAAAACATGATGCTGAGTGAAAGAAGTCAGTCACAAAGGGACAGGCACCATGTGATTCCATTTCTATGAAGCACATGAACCAGAATATAAAAATGCATGGAGACAGAAATAAGATTGGTGGCTGTCAGGGCCAGAGAGTGAGGGATGGGGAGAGACTGCTTAACAGGAAAGGCGTTTTACTCTGGAATGATGGAGATGTTTTAGAACTAGGTGGGGTAGTGGTTACATAGCATTGCGAATATACTAATGACTGAATTGTTCACTTGCAAGTGAGTAATTTTATGCCGTGTGCATTTTGCCTCAATAAATCATCCCAAAGAAGAAGGATAAGGGAGAGAAAGAGAAGAAAGAGAAGGTGAAGGGCAAGGCCTCTTAATGTCTCCACTTCCTATGGAATTCTATACACCTCTTTTCATCCACACAGCCACGTGCACTGTCTCCTGCACACAGGTTGTTATTTCAGTCCTTTCTTTTTTTCCTCTTTGTGTTCTGTCACTGTATGCCATTGATATACTCCTGGTTTCAAAGTTTTTGCCTCTGTTCCTTTCTTTGCTGATTCACTGCTACCATTTTTCTCTGGGAGCATCACTGTCTTAGTTTCTTTCTCATCATGGAGGCACAATATTTGACAGCCCCAACTCTAAGGAAGAAAGGTCTGTTTTGGTCCATAGTTTGTTGTGATTTCAGTCCATGGTCACCTGGTTCCCAGGCAGGGTGGCATGCCAGAGAGGCAGGGTGGAGGAGAAGCAGCTCATAGCACGGTGGACAGGAAGCAGAGAGAGAGAGAGAGAGAGAGAGAGAGAGAGAGAGAGAGAGAGAGAGAGAGATTGAAGAAGAGAAAGTGAGAAAAACCCTTCGGGCCATGCCCCCAGTGACCCAGCTTCTCCCACCAGGCTTTACCTCCCACTGTCACATTTAGCTGTAAGTTCACCCGTGGATTAATTGATGAGTGTCACTCTCCTGTGATCTAATCCCGTCCCGAAAGCCCCACCTATGAGCACTTGAGGCTTTGTGGGAGGACATCCACATATAAACCATAACAGACACAAATCCAGACTTGGAAATACCTTTTCTCCTTGCCTCCAGTTCCTCACCTCCAGCCCACCCTCCTCTCTCTCACCTGAAAAATCTCCCTAACACACTCTTGGTTTGGTTTTTTTCTGGTACCGGGAATTGAACTCAAGACCTTGTGCTTGCCAGGCAGGCGCTGTGCCACTGAGCTAAATCCGCAGCCCCTCTAAGACACTCTTGGGCTGTACCAGGCTGCTTTGCTCCAGATCATTGCCGGATCCCACTCCTTCTGGGAGAGAGTTCCAGCTCCCATGTGTGGTGTGAGCAGCTGAAGAAGATCGTGAACTCGGAGCTGATGCTCCAGAGCTTATCGATACTGCAGTCTTGCCTTGGCTAATTCCCAGGTACATTAAGAAACACAGGCTTGGGTTTGTTTTCCTTTTGTTTGGTTTACCCTCCAGCTGCATGGTGGTAGGGGTAGTTCCATCCCGGGACTCAGTGAGAGTTGAATGAGAAGACTTGCTGCTGACAGAGCTATTGGGCACTTGGCCTGGCAGATCTAGGACAAAGGACTTCATTAGGTTCTTCTTAAATAGTAGAAAATTGCATTAACCCTAAGGCTGTATGTAGTTCTGATGCATCATTTATCGTCATCCCCACTACTGCCACCACCATCATCATCATCATATTATCATCATCATGATCATCATTATCATCACACAACTTTCTAAATCCTCATCAATGGGGCCCAGCATTTTGACCCACTGATTCTAGTGTGTGTGAGGGAGTGTGTGCGCATGCGTATGGGATACCAGTTTTACCACTTGCTTATGCCTGATGCATGATGGCCTCCATGCCATGGTCTGGGCTGTACCTTCTGTCTGGAACGCTTTTCCTTTTTCTCCATCGAGCTACTCATATCTCCAGGTCCTACTGTCTTCCTCCAGGCAAAGAATGCCCTTTGCTTTGGGAGGGTATTGGAGCATTTTTCCAAAGATTTCTTAGACTCGAGCTGTATCTGTAACACCTAAGGTGACCTTGAGAGCCCAAGAGAGGTAGAGACCCCAGGTCTTATGGCCCTGGCTGCTGAGTTCCAACCAAAATTCACAGCCAAGCATGTGGCTGTGTATCCCGCAGTTGGCCCAGGAGGCTACACATTGGGATTTGCTAACTTTTAATCATGCAAATATTTGCATTCACATGTTCTAGGAAGCCCTAAACCTCTGGGCTCAATGCCAGGCTTAGGTGGGCATTCCTTACTTGGGGGAGTACAGAGGGATGCCTGCCTGACTTTGGTGTAGGTGATCCAGGCTCTTGACTCCCTGCCTTGGGGCAGACCCACTTCTCCCCCTCAGTCACAGATCTGGCTGCTGTTGAGCAGTGTCACTTTGGCCTTTGATAGCTCAGGTTGTGTCCTGGAGGCTTGATGAAGGATGAGGCCCCTGAGGAGGCAGGAGTTTGACAGTTGATTCTTTTGTGAACATGTGACGAGAAATGCAACTTTTTGGATAGCCAAGCAAAACAAACTTCTTCCCCTCTTCTTTTGCTCCCTACTTCCCTGTCTCCCACCCACCTTCTTAACTATCTCCAGCCTTAGATGTGGTTGAAAGGGAACCTATACTCCTCAGTCTTGGCTGGGGTGCTACAAACAGTGTTTGGTTTATTCCTCCCTTGAATAAATATTGATTTAGCATCCATTGTGTGCCAGGGGTTATGCCAGGTGTTAGAGGACAAAGAGAAGCCTGTGAATGTGGTCACTGCCCTCCTGAAGTTTCCCATGTGGTAGGGATGGACCATGAAACAGGCATTTTCCTGGTAAGGGGTGGGGTAGGAGGCTTCTAGGAGGAGATTAAGAGTGAGTGGCCAGAGGAGAGTGTCACAGACCACTGGGACAGCATGTGCAAAAGCTCAGAGGCAAGAGAGAGCATGACATATTGAAGGAAGTAAGAGGAAGTCATGAGGCTGCCATGGATGGAGAGATCTATTGGGATAAAGGGATAAGGAGCTAGGATGAAAGTGAGAAGTTAGCCAGATAAATAGCTTGGCCTGAGATCCAAAGTACTACACTGCCTCTAGGGCACCTGGAGGGGGTCCACTCTGAGCTTGGTTATTGGCAGGGCTAATCATAGAGCTCCTGTGAGTGCCAGCTCCCTTAAAACTTAGGAGGAAGTCATCCACTGCTACCCTGGATGCTGGTGTCCTTGCCTACAAAGAGACACAGGTGGCTTGGCCGTGCAGGAAGATGGTGGCATGGAGGTGGAGCTTTGGGCAGACAAGGCTCCCCTTGTGGAGATGGTAGTGCTTGGGTCCCCCTGGGTCTCAGGCAGCAGACACCAAGCCTGAAAGTCTGGCAATGAGCAGGGAGGAGGAGAGCTGAGCTGCTCCAGACTACATGGGGAACACCTGCCATGGTATTCTGACTTCCTTGGTGGTGTACAGATGAGAACTTGGCACCCAAGGAGTACTCTGCTACCTGCTCACCTGTTCTTTTGCTCCAGGGTTGTTTCCTTGCTCTGTGCAAAGAGATTCTAAGCACTGGAGAGAGCTAGGGAGGGTGAGCCAGAAAGACGTCATCCTCAGCTTCTGGCCTTCCATCTAACCAGAAGGATGGAAGTTAATCCGGAAATTCACAGGTTGTGGTCACCATGGTCAGAGGTCCTGGAAGGGACGAGTGGAGGGTTAACAAGGTCACTACATTACGGAAGTTTATGGCATGAATCTCAGAGCTACTGATTTCCAGAAGGGGAAGTTCCCAGATTCTGCTGGGCTTCAGTTCCCTCATCTGCAAGAGGTGACAGGTAAAGCTAAACTATGGCAGCCATGGTTGTTTTATGCTTTGGTGCCTCAGAATTGCCCAGGGGGGTCTTCACACTCCCAGTGTGTGGGTTGCACCTGCACTGACTCAACCAGAATCTCTGGGGTTGGAGTCCCGGCGATAGAATCCCCTCACTTACTCCCAGGTGATTCTGGTCTGTAGGCAGTTTAGGTCTCAGCCCCGGAGCCCACTGCCTATGCATCACCTGCAGTCTGGTTAAAATGCAGATTCTGATCATTAGTCCTGGGCTAGGGCTGAGGTCTGCATCCCCATGAGGTCTTGGGCAGTGGTTTTAACTGTGGAGATTGTGGGCCCAGAAGACCTTTGCTGATGTCCGCAGCTGTTTTTGATCGTCGTGCTGGGAGTAGGGGTGCTCTTGTGTCTACTGTGTGGACAGCCACCACTATCAGAAATTTTCTGGACCCAAATGTCAAAAGCGCAGAGGCTGAGAAATTCTTTCCCAGGGTGAGGCCTCAGAACACACTCTGAGTAGCACCAGCAGCCCTTCTCTGGCTTAGCTTGTTCCTGGACGAAATGATCCGAGGGAGACAGAGGTTGCCACACACAGTGAGTTGATGAAATTAACAAAGCAGCGGCCCAGAATCGTGGGCATTAGAGAAGTGGCCTTTGCGTGTGGATGAGGAAGGGGTGTTCAGGAAGCCAAGCGAGAACCCCCGCATTGCCACTGGGTTCGCGCAGCACAGACAAAAGCACTGAAGAAGGCGAGCGCATGAATTATTAACAAGCCTGGGTGTGAAAAGTGTCGCGCAAGCCTTTTTAACACAGTTTGCGATCAGGAGGAGGAAAAATGGGAAGGAACTTAATTGTCTCATTGACTTTTGCTGAGGAAACCCGGAGTCATCAAATACACACTCGGGGGGCAGGGGGAGAACTCACGTGTGGCACTTTTCTCCTTGGCTTTTAAAAATTGTTAAAGGACTCACTTGTGACTTATGGCTCTAATGAGTCTCCCGGTGAAGGGTTGAGATCTGGACAGAGGGTTCACAGCATAGTCACCCCGGAACTGCTCTTCCTAGATTCCTTCCAGCCTGTGCCCCTGCCCTGCCTTGAAGCCCTCCTGGCTTCTCAGCTGGGAGAACCAGTGGTTTTCCTGTGTTTTCTCCGCATGGAGGTTAGATTTGCTGAAACAAATAGCAGATCTCAGTGGCTGGGAGAAACTTCCAGTGGCCTCTCGTGCTTATCACTGCCTCTGCAACCTTTGGTTATATGACTGCTCTTGCCTCTTCCTTCTTATCTCTTACTTCTGCTCTCCTGACCTCCCCCCCAGTACTGGATCAAGTCCGCCACACTTGCCCAGGACACACCAGGCTGCTTCTCCCCACAGGGTCTTTACAGTTGCTTCCTGCTTCATTTGCGTTGCTCACGTTGCCTCCCAGGAGAACGTCTTCAATGGCACCGCATTTCTGAGACCTTCTAGGATGGCCTTCCTGCCTTATGCCCACAATGAAGAGGTGCTTTCTCCTGCTTGGGCTCCCCTGCAGTTCTCTCAAAGGATGGTGGTAAAATTAGGGCGGCCTGGGCCTCCAGGAGGGCTGGCTACCATTTCCCTTTCCTCTCCTGGAAGGATAAAGTTCCACATCCTACATTGGGGGCTCGAAGTGGGGCAATGGATTTGAGTGTCTACCTTTCTTTCTCTGCATCCGTCAGATAATAATGAGGTGAGATTATAGGTACTGTCATGGACTGGGGCTTGAGAGGCATTGTCAACATGGTGTCGCTATACAACAGAGGTCAGCCCACATAGCGTGACCCGTGTTTGTAATACAGACAAAATATGATCAAGACGTACAGTGAATGTTTAAATTTAAAACAATTTATTACAGTAAAAGACACATTGCATTAATCCTCTCAGAATACTCCCTCTTGCTCCACTTATTTCTGTGCTCTTTTCACTTTCAGAAGCAGTTCTGAAAGTCCTCTTTCCTGAGTGTCTTTATGAAGTGTGATAAAAAAAAATATGGTGAATGCCTCTGCCAACACCATCCAACAGGCAGGCTCAGAAAAACATTACAGTGTGTCCTAATCTACCTTATTCACTGAATCTGGTGTCATGTGACTCCTAGCTGGCTCTTCCTCCGAATCAGGATGCCTGTGAAAGGGAAACATTTTGAATCAATTCAGAATATCAAGGAAGCCACAATGACACAACTAAAGGCATAAAAGAGGACTTCCAGACCTGCTTTGGAAAGTGACAGAAACAACGGATAAGTGTGTTCAAAGTGAGGAAGAGCATTCCGAGGGGGATTCATTGCAATGTATCTTACGGCAATGATTTTTTTTTTTTTTTGATCCTGTATTGGTTTTATTTTTTTATTTCAAAGATAATAAAAAACTAACAAAACAACAATAATGAAGACAAAATCAAAACAACACAGAAACAACAAAAATGATACATGACCTCAAAATAAAATGATAGGAATTAACAATGGTTATTACTTTACATACTGTTATCTTCAACGAAGTTGCTCGGTCCGCCAGATGTAAGAATGTAAGATTGATCAAACAGTCAAAGACAGTAACAAGTAATAAAAAAAAAACCATTGGAAATGATGCAATAATTTTTAAAATTTAAACATCCACCATATTTTTTTTACATATATGCTTATATATTCCATCCCATGTCCATTGACCATGGGATCTATCTGTCTACCTCTTGGCTACAGAAAACAATTTGGAAAAACTATCAAAATCCAAAATCTTCACTATGATTAGAGAGTAATTTACTGTGAACATCATATGTCTATATTGCTTTTGTTCATTCAATAAACATGCTTTTTCTGAAACAAAATACAGACTGGAATCTAGGATCCTGTCCAGTAATAGCACAACTGGAATCCCAGGAGCCTCTCTGCCTCAGCCTTCCCAAGCTGGGGAGGTCCTGGTCTCACACACTGAGGTCTGGGAAGTTCTCAAGGGCGCTGTGGCTCCTAGATAGATAGTTCTCTAAGTATGGTCTGTGGATCCCGTGGTATCTCCAAGATGCCTTCATGGGATCTTTGAGATCAAAAATGTTGATAATCAAAGTGTTGTTTGCCAGTGTCACTGTGTTGCCGTGGCCCTGGTGGTGGGTCAAATAGCTGGTGCCTCAGCAGGAGTCAAAACAGCTGCTTGGAACTGCACACGCCTGTGACCCACCCCCTAGTGCCCTGTGCTTGCGGAGAGAAAGAGAAAAAACATATAAACAAAGCCAGTTCCTCTCCAGAATATCTTCAGTAAAGCAGTAAAAATGACTTCAGGTCTCAACACCTGAGTTCATGTCTTCTAATGTTTTGCATGAGAAAATGGAACACACTTCCAACACACAGCAAAGAGCAATGCCCAAGGAAAACTACCCGCACGGTTGTGTGAGTTGTGAGCTGAGGTGGCCCCTTTTTACAGAACATCATTTTTACTGGGAAGAGGAACTGGCAGACTGATTATGATTATTCAGACATGGGTGTTTGGCAATTTCTTGAAAATGAATAAAATGAGCCTGTCACTTCAAGGAAACTAACTGACAGAATTTTTGCCAACGTTAAAAGTCCAACTTGCAAGAGAAAATTAGAGTTTTGAAAAATTTGTATCTGTAACCCAGAGCTTGACAGCTTCCAGATACTAGAATACTTTGGGGATGAGATCGGTGGTGTCAACAAATGTGATTTTGAAAATAGAGTATAAACAAAATGTGAAAATATTTGAAAAACTCTGTGCAACTCAAGAAGCCCATATTTTCCAGATGACCAAAGCATTGTGTGTTAAAACATCCATTCAAGATGCACGATGGACAAATGAATTGTAACTGAATAAAGCACAAAAAATGTATTGATAAAGTTTCATCTCCCACACTGCAACTAGTGATTCAGAAATACCTCTTGTTGAGTTCTTGGGTAGTTTCAGAGAATACTACCCTCAGTTATCTGAAAAAAAAAAAACCAGAAAACAAAAAACAACAAAACCTTAAAATATTTGTCCTTTTCCTATTATGTCTGGATTTTCTTCTATATACGTTAAGCAAAAACTAGACTGTGTCAGATTTAATGCAGGAGGTCATGTGAGAATATAGCTGCTTTTTGTTTTTTTTTTTATGGAGTCAGACATTAAAAGGAGTTAGGGCTGGTGATGTAGCTCAGCAGAGAGACCTCAGTAGGTTACAACTGTGTACCTAGGTGCTGAGGACAAGTTTGAGAACTGTCATGGTGACCTTCACCATGTCACCTTTGTGACCCTTGCTGTGCTCAGAGAGATGTGCTGTTCTTTTTAGTTGTGAATGCCCGCCACGCCAGAGGGTGTTACATTTCAGAGAATGATCACATTACAATATTAGCTGAAGTTTTGCAAGGCTAGGGAATTTGGGATTTGGGAAGCTTAATGACTTGCATCATGGAAAGCCCTGCTGTGAAAAAGAACACCAGGCAGCTTGTGGGAATCGAATGCTCGCTGAGAGTTGCCCTTGGATGCTCCAGTCTTTCTCCCTGAACTCGTAGAACCTGCAACTGTCAACTTTCCATTATGCCAGAGCGCTGGCCACAAATGAGATTGTATGCTTGGTCCTCCTGCCACCCCTGATGGTGGATCAGGTTCATGGGGTCTTCTTTCTTCTTTCCCAAGAGGCCCTTTGGTTGCCGTCAAGACTTGAACTGACTGGCAGCCGGTGAGAATGTCGGCCTTTATGCAAACTTGCTTACTGAGAGCCACAAGCTTCTTCAGGCCTCATCTAGTCTCCTCCTGGGGGTGTGTTGTCGTGGCCTGGGCCAGATGGACTCCCTCAAGAGGTTTAGCTGTAACGTCTTTGTCCCCTGAGCATCTGACACCCCCGTGCTCACAGCACCCATCTGTTCCTCTTGAGAATGTGTCTCAGCCATTGGCTTTGGGATGATCTGGAATTTTCACAGCAAATGAAATATCTCTGCCCCATTTCCTCTGACACCCAATTCCCAATTTCACAGGTGATGGGTTTGCTGGAAAGACAGACTTTAATGGGTGCTAGTATCTTGGAGCTGTGTCAGGCTATGGTGCTTAAATCCTGCCACACACTATTGTTCTCTGGTCTCTTGAGTTTAGGAGTGTGTAACAGCAAAACTGAATGGAGAACAGGAAAGAAGGGTGTGAGCAAAGCAACCGTGCACTCCACAATGCGTGATTTCTATGGCCAGCAGAGGCCAGGCTGTGGGACTTCAGGGTTGCCTTCTTGAATCTTTGCTTATGTTTCCTCCAAACCAGAAAGAGGAAGACAGTGATTGCAACTCAAGGAAAGTCCAAATCAAGTGCACCAACTAAGGCAAAGGGAAAATAAAGAGACTAGGAAGATGCATTGCTCTCAGATCCGAGCAAAGAGCTGGCTTTGGTACCCACATCCTGATGGTCTCAATGACTTGGTCAATAACTGGACCGATAATTGGAGAAGGGAGGATGGAGATGGGAAGGCCGGTTCTCCTTCCATTTAGGGAAGTGGTTGGTGTAGGCGGGAACTGGAATAAATAAGAATAGGTCCTTTTGAGCAGGAGTGCTCGGTCTCAGCACCTTTGGATTTTAGGTTGGTTAATTCTTTGTTGTGGGAGGCTGTCTTGTTCATTACGGGATTTCAGGATCATCCCTGACCTTCACCCACTTGGTGCCAGTAGAAACACTTTCTCTCCCCTCCAAAGTTATGATAACCCCAAATGCCTCCAGACATTACCAAATGTCACCTGAGGACAAAATCTCCCCTTGGGTGACCTTTGCTCTAGGGTCACTGGAAGGATGCGGTCTGTTCTTCCCTTTTTGGGACATAGGAACTGGTGGCAATCAGCCCAAAGAAGGACCTTCACTTTGGACAGCCAGTTGAGAAAGTCATCTCTATGGCAAGGGCTTGGGGAAAGATGGGCAGAGGGTTTCACCTACATGACTCCCACAGAAATAAAGTTGGCACATCATCCTTGCCTTCAGAGAGAAGCAGAAATCTAACCTTCTTCTGCTACAGTATCCATAAGGCAGAAGAAAACGCATTGAGTGGGAACTGCAAAGTTCAGTGATGCAGTGTTTGGTTTATCTGTTGGTGACCCAGATATCACTCCAAGTACTGCTCATCAGCCAGGACTCAGATTAGCAAAGCTTCCTTAAAAATGTTTTCTGGCTACCCTATCTCATATAGTTTCTTTCTTCTTTGAAATCTTTCAACATTTAGTTAAAGGTCATTTGTGTTTTCCAATAATTTGAACACACCTTTGTGTCTATCCAAAGCAGGAAAGTTGTTCAATCTCTCGTTTCTGTAATATCCTTCACAGTTAGTTACAGAAAAGGTGTTTACTGATTTGTGTCCATCCGACCACCATGGGGGTGCCGTCTGACATCCTGGAGAAGGGTTACCCTGTGGCTTTTAATCAGGAAACCCTCAGCAAGTGTCAGTTTTCCCACAGTGGGAAGAAAGGAGGGACTCGGGCCAAAAGAGGTTGGTTCAGAATGCAACATGTTGTCTCAGGAAAAAACATTGGCAATTCATTGGGCAGAGATCAAGTACGGCCCCGTTCTATGACCTGGGAAATTTTCAGCAAATCACTTAGCCTCTCAGAGCCTTAATTGCTTAGTCTGTAAAATAGAATTGTGATGATTAGTGTTGTATAAATTTTTCATGACAGTTAAACAAGTAATGTACATAATAAAGACACCCAGAAAGGGGCTCAGAAAGGCAACTACCAAACCTCCCAGGGCTGAATTTGGACAGAGTAGGGCCCATTAGCAGAGACATGATGTGGACAGATGGGTCCCAAGAATATTTTGGGAGCTGTGACACTTGAAGTGGAAATATTTATAGATTTTTTTAAAGGAAGTTGTATTTGTTTAAAATTTTGTTTTCCATATCTTAAAAAATCATCTAAGTAATTGCTAATTTTTATTTGTTTCGGCAGCACTGGGGATTGAACTCAAGGCCTTTGGAGTAAGCTGTAACCACAAACATTTTTATTTCTTGTTTTGAGACAAAGCCTCACTAAGTCACCAAGTTGTCCGAGCTATGTTCAAACTTTTGATTTTCGTTCCTCAACCTGCCAAAGTGCTGAGATTACAAGCATGAACCGTTACCAGTTTATTAATACAGTTCATGTGTCCATCCAGTGGTGAATTATTCAGAAATCTCCATGAAGGAACCTACAATTTTGGAAAGATACATCTCCCCTTAAATTCCCAACAGCCTCTGGTTTCTTCTTTAATCCTGCCTTGGTAGGGTCCTGTGTAGAGTCCACGTGTCCTCTACCTATGACCTTCTAAATGTGTAGAGATGTTGGAAAAGCTGGCTGGGACGTTAGGGGTGCTGGATAAAGTTTATAATGCATTTTTTTTTACTAAGAAAACAAGCTATGTGCTTGTTGGCTTAGACAAGAGGCAATCAAGGATGAGCTCGAACAATGCATGATCCCATCATTTAAAAATGTATACACGGCAACAGCTGTATTATGGAGCAACTGCACAAGCTGAAAGCAGACTTTGCTGAAGGTGCACTATTATTATTTCTGGGGCCAAAGCCCAAACTGACTCATTACTGAAGTATTCAATGTTGAACTCCCTAAAATGAATTTATGATAGGAATTCGTAGGGGAGCTTTGTCCTCCGTAGATTGACCAGCACCCAGAGAAGAGACTTGGATGAGAAGCCAAAAGCTTATGAGCCTCAAAAGAAGCCCCACTGCCTAGCAGAGGCTCCCTAGGGAGCGTGTGTATGGTAGGGATCTGGCCATGGAAGGCAAACAACTAGCACTCTATGTACTTCTTCTTTTATTAAGTAACAGCCTTCCTGAGATATTATTTGCATGCCATAAACTTCATGACTTTTAAAAGTAGATTACTGTTTTATTGTAAAGTTGACAATGAAAGCTACAGAGACTTCCCATCTACCTCGTGCATACATGCATAGCATCCCCCATTTCTAACTTCCCCCAACTGGAGTGCCATCTTTGGTACAACTGGTGAAGCCACACTGATAAACCATAATCACTTGGAGTCCGTAGTTTAGCTTAGGGTTCACTCTGGGTGTGTGCATTTTATGGGTTTGGACAAGTGTGTAATGACACATATCCACTATGACAGTATCATATGGAGAGTATTTCCACTCTTTTAAAAGTCCTCTTATGCTTAAATTCATCATCTTACAGTATAAAGTTTGATGTTTTTAGCATATTAACAATGTTGTGCAATCATCTCCATATTTAATTTTGGAACATTTTTATGGATCCCTTGGCAGTTGATTGAAATCCCCTGCAGCACTAATCTGTTCTCTGTCTCTATGGCTTTGCCTGTTTTGGACATTTCATACACATGGAGTTATACAGTATATAGTTTTTGTGGTTGGTTTATTTCATTTTGTTTATTTCAGTTAGTATAATGTTTTCAAGATTCATTCATACTGTAGCGTGCATCACATTTTCATGATTTTTCGTTGTTAAATAACATTCCAATGCATGACTGTAACAACTTTTGTTTATCCATTCATAATTGAATTCACATTTGGGTCATTTTCCATCTTTTTTTAGCTATGATAAATAATATTACTATGAACATTCATGCAAAAGTTTTTGTGGAGACATATGCTTTCAATTCTCTTGGATGTATACCTAGGAATAGAATCATTGTGTCACAGGGTGACTCTAGGTTTAACATTTTGAAGAACTGCCAACTTTTTACCAAAATGTCAGCACCATTCTACAATTTCCCTAGCAATGTGTAGTGCTCTGATGGCTCTGTGTCCTTACCAACACTTGTTATAGTTGATCTTTTTGATTCATTCATTTGTTTTTTCATTTATTTATCCAACACTTAATTATTAAGTGCCCATGTGTTGTAGGAACTGGGGTATACAGGAGCGCACGATGTTATGGCAGACAGGTAGTGATCAAGTGATACTTGAAATTATGCCAAACATACACTTCTGAGAAAAGTCACTAGAGGAGAGAAGTGGATGATGCCAAGAGTTATACAACAGAGATGGTTGACTTTGCAGGATTTCAAGGAAGGTTTCTCCTAGGAAGCGATGAAGGTTGTAATTGGGTAAATGAACATTAAATATTTTGAGCAATATTGTTAATGTATCTGCATTCCAGCTGTTCTTTGTACCATGGAGTGAGCCAGGTCCAGATAACTGTGACTTTGGGAACTCAGGGAAAGCTACCGTTAGGCATGGATCAGATCCTGCAATTTGTGATCCTCTGGTTTCCGGCTATAACCTTATTCTATCCCTATATCACAAGAAGAGCGTGTCTTTAGACAAATGGTGGTGGTGATTATAATGGCAGTGAGGATTATATAGGTAATGGGTGTGATGTCACCCACTGAGATTTAGTGGGTGACTTCTATTTGGCAGGAACCATGCTAGGAACATCACAGCAACTTATTCCTTGCAATGACACTGCAGGAGAAGGACATAAGCCTGAGATCAGAAAGGAAGAGAAAATGAAAGGGACAAGGGGGGAAAGTCACTGGGCTTTGGTAAGAAGGAACTGGGCCTATGGATAAAGATTATAAGTAAATACTCCTATGTCTACATTCAGATAGCACCTGACATAGATGCTTGGTTTCAGAAAATATATTTTTATGCAATTTAATTCTGCTTTTTACTTAGCAGCATATTTATCTCTCAAATATGGAAGGCAATTTCTTTTATTTCAAATTACTTCTCTAGTATAGTCTTAAACTAAGTGGTTTAGCTTAATCACACATAACAACTTTTCCAGTATAAGGGCCTGGATTTCGAGTCGTGCTACAAATTAGTTTCTAGCCTCGGCAATAAATGCATACCTGGAGCAAAGTCAAAAAGGGAAACCACTTTAATTAGGTTTGAAAGTGTCTCCAATCAGTTCCGGAATAGCTGTCACTGGATTTATGATGCACCTTCCAAACTGTAACTCCTTTCATATTCAGCTGAAGTGAGAAGGCCCCAGAGAAATTGAAGATAGCTTCTTAAAGCCTAAATATTTATCTCCCCAAGTAAGTGCCCCTAAAAACATGGGTAGGATGGATGGAAGGAAATCCAGGCTCACCTTAGCCTGTAACGTTCTATCATTGCTTCCATTTAATTGCAAGGGTTCTAGAAGGATGAATCCTATCAAACCTTTCCTGGAACCTTTCCATAATATAGCCTAACCCATCAGTTGGAGACACAGAGTTACATTTGCTATCACATGCACACCTAAATGAGAGTAACCCGAGGTTTTGCTGCAACAGAGGCTGGCACCAGCTTGGAGAGGTTAAGGAACTGGCTGCGTATCACTGGAAATGTCAGAACCAAGATTCAAACCCAGGCCAGCTCCCCTATAGAATTGGAGGTCAAGGACATAGTCAAAGAAAATATCATTGGTAAAAACTACGACCGGTTATTTCATATGTCCCTTCCCCAGCTGTTTTGAAGCTGAGTCCTCTGTTAATTTCTGTTGGATTCTTTCGCCGCTGTTTTCCAAGCTGCAATAAAGGAGATGTGGCACAGGGCACAAATGGGCAGATAGCATGGCACAGCAGAGGAGGCAGTGGATTTGGAGCTGGAAAAGCAGAACGAGATACTTTTAGCAGCTTGACCACTTTTAAGTGCTCTGACCCTCAATTTCCTCTTCTGAGTAGAAAGAATGAACACGTCTGGGTAGAGAGGTGTGGTGAAGAGCAGAGAAAGTGCCTTGTAGATTCTAAATTGCCATCTACCTTGCTTACTCCTTTTAAACTCCAGAAGAGCATGAGTGAGTCTGACAGGGGAAGTCTGTGAGGTCTTCTCTGAGAGTTAATTGGAGATGCTGTGCCATGTCAGGAAGTCACAATGACACTTATCCGTGAGCATTCGTCAGCCAGCCTTTTCCTTCTTGCATGAGTGGTGTAGTAATTGCAAAGAAGTCAGAGCACTGGGATTAGGTTTCTTAGTATCTCCACGGGTTCTGGACAGTGTACCAAATGCTTTGTGAATATGATCTCATCTGAGGTGCACAACAGATCTATGATTCGAAATATTACCATCCTCTCTTCACAGATGGTCACTGAGCACTGACTACAGTGTTCATCTGGCTACAGTTAGCCTAGCTAGATGATATTTTCCTTGCATTTGAACTTCCCCTTTTCCCATCTATTTCTTTGTTATCATTAAAGTAAGTGGCCTGTGGAGGCTGTAACTTTTTTTCCTGGGTGATTGTCATGCAGTGTTAGCCTAAATGAACATAAGAGGGAGGAATACAGAAAAATCACCCCCAAAGGTGTTCATGTTCTAACCTCAGGATCCATAAATGTAGTGCCTGGCACCGAAACAAAGACTTTGCAGCTGTGAGCAAGTAAAGGACCTTGAGTGATTGGGAGGCTCTCCTGGGTTTATGGATGGACCCTGGCTAATCACAAATGTCCTCTTTAAAGGAAGAGGAGAATGAATCACAAAGCAGAGACTGGAGAGGTGCACTTCGAAGATGGCACAAGAGATCTGAACCAAGGACCTGGGTGACTTCTGGAAGTTGGAAAAGGTGACGAAGTGGGTTTCCTGTGGAGCCTCCAAAAGGAGCCCACCCCTGCAGACCTTGAGATTTAGTCCAATACTACTCATCATTTTTGACCTCAAGTACTGTAAATCACTGAGTTTTCAGTTCCTAATCTAGTGTTGGTTTGAGCCACTGTTTGTAGCAGTTTGTTACAGCAGCAGAAGAAAATTAACACAACGGAGTCAGATCAAATGATTTTACATGTCAAACTAACTAAAATACCATCCTAACAGTCAAATAAATATGGTCCTTCTGTGCACTATGGAGAAACATTCAGGGTTGTAATGGATCACGAAACCCAGTGTGTGAGGTCAAGGCCACACAGCTTGGAAGCACCATTGCTGGAATCCCCTTGTAGGTTTCTGATCTGGTGTAACCCCCTTTCCCATAAATACCACCTTCATTCAAGGTCACAGATCTGGGTAGTAGCAGAGCTGGACCGGAATTTGGGTCTCATTGTCCACATACATTCTGCCATCCCTATCTGTGGGTTCTGCATCCGTGGATCCAATCAACTGCAGATCCAGAATACTTGAGAAAAAAATGCATCTCTGTTGAACACATATAGACATTATTTTCTTATTATTATGTCCAAGCCAATATAGTAGGACAACTATTTATATAGCTTTTACATTGTATTAGGCATTGTAAGTAATCTATGGATGATTTTAATGTGCATGGGAGGATGCACCCAAGTTGTATGCAAATACACCATTTTCTATGAGGAACCTGAGCAACTTTTTAGCCTTTGGTACCTGGGAGGGGTCCTGGAGCCAGTCCCCGGTGGATCCTGAGGGATGACTGCACATTTTTTTGAAAGCAAATGAAGAGGTCCAGACATGAACAGATTTGTGGCAGGATGGTGATGCCCAACCTTTCCCCTGGCTTCCTCCACCGGACCGATTTCAGAAAGCACCTGTGTGTGGAGCTCATTCATCACTCGTGAGGAGCTGGCCACCATCACAGTCTTGCGTAAGTGATTCATTGGTGTACGGGTGAGCCCGATGGGAAATATTCACTAACGAAGCAGTTAATGTTTGCTGAATGTTCCAACACTGCACTTTGATTTCTTGTCACCGCCACACATCGCTGATGGAGAGTCCCTGATAGAGGATCCTCTTTCCATGTAAACAAGGGCTAGGGTTGGTCACAGTTCAGGGAAAACCCTCTGGAATACCACGCCCTCCCAGAGCTGAGATTCTCATCCAACTCAATGTGTTTGCGAGGGAAGGAACTTAAATGTGGACAGCTACCCAGTGGATGTGGAGAATTGCACTCAATAAATGCAGATAACTTAATGGCACTAATTCAGTGTTCACAGCGGCATTGGGAGCTGTTATGATTCCTCTTTCCAAAATGCAGGAACCGAGGCACAAATGGATGGGACAAGACTAGAAGCGATGTTGGGAAGCTCAGACATGAGGTTAGAGGGGAAAAATTAATCTTGTAATTTATACCTTTAAGTAATCAGAAGTTAATTTATTGTCCCCTGCTTCTACTTCTAAAAAGGAATCTTCAAATCCCACTATCCCAAAATACCGGGTCATTTATTTTGAGACAGAAATGTCCTGAATGGAGTGTTGAATTCTATTTTTGTAGTTCTGGGCAAGACAGTAAGAGCTGATGGGAGTCATAGTAGCGTAAGATTTAAAAACTTGAACTGCAGGTAGGCTATTAATTTTTTAAACCTTGGACAAATTAGTCCCTCTCTGGACTGTTTTCCCTGTTAAGGCAGAATAGTATAGAGAAATAGCATAGGTTTTGAAGACAGGCAAACTTAGATTTAAATTCTGTGTCAGCCACATATTAACTGTGGCCCTAAGCAAGTCACTTTTCTGTCTTCACCTTCAAGGGCTTCATCAGGAAAACAAAGATGGTAATAATATGCAGGTTAAAGGGTTTGGTAAGAACTGTAAGTAACCACACCTAGAAGGCAAATTGGAAAGTCATAATTCCCAATGGGAAGGATCTCCATGATAGAGAATGTGCAGCTCAGTCATCTCTGGATGCCCTGTTGGGCTATCAATTTATTTTTCAAAACCTTTCACTCCTCGTGGGGATTGTAACATGCATGCAGCACTATGCCAAAGATTATACTTGGATTATCTCATTAAACTGTGATCCCAATTTTAGCACTACCCAAATCCTTTACATAAGGACACTTAGGCCTGGAAAAGAAAGAAAAATAAGCTGCTCTTGTTACGGAGATAGTGACAAAATCGAGATTTGGACATTACCGATTCCACAAATTTCACTTTTGAAGCTGAGCTCTTGTCAATGATATGCTTCTAATGAATTATGGCCTTTGTGGAAAAGACCAGACAGAAACCCCCTTGTCTTCCTGCAATGCAGATAGACAAACAGTGGCACTGTGAGTTCTTGTGGGTCTTTTGGTGTTATTGGGACTGGTAAAACTCCCAGCCAGATGAATACTTTCAAGGAAAGCTTGTGTTAGAGCAATCGCCAACGCTGGGAAAACAGCAAAACTCGGATGTGCGACTGCATGTGTTCTCAGTGGCTGGAAGTGTTGCTGCTCAGAGCAGGTAGGAATCAGCTTCCCTGAGAGCCATTCAGGGAAACCAAGAGGACTGAGATGCCAGCACAGCTCTTCTCCACTCCTCTGCTCTGCAGGGTGGGCAGCTGTTTGAGAAGGAAGGTTACTAGATTCTGTATCTCCTTTTCCCATCTTCTGAACTTCTATGGTCCACCACGGAGACAGCTAGCTGAAAGGGCACGGGGTGCAAGATAAAGGCTCTACACTTAAGAAAAGTCCTGATTTGTAGCACTGTCGATTTCTATGGTGCCAGTACTCGTTGCAAGGCCAATTTCAAGACACAGACATGACAACACTGGACACAGAGCTGGAAAGAGCTGTACACAGTTGGATCTGGGAACCTGTACAAGTTGCCTCCCAAATGCCACTGTTTGTGCTACTGGGTTCTTACATATATGTGCTGTCTTTATTAGGGTGCAGGCCTCTCCTTTGCCTGACTATTGTGCACCCAAATACCACTTCTTCACAAGCTTCCACTGGATGCTTGTCCCCAAGAAAAAGCCTTCCAGGAACCAGAGGGGCCCTGTGCAAATTTCCTGTTCCCTGAGATATCAGGTATCAGGTTGTCCATGACTACCTATAAGAACCCCTGAGCAGGTTCTGCAGCCCACTGTGATGTGCAAACAGCCTTGAAACAAGCTCTTGAGATCAACGTTTCTGCCCAAATTTGGAGAGAATCCTGGGTACCAGGGAAAACTTGCATCAAATCAAACCCAATCTTTCTATGAAACAACAAAAAGGGTTCAGGCCAGCCGATGCGTGCATCACATACTATGATGCTGAATCACCCACTCCACCTGTCTGTGGCTCAGTGCGCATGCTCTAAGGCTCTTCCTTTAAGCTATTTAAGGTTCCAGCTTCCAGTGACATTTTAGGTGTCTCAGGGCAGAGCAGACATTGATTTAGCCTAAGGCTTTGGAAATATTATATCAGCACCTGGTCTTCTCTCTAGAGGTTGCTGAGCTGATTTGGATAAAATAAGAAATGTCTTGACCCCTTAGTCTTGAACAAAAGCAGGACAAAATTAAAGGTTTGAACTTTAAAGGAGTTCAGCGAGTCTTGCCCCATTGGTCTTACCTGCCTCTGCCTTCCATTCCTAACTGGCAGCACGGTCAGCTGGGGCGACATCCTGCTGAAGGTCAGCTCTGCCTTGGGTATTTCTGGCCTCACTCAAAATAGGAAGAACCCCGGGTCCCCTGAGAGTCTCATCTCCAGAGATTTCCAGGGCAAATCTGCAGTCCTCAGAGAGAGGAGCATTTGGAGGGCCTGGTGTCCAGTGACTACACTTTTCCTGCTGAGCCACCAACTCTTCACAGGGTCAAAAGTTCCCTTTGTCACTGTTGCTGGGGAAATCCATTTCTCATCATGCTTCCCAACACCATAAAGGTTTCTGGTGCCCACTCCTGGGTCTAGATGGTCTTCATTTAATACGCCTGACCCGGGACACTTTCGGTGAGCTCTCTTGCGTGAAAAGAGTAAACAGAACATAGTGATTGATGATCACATTCCTCATCTTTGCCATGGAGCCGATGTCCACAGAGCTCCCACAGCGACACAGGTGTCAGGCTGAGCATGTCATATGCAGGATCTCCTGCAATCCTCAGGTGGACCCTGCATAGCTGCACTCCCTGCTTTACATGTGGGGCTACCAGGACTCCGAGAGGTTAGGAAAATAACCTAGTGTGGCCCAGCAAGAATGGTAAGTGTGTAGCCGAATGGAATCACATCCAGGGCTGATGAGAAGCCCCAGTGACACCAGCATCCTAGTGAACAGAACAGTGAATGACACCTTTTCATTTAGGGATGTGTAATGTTTTTGAAGAGTGGGTTGCACGGATGCTGTATTTCCTTGATGCCGCTGATCAAGCAGCACTCAGGACTCTTGCTGAAGGCCCACTTGCTATTGCGGGCATCCAGAAGTGAAGGACACACTGGACATTACAGAGGCCTCTGGTCCTGGCGTTTTTAGGGTCAACAGCACATGTGATGTTTAAGCCAGGCCACAGCCCTTGGCTGCCCGCTCCCATAAGGACTTCCTAACTTCTCCCATTTCTCCATAAAGAGCCCATAGGCCACGTATAAACAGTAGAAAATGTTTTTTAATAACTTTATTGCCTCTGCACATGTACATGCCTCTGATGTTGGTGTTAGAGCCCTGTGTTACAACAGCAGGAAATATTTGGGTGTTTAAGCCCTGTGTTACAACAGCAGGAAATATTTGGGTGTTTAAGGACATTTCAGCAATTTGTGTTTTTCTGCATCTAACCGTATTGTCTCCACGGCCTTCCGCCCTCACAAGGTGCAGGCAGGGGCTGGTCACCTGCACCCGGTGTAGCAAGAGGCCACACAGTGGACTTCCCCAAACACAGTTTGAGTGACAGGTTCTGCCTTAAGACTGCTTTCATGGTGTGCCCTAGATGCGCACTGTGGGAGGTTCTGAATGGATTCTGCAGTTAGTGTCCCCTGACATAGGCAGTCTCACTACAGGGGAGGGCAGCTGTCTCCCTGGGACCTCCTGGTGACTGAGAGAAGAGAAAAAGGATGCTAATTAAGGGGTTGGCCTGAGAATGTTCCGCAACCAGACCAAAGGCTCTGCCCAAATGATGTGGAAACTCTAGGGTGAGTCTGGCTTAGGCAGTTGAAGCTGGAGAGTAATGGGTGAATTTCCACGTTTGACTGGGTGGGCGTCTACATCAGGAAATCTAACTCCATCAAAAAGACAGTGGATGCTAAGCATGGTGGTAATCCCAGCACTTTGAGAGATTGAGCTAGGAAATCACAAGTTCAAGCCAAGCCTGGGAGACTTAGTGACTTAGTGAAACTGTCACTAGATAAAAACAAAGATAAAAAATGGGCCAGGGATGTAGGTCAGTGTGGTTATTCAGTTCCCACTAATGCAAGAAAAAATGATGAATAAAGTGATGGGTGGAAAATTACAACCAATGAGCACTGTTTCCGTACTATGCTTTTTCTTTTTTGTAGCAGGACTCAAACTCACAACCTTGTGCATGCCAGGCAGGCGCTGTGCCACTGAGCTATATCCCTGGCCCATTGCCATGCTTTTTCTATATCTTAGTTTTGTGTAACACAGGGCTCTAACACCAACAGATCTGCGTTCTGTTTCTGGACCATCCTGAGCCCACCACTTTAGCTAGGAGGAGTACAATGATTGGTCAGGCTGGATGTCCAACTAAATCCTTTCTTTAAGGGAGCTGTGGCTCATTCTTACTCACTTAACCCCATAGACTGGGTCCTCTCAGGAGAGTTGTCCAGCTACCAGAAACAGAAAAAGGGTATAAGGCAACAGCAGGTGCTCAGTTTAGTGACTGAGTTCCACGTCCTCCTCTCTCTGATGTGGGTATGAGGTGGTTTCTTTCTGCATGAAGGGCCAGTGGCATGGCCTGGGGCAATGGGGGAGCAGGAGCTCAAGCTTCATAGAAACGGGGTAGGGTAGACTGAGGTGAATCACAAAGCAACCCATTTTGATCTAATTAAAGGTGAATTCCCCGGTCTGAAGGGAGAGCTCAAAGGTGAACCTTTCCCTCAGAAGAAATGGGCCACTCACACAGAGACCAGGAACTCACTGGTCGGGTATGAAGAAAGCAGAAGTAGAGAGGGAAAGGTGAAGCCCAGCCCTGGGGAGAGTAGGGATGATCGTTGTCACCAACCCAGGTGTGCTGATAAAGAGGAGCCAATAGGCTTCCTCATCCCATTCCTCCAAAGAGCTCCTGAGAAGTCTGAGAAGTCGGTTCACCTTGAGCTGTGTGTGTGTGGTGGGGGGGCAATTACTCTGTAGCACGCACAGAGTGTAGCACGCACAGAGTGTAGCACGGTCCCTATCTCAGGAAAGACTCATTCAGACTGAAGAATGGATGTGATGTGTATATTGCATTTTGAATATTTCAATCATGAAGTAATCTCTTAGGAGGTCATGTTAGTACAGTGTCCAATACGTGAGAGCCTGTGAAATGGACAGGAACATGCACAAGGTAACGGTCTAGTCTAATTCTGCATGTCGGTTGGGAACTCCAAGGCAAGGTGATGTTTTTCAATTTAGCATCTCTAGGCAGTGAACATTCATAGGAGTCTCTCAAAGGACGTTCAAGGCCTTTTTGTGGGCAATGGGAAATCAGGGTTCGGAGGGAAGTGAGGCAGTAGGGTGGAGGGGGAAGCAGGTGGAGTGACAGCAGGGGCCCTGGGGGGCTCATGCGAAGGCTCATGTTCTGACTAAGGCAGAGAGAACCATGGTGGTCAGGCAAGCATCCAATGAAAAACCAAGGTGGATAAGGCAGTGACCTAGGAAATTTTTCTCACCATTTTACCCCAGAATCTACAAAGGCTCAGCCAGGGAGTATTCTCTCTTTTTTTTTTTTTTATTTTAAAGATAAAAGGAGGGAAACATTAACAGACATACAACATTTTACAACATATCACAAGCACAATACAGAGTTACAAACAAAGTGGTAGGGAATTAACAATGGTGGTTGTATTACATATTGATATCTTCAAAGTGGCTTCTCGTGAAAACAGATATAGACATGCAATACTGGTCAACCAAAGACTCATTGACAGTTTCTTGCAGCATAGAAATAGAAGACAGAAGAACAACCATGTTATCTATCCTGTATATACATGCATACAAAATTTCTCCTTCTTTCCCTTCTGTTTTGCCAGGGAGTATTCTCATTCAGGAGAGAGAGAGGAGGGTACAGATAGGCAGACAGATGGAAGAGCGGGTGGGTGGATGGATAGATAGACAGAGAGATATCTGCTCCTTTATGTACATATTTATAAAAACATACATATCTACACACACATGCTGAATAAGTAACAAAATTGTGCTTGTGATGTTAAAACATGAGGTGGAGGGGCCTTGATTTTTATGATATGTACAAGTATTCTACACCTAGCTGGAGAACAAAATGAGGAGCTGCTATGCGCCTTCCTCCCCTGGACATCCTTACTGGATCCCCCAACCACTAGGTAACTGGCTTGGGTGTGTGTGCGCCTGTGCTGCCAGGCTGGGGGGCAGCAGTCCTCTGCTCACGCTTCCCATCATCCCATCGCCCGTGCTCCTCGGCCTGTGGCCTCTGCTGTGCCTCTCCAGCCCCTCCCTGCCGTTTGTGTCTCTCTGGGCCAGTTCTCAGCTCCTCAAGTTTCCAGTCTTCGCTTAACCCAAAGGGCATCGGGCACAGCACTCCTCCTCCAGCCCACTCAGGGATTCTTAAATGCTGCCTCATTTCCATACGCCCAGTATTTGCCAGCAAATTCATTTGGACTCATTTTTAATAAGCTCCTGTGCACTTGGCTCGGACCTTAAATATTTCACTTGATTTGTGTTTGAGGAGAGAGGAAAAACCCACAAACAAACAAAAAATGGTGGCTCCATATAAAGTGACAAATATTTATTGGACTTTTCAAAATGCACCCAATACTTTTAACGGCCTGTGGGAAAATGTTAAATTAAAAACTGTCTATGCATTAAACAACCTGTGACATCAACCGCTCTTGGCAAGTAAAGCTCGATTTTCTCCACTGGCACGAGTGGGTTTAGACTGTTTGGCTACGACTGGCTTCGTAAATGAGAGAAAGTGAGGATGAAACATTGCCTACCTCTCAGTGATGCTTCCTTATGGGCCAATTAAACAAAACACCCACCCACCACATTCTCTTCTCCGCTGGCTTCGGTATGTGGGTAGCTTCTGTATAATTCAATAGACCCAGAGAAATTGATCTGCAAAGAGATTTTTAAATCTATAATTTTACCACAGTTGGGAGAATCTGAATAGCATAATTGACCAAGTAGAATTCTCATCTATGAGGCTCACCTGTGACGTGTCAATATTTCTAAGAAAGAGAGCAATATTTATTGAGCACCTACTGTGTGCCAGGCATTGAGCTAACGTTTTGATTCATTGAGAAAATGAGAATGAATCAAAGAGTATCTGTCATATAGATTAGAGAAAAAGAGCTCAGGAGAAATGAGCAAAGGAACAGGCTCACATCAGAAGAACCAGAGTTTACCAATCCAAACTGACGGATGCTTGGTGTTTTAGATTCAAGTAGGAGCTGGGTTTCAGGAATGGCAGCAATAGTTCAGGTCAGGTTTTTGACCAATACACTGCTATCAGTTTCTAGATGAGCCTGGCCTCATGGTTGGGAGGTTGTGCTCTGAAACCAGAGAACTCAGGTCAAGTCCTGTCCCTGTCTTAACAGCTGGCTGATCTTAGGCAAGCTGAGCATCTGTATCCAAAAGTCAAAAAATCAGGAAACTTTTGAGCATGAACAAGTTCACAGATGGAAAATCTCACACTTGAGCACATGTAATAGGTCACAGTTAAAAAGGCAGTATACTAAAAAATGCACCAAATTAATTTTGATCTTGATATAAGGTATATTTGACACAGAAATAAATTTCTTCTTTAGACTTGACTCATATCTATAAGGTACTTCATTATGTAACAACCCAAATTTGGAAAATCCCCAAATGTGAAACATTCCTGGCCCCAGTATTTCAGATAAAAGATATTCAACTTGTTAATTAGCTTTGAACCTCAATTTACTAAAGTGGAAGATGAAGTTTATAATAGTTACTTTTATATCATTTTAAGAATTTCAGTAGATATTGTTGAGAAAGATGAGAGTAAATACTTTGCCTACAGTTGGTATTCAGTAAATATCAAATGTTTATTTTTTGTTGAGTGACTTACTTCCCAGAACCTCTGATACTTCATCTATAATTTGGGGAGATTATACCAGGAACTACATTGCCAACACTCAGGTTACTTTAATGGTAACATTAAATGATAATATATATTAAAGAGTTTTTAATGAATCAAACAATTCTCTCCTACTCCCCTTTCTTTCTTTCTCAGTTCATGCTTACTGTTAACATGTCTTTACTGTTTATGATGGTTCTTGGCTTTGTCTACATCAGGGCTCTATTTAACTAGGATCTGGAACTCTCCTGACTGGTTAGAGCATGGATCCGTTTCTGATGGAAGCTGAGACAAGTGACGACAACATAATGGTTTGATACATCACACAGCATCTTCAGATCTGGAGGTCATATGTTTGAAATATGTGTCACTAGGCTGAAATCAAGATGATGGCAGAGACAGGGTTCCTTGGAAGGCTTTAGGGAAATATCTTGATGGTAGTGGTGGTGGTGGTGGTGTGTTTCTTATAAGGACACTCTCATTAGAACCCACCCTAATCCAGTGGGATTTCATCTTGATCCTTGATTGTCTTCTGCAAAGACCTTATTTTCTAATAAGGTTATATTCTGAGTTCCCACAACATGTTCCTGGTCCAAGGCTCTTGGTGATACTTTCCCACCAATTACAGAGAGGTATTATTTATGGTGGTAAGAAAGCATTTAGGTAAAATGCTATTGGAATTTGATGCTGAATTATATTAAATATCTTTTTGGCTTCTTTGAGATAGAAAATATTTTTCTTCTTTGACAGATCAAAGAGGATCAATCTATTAATGGACTCCTTGTTGTTAAACCCCACTTTTATGATGGAAGCAAGCTTCCCTAAGTTTGTAGTATTATTCAAATACATTGCTAGATTCAATTTGCTAATATATTATTAAGAATTTTTATGTCTGTCTTCTTAAATGAGAGTGAATTGTAGTTTGTTCTTCAGATTTTTTTTTTTTTTTGTCTTTTTAGACAGGGTTTTGTTATGCAATTCAGGCTAGCCTTGAATTCACTTTGTAGCCCAGGCTGGCCTCAAACTCACAACAGTCCTCCTGTTTCAGCCTCCTGAGTGCTGGGATTACAGGTGTGCACCACCACACCCAGCTGTTCTTCAGAATATTTAAACCCAGCTACAGAACCATTGTTAATCTCTTAAAACACATTAGGGAATTATTCATGCTTTTTATACATTCCAGATAAAGTTATATATTGTGAAAATTAGTTAATCCATGAAATTACTTGCTTATTAATGCTCTGGACCCAGAGCAATTTTATATAAGTGATCATATGAGACGTTTTTCAATATTATTCAAATAAATATTTATTGATCTAAGGCTCATGGATCAATTTTAATAGGCTTTTAGAAAATGTTTTAACATTCACTGTGATTTTTCAAATTAATTATTATAATCTGATACAGCATTTGGGTTTAAAAACTACTTCTTGTAATGCACCATGCTTTTGTTTCTTTTCTTTTCCCCCCTTTCTTAAGAGAAAATTACTGAACTTCCCAGAGTCCATTTTGTTTTCTCCCTGCCACACAGAAGTATAACTTTTAGATGTGTTGATACATTGTGTGTTCTTTTCTGTTTCTTAATTTATGAAGTTGTCATTATTACCCATCTCCCTTCACCGTGAAAATTGGCTTTACTTTTCAATTTAAATGAAAAATAATAGCACACATCTGATACATAAATGTATATATAATATACATAACATTTCAAGTTTAACATTTTTCATATGCTATCTTAGTTACTTTTCTCATTGCTGAGACAAAATGCCTGACACCCAAAGTTAAAGGAGGAAAGGTTTATTTAGCTCACAGTTTGTAGAGGGTTCAGTCCACAATCAGCTGGCTTCAAGGCAGGTCAGCACTGCAGAGGGACATCCCAGAGGAGAAACTGTTCATGGTGGGAAGAAGGTGGCAAAGCAACAAGGGATGACCACAGCTCTTTTCATCCATTTTGTCTTATCCGGGCTACTTAGGGTGGGTAGGACTCACTCACTTAATCCTCATACCCTTGACCTTAGCGACGCACCATGAATCAATTCTGGAGGCACGCCCTCTAGATCCAGTCACCTCTGTAAAAGCCTCACATGTGACTGCCTGAGGCTTTAGGGGGACATCTAAACACAAGCCATAACATATACCTAATATTTAAACATATTTTACACATATGTGTATAAATGTATAAAACATTTAAAGCTGTGAATTTGCTTCTGACTAGCATTTAACATATTGTGTATGGATTTGTCATGTATTAGAAATTTTGATATTGTCTAATCCCTATTTATTTATAAGTATAGGTACAAATTTTAATTTTAGTTTTTTTCTGACCCACAAAGAATTTAAGCATGTGCTTATGCAAGGGTTTGCAATGTGCATTTTAATCTTTGTATTTTTAATCTCATTGCTTTCTGATTAAACCATGTCATTTGGATGACTTGTGTTTTTTGAAATTTTATTTAGATGACAAGCTTTTGTGGGGACATTTTGGGGAGACTCTGGTTTGAGGTCAATCTATGGGGACATTTGAAAAAGAGGAAGATATTCTGTATAAGTAAACCCCAAATTATTATGTATCTTTTAAATCACTCACATATTAATTAAAATTTTCTTGGTCTTCATTGCATCTTAATTTCCTTGATCACTCAAGGAATATCTGTTTATGTTGTTTCACTTAGTTAGCTATTTGGTGAGTCATTAGTTACAGATTAAGTTGGCTATTGTCCTTGATTTGTCTTTCGGAGGGATTTATGGTTACAGATCATACCGTCTGTGATGATTTCATATCTCCCAGGTTTCTTGTCAATTTCTCTTTCTAATGCTTTTGATCTTATATATTTCAATTCTGTCATTTTTTCCTATACAGCTGCATGACTGTTAGACTAAATTTAGGTAATTCCTTTATTCTATAGAAATGAGACTGTTGCCTACACGCTGCAGTGCATTTTATTTTTAATTCTATCCTGCCTACCCGACATTAAATTCCTCCCCAATTTCCCGCTCCTCTGTGATTTCCTGGTATATATTTGCATTCTACTTGGGAGGTGGAGAAGTGTCTTCCTCTAGCCTTCCCCCCAACTCCTTGTGCTCCACGTTGGAAGGTTCTGAACAGAGCAAAGATGTGGGAGAGCAGCGCCACTCTCAACAGCGGTTTCCGTGTTTCACGAGGGGAACCCTGCATCTCTTGCTGCATTGGCTGAGGAAGCTCTTTGTGGGACCTGGCCACCCTAACATCTACTATTCGAGGGTTGACTCTTCACCTTTCAGGTTCTGTGGGTGTGTAGACCCTCTTGGAGTGAGCACATTCAAAATGAAAAGAAGTCCTGGAAAAGCACATAAAGTACCTGCAACACCCTTGTGCAAGCTGACACTGGGGCCATATGTGATTTTGTTGGAGACTAATGGTTTGGAAGACACTTTTGGAAAAAAATATAATGCTATCACACCTCCCCATTCATTATTTATCCATCAAACTTTCATTGAGCATTTAATACAGAGTGACGATGGGTCCCCCCTCCCACAACCCCCGCAAAGGGAATCAGATGAATAAATAGGCAGTGCCCGTTCCCTCGCTCTTGGGGGGGCTAGCTTGTTCAAGTAGAAGATAAAACGAATCTGTGGTCAACTGTTTCCAAGAGTTACACTCTTAGCAGGGAGAGGAAGCCGAGATGGATTCCCAAGGCTCCCTCACATCTTGGAGAAGACAGTAGGGACAGATGATTTTTGTGATGATGAACGGCTGGCGAGGAAAGTGATGTGACAGAAAATGTCATAGCCTTGGGCTAAGAGAAAATCAGCAATTAGCCAGAGTGAGATGCGCCCCGCCCCACCCCCAAAAAACTGAAGATGGGGAAAAAAAAGTTCCTTAATTTTTATAGATGTGGAAGGAAAGGGGAAGCTGTAGGGAGAAACCTCCCTTGCCCTGGGTACGTTAAGACCACAATCCATGCATACGTCCTGCAAGACTGATCTAAGAGCACCCGGAAAGTCCTGAGGTTACATTTTTCTTTTGGAAGAATGCTGCTAAATTGCTAATTTGGCCTTACGTTCTTTTTCTGCAACAGAGCTTTCTCTGACCTCGAAGGAGCAGGGGTAGAGGCAGCTGAGGGTCTTAATGTTTGAGAACTGCCAACGCTGCTTCTCCTCATATAAACTCTCCGGTGGTTTGGTCCATAGGGTTAAATGGCTCATTGCAATTCAGCAAAGTGGGTTTTATGTGCAATTAATGTCTGTTAATTTGGTTAAATGTCAAAGTATACATTTTTTTGGGGGAAAAAACGTTTCCTACAATACAACCTCCACCCCCCAATCCCTTTAAATATAGATGGGTAAAATGCTACTCTCCAAAAAAGCAAAGGCGATCCTACTTGGTGTCTGCTTGAAATTGAATGGACGATACCTCAGTTAAATGTCCCTCTGGGGAGAAGAGGCAATAATATGTCAGCACATCTGAGTCCAGAGTCAAACTTAAGGGGACAGTTGAGGAAAAACCCTCCAGAAAAAAATTGTCTCTACCACCTGGCCCTAAAGAAGAAAGGGGATTTTGATTCAGTGATTGGCTGCCTTGTTTTGAGTCCCTGTCCTTTTTTCTAATATTTGAATTTCCGTGTTTGTTTCTTATGTGTCCGTTGTTTTCAGTTGTCTGTGGTGTTTTTGGACCTACCTATCCTGGCTCTGTTTGTTTGAATGCAAAAGGATTCAGAGATTATTACTCTATCTTCTATATAATGACAAGTTTTTACTACATAAAGTTTACTAGCCATTTATATAAAATGTACATGGTAAAAATATACACAGTAAAAGTAAAAACAGGCTAAAGGCCTCAATTCTCCAGCCTTGTCATATATCTCCGACTGAAGTAAGAACATGGTTATTGTTTCCAATTTTATGAGGCAAAAATAGATTTGAGGGTCTCAGTCATAGATTTTTCTCCCATATTTTTGGCCTTAAGCATTTGATCTTGGCTATATCTCTGTGCTGGTTAAATTGTGCTAGGTCCAGGTGGCAGATGGAATTTTAGGTGTGACTTGGGAATGTCCTAGATATTTTTAAATTCTATGACTTGTCCTCCTTAAAAAACAGAATTCTTGGGGCTGGGGATTTAGCTCAGTGGCACAGCACCTGCCTGGCAAGTGCAAGGTCGTGAGTTCGATTCCTGGTACCAGAAAAAAACCAAACCAAACCAAACCAAACCAAACCAAAACAAAACAAAACAGAATTCTCTTTCTCTTGTTCCTCTCTCTTCCTGCATCTGCCTGTGTGCTTCAGTGATCCTTTGTGTGACCGAATCACTGCCCACTCACCTCCTAGATACAGAAACTGGTGGATCCATTCAGATTCCCAACCCCATGACTTCTCCTCCTTTCACTGCCTGATACTTACCGCTCCTTTCTTCCCTTTAACATGAAAGGGAGAACACCCTAGAGCCATGATGTGGAACCTGTTTTGTTTAAAGTCAGAGGGACAAAGACATTTCCAGACAGGAATGACTCTTAAAATCCAGCTGATCATAAAGAACTTATACTTTCTTGATATCTCTCCTCATATCATTTTCAGAAATCCATGACAGTGGCTTGTTGATGACTCTCAGCAGGACCAGTGACCTGAATGTGTGATTTGACCAGTTGCATGGGTCCCAAACTCACAAGGGCCTTGTGTGTTGATCCTTGAACATGAAATCTCACATTCTGACTTTGCACTGGGTCTCACAAATAAGAGAACTGGTCTTGAATCTCAGGTTAACTAGCTAATAAGTGGAAGTTTCCGCCCCCTCATCTTGGGAGGATCAGGACCATACAGGGAATGTAGAGATCAACGATGAGTTAGCTTAGCATGCCAAGGAATTCACAATTACATTGCATGTGAATTTACTCACTGATAACAATATTTTTATGAATGGAAGGCAGCAAAGTCCAAGGAACTTTGCAGGCCTATAGAAATCAGTAATGGCTTATCTGAGAAGCTCTCTGAATTTTGTGGCTCTGAGATCCTTGAAGGTGACATGACTTCTGGTGAGATATGATGTCCTGTATCACTTCACTTCTGAGTCTCGTTTATACCATCTTCAAGGAGGGACAGGAGTGAAGCTTACGCCTCCCAGGGTTGCTGTGCTGTCTATGAGATACGTTATGTGAAGCTTCTGGGGTTGTCCAATGCCCTACAGCTGTCCATGTTGTGTGTGGTTAAGCCAGAGCTGAGGTACAGACCTGTGTTAATGTCTTGTTGTTAGTAAACGTCTTTTAAGCAGAAAATAGGGTTGTCCAAATTCTTCTCCATTTGCCTTCCAACCTCCAAGTGAATTTTTTGAAAGATATACACACACACACACACACACACACACACACACACACACACAAAATATTGTAAACAAGAAACCCAAAGTGCCATAACTAGGAAATATGATGATGTGAAGGATGTAGACATCCACTTTACTGATTCTTCAACACTTTTTGGAACAATATAACATGCCTACTGGTACCAAGAAAATGTTAACAGACAGGAAGAGCATACCTCCTTGTTCTAGCCTGCAGCTGAGCAGCACTCTGGGTCTAGCTGGCAAAGCAATAAGAAAGGGGAAGATGGCACCAGCCAACCTTGGGTACAGGACTTAATCTGGGCCTTGTGTGTACAGTAACCCTGCACCCAAACCAGCTGTGTTGAGTCGAACATTGGTTCAGATTTTGGCAGTTCCAAAGGCAAGCATCCCTTTGGTGATGGGGCCTTTCAAAGAATAAGGTGAGGAGAACTTTACTCCATTCTAAGGCCCTTCAGAAGGCACACCTTGTAGAGCTGACCTGATATCTCTCAAGGGAAATAGATGTTTATTTTCCTGGGAGAATTCTGCATCAGATTCCGCTCACTGGGGCCTTCATTTTGCCTCCTTGACAGAAGTAAGGCACTTTTTAAAGACTTCATGGAATTTCAGACTCAGATCCCAAGAAGAAAATTGCATTTGTTCATGTAATAAATAACCATACATTTGGACTTGGCAAACACACCAGGCAGGGCTGCAAAAGATATATAATACAATTAGCCCTTGCTGGGAGTTGCCAGCTGACAATGAGGCAGGATTTATGTGTTTGCTTTTTCCATAAGTACAATTTTATTTGATAAGTGCAGTCCAAAGATATAAAGAATTAATCCAGGATCTGCATTGTGGGATATTTCCTCTGTAATATTAAAATAAATATTGCCCCTCTATCCAATTACATAAAATTATGTTAATAATATCTTCTTTGTTGTCATTGTCCGCCTGTTCCATCTCTGTAGCCAAAGAGTTTATTAAAAGCAGTGACTGGCTTCCTTTCAGAAAGAGGTAGGCTTTTTTTGTTGTTGTTATCATTCTAGTCAGAAGAGTACAATTATTTCTTTTTAAAAGAAGTACCCTCAGCTGGGGTGGGGGAGTCTGGTGACCACTGGGGCTGGTTTTCACGCGACACTCTTTGTTCTGAACTCTCCTGGTTTCTAGCTTGTGCTTTATGGCACACCTGATCTTGTAGGAATAGCAAAATCGGACTCAATACATACCAAACATCGGGGGTAAATATTGCAATGTTGAGAGAGGGCTGGGGTTAGGCATGAGTTATCTTCTCAGATGCCTGCCTTAAACCCAGACATGCAGGGTGTTTACTGGGAGCTTCTTATTCAACAGTTTATTCTGGATCAGGCATGGCATATACAATCTTTGCCAAGGGATTTAGTAACCAGCAGAGAAAGCAGGAAGGGTGGTAAAGGTGCAAGTTCAGATAGAGATCATGGTCTGGACATTCCTACGTACACACAGCAAACACGTGTGTGTCAGTTGATTTCTTTCAATGAGACCTGTGGCAGGGCAGTCCCTTGGGCAGCATCCGTCTGCACATCGCCAGCTGCCCACCCACAGTGAGAAAGGACGCAGTGAAGAGCAGGCACCCAGAAACCTTCATAACAGCCCGATGCGGTCATCTTAGGTCGGTGAAGCCTATTAGCAATGAAAAGCTGGGCTGGTATCTTGCATTTCATTGTTGTAGCCCGATCATTTTTGAGTAATACATTTTTTATTTATTAGGAACTGAGGGAAAAAGGAAGAAACTGCTCTTTTCACTAGCTGATTTGAGATGTGCTGGTTCTAACAGATAGAACCTTTTCTCCTTTATCTCTGTGTCCATGGAGCCCTGGGGGTGCTGGTTAATCTGACATGAGCTTTGACAGTGACCCAAACACTTGTTCCAAGCCCTAACTTCTGCTGCTGGGGTTGGGGGAGCAGGGAGAAAGTAGAATTTAACAGGGGTCTGCCTCAAACTTGTGTGAGTCCTTACACACGGAGTCTGTGCAAAGTTCCTTTAGGGGGTATAATTAGAGCCATCTTCCAGATGAGAAAACCAAGGACCAGGGCTGCACAGCTCAAGGAAAGGGACCAGAGCTTCAAACGCATATTTCCGTCTGGAGCTCAGCTTCTTCCAATTTCTGCACTCACCCCTCATCCCCGCCTAGCTGAAACTTCTGGGCTGGGCTCAGGCATGGTCTGGAGGCATGGCAGGTGTCAGCTCTCTGACTCCCCAAATGACCTCTGACTATAGTTAGGCCTTTTGCGCAAGAGAAACCTAAGTCATAGGCAAATTCTCTGATTGAAATAAAAGCAAACCAAGCAGTAAGGGGCAACTGGATTCTGCAGTTCACTTCTTAAGCTTTAGGGTCTGACGGTGCTCATCTCCACCAAAGAGCCGGGCTTGGCCACGATGTACGGCTGTTCAGGGTGCGCACTACACAACACCACAGGTCGCCATGTGCATCACTGTGCATGTGACAGAGATTGTATGTGTCACAACCCACGCGGCACAACCTTTTCGCTAGCGACAAAAGGTGACAAAACTCTCAAAACTGCAGATCGACATAGTCCCCTGTGTTCTAGCCCGGGATGACCTGTGCAGCAAACCCCACGCTGTGCCCAAGCACTCACTGGGCAGAGAAATAATGGCTCTGCACCCATCGCTGCCCTATTGTCCTGCTCCGGGCGCAGGTCACCGGCCAGAAACAAAGCCCGATGAGCTGGTGATACCTCCTTTGTTCGAACTTTAATCTCTGGTTTGCTGTGCTTTTCTGAAATGGGAAAGTAGATTAGGGCTATGTTAGGTAATGATGAAAACGTGGCAAACGCCACCAGGGACGAGAAAGGAGAGTGAGGTCACAGCAGCCTGCACGCAGGCGTGGGCTACGGACTTGCTGTTTCAGAAGATTCAGGTCTCCAGGAACAAAATAAGCACTTGCTCCTAGCCACGCCCCCCTTGCGCTCTCCTAGTGAGAGCTGGTATGGAATTGCTGTGTGATGAGTGCTGAGCAAGAAAGAGAGGAAGGAAAGGAAGAAGGAAGGCGGAAAAGAGGAAGGGGCGGGGATGAATGAAGAAAGGAGGGAAGGAATGAAAGAAGGAAAAATAGGAGGAAAGCCTCCTGAGACAATCACCTAATTGCGGGATTCATCTTTTCCCGCAGTTATCAGTGGTATGAAACGCTAGGAACCATTAGCATTCAGGGAAATGAAGTAATAGAAGCAAAGTCATCTCCTTGTCCTACCGTTGATGCGACTGGATACCAAGGAGGGGTAAAACTGTGGCCTTGTGTCCTGTTGGTGTGGCTTATTTCATGGCTGACTTTTCAGGGCCGAGGAGGGAGGAGGTGGGGGCAGGAGGGAGAGCGGGAGATGGAGGGCTGAGTGCGGGGATGAAGGTGGAGAGGAGGCTTGTGCTGTGTCAGCTTTGTTCGGTCTTCCAACCTGTCATCTTGGTTGCACTGCTTCTGCCAAGGCCTGGCGCCTTCTCAGGGGCCCACCTGTCACCTCTAACCTGACTTTGTGTTCCTGGAGGACATTTATTGGACCCACACCTGCCTTCCTCCTGCTTACCTGCAGATAATGGAGTCATCAGGACCCAATCCTCTCATGCCACAGTGGCAGGTTGAGAGCCGACCCTGGGCCCCCGAGGCCACACATTACAGAGGGTGGCATGTGCAGTCTGCAAGTGGGGGCAGCTTGACAGTCATACAATGCCCTTCCTTCTGCACACTGAAGAAGCCTGGGAGGGGCATTTTCAGTGGTGCATAGTTACTCAACTCTGCTACCTCTCTGTCGCTAGCATGAGCTTCCTGAAATAACTTATCATGAGAAAATATTTTGGGTCACAGTCTTGGAGGTTCCCTTCCCTTAGTTTTGGGCCTGGATTGTGGCAGCATATCACAGCGGAGGTGTATGGTGGGACAGAACCACACACATCACGAGCCAGGTAGCAAAGAGAAAGAGGAGGTGGCCAGGGTCCCACATCTGTTTTGAGGACACACCTACAATGACCTACAGTCCTCCCGCTGGGCCCCACCCCTCCAAAGTTTCCACCACCTCTCCATAGAACCGCCTTGGACATCCAGCCTTTAACTCATGGCCCTTTGGGGAACATTCAGGAGGCAAACTCTAGCATTTAGAGTTTAAAACAATCAAAAATAACTTGCCAACCATGGCCACCTTTGCTCACTGATGCTTCTTTTACCTGGGGCTATCAGAGAGCCCCAGAGTCTCCAGCATCCCAACTTGCCCTGCTGAGTGTAACGGGGGCTTCAACTTATGGAACTTATGGTTTATTTTCTCAGACTGTATCTTAAAGGTGTCTGTCAGAGTTCTTTCATGCCTGGCCACATGGCAATGTCTTCTGGTATTTTCTGTGTACTCCTAAGCCTGAGTTCTTCTCAAGGATGGTCCAGCAGCTAAACCACAAAGACAGCAGCCCACAGCAGGTGGTCAGTTGATAGCCCCAGACCAACTCCAAGTCAGCAGGCAGCCTGAGCAGCCCTCCCAGGCCAGCCCCTAGGCTCATGAGTAAGATGTCAATGTGGAAGTGTGGGAGTGAACATCATTCCAGGTCACAGATGAACCACCCAGCTAAATCCATCCAGAATTCTTCATCCACAGCACTGTGAGCAAAAGAAAATGGCCTTCTATTTGAAGCCACTAAATTTTGGGGTTGTTGGATATGTAGCAATGGATAACAACACTTGGTGAACAGATAGTAGCCCTTAGGGTCAACAAACTTTATTATTTATTTATTTTTGGTGGTACTATAGATTGAATCCAGAGCCTTTGTGCTGAGCTCCGTATCCAGTTCTTTTTAACTCTTTTTTAAAATTTTGAAATAGTCTTATTAAGTCACTAAGTTGCTCAGGCTGGGCTCTAACTCACAATACTCCTGCCTCAGACTCCCAGAGTACTGAAATTATATGTATGTGTTATCATGCTGACTACAAGTCAACACATCTCATCATTGGAGAAAAACGTAAGGGGCTTTATGTAGAGTGTTCAGTTTCTATGTCACCTGGTCTTCACATAGATCCTCCTTTAAGATTGTTCAGCCTGTCATTTAGATTCACTAATTTTCCAGTTTGGTGTTCTTCCTGGGTGTCATTTCCTAACTTCAAAGTGACTTTATGCAGTGCAGAAACAGAGACTTTCAGGCCTGGAGAATTATCCTCAGAGTGCGTCCTTGCTGGGTTTTACTGAAACAAATTCATGCCATTACTAGGGCACAGAGAGGGATGGAGTGGGTCTATCTTAGGATTGTGCTAAGAGGGAATATGAGCTCTCTCTCCCCGCTGGGCCCAGTGCAGTCCTCTCAGAGCTGTGTCCTGTTGCCCACATTGAGAAGACTTCTGAGGCTAGCATGGCTCTGTGGACAAGAACGTCATAGGCAAATGGTGACATCTGACATAGCTCGTGTAATCACTGCTACATCTAGAACCCTGCATGCCTTGAGATCAGGACTGCACAGTGACCTCTGTGTTTGTTGCAAACATGAAGATCCTTGGAGCTGCTGGGCTCACAAAGAGGACCTTCAACCTTGGGAAGCTCCAGAGAGTCTCTGTAAGTTGCTGTTGTGGGTCTCAGGATCAAAGTCCAAGAAGCCTGTGACTTATTCGCCTAAATATATTTGGCAATCTGAACTGATGATGTTGGGTGCCTATAGTGTTTGGATTTGAGAAATTGTAAAGTGCAATACTTGCATTAGGTTTTCTATCACAGAGGGGCATGATGGGGTATACATTAGACCTGGTGTACAAGGTTGCTGGAGTGACCATAACAAAATACCACAAACACTTCAGCAACAGAAATGCATTTCTCACAATTCTGGATGCCACTAAGTCCAAGGTCAACATGTTGGCAAAATTGGTTTCTTCTGAAGCGTTTTTCCCTTCCCTGTCAGCTAATCATCTCTGTGTGTTCATGGTCTTCCCTCTGGGTGTGTCTGTGTCCTAACCTCTTCCTCTTAAAAGGATACCAGTCATTGATTTAGGGTTCCTCTGTACACCCTCATTTATTTTAATTACCACTTTAAGGGGGTCTCCCTCCAAATGCAGTCAAATTCTCATGTCCTGGGGCTTAGAACTTCAACTTGTGACTTTGTATGTGGTGGGGGCCATAACACCTTCCACTGCGGACCTATGACCATAAGCAAGTAATTTGACTTTTGTGTGCCTCAGTCGGCCTTTTTGAAAAGTGAGAGTCCATATAATAGTTAGCTCAGAGCATGGATATGGGTGCGAGACACTGTGAAGTGGGCGTGCAGACGGAATGCACCTTGTATGTATCACGGGTGGATGGAGGCTCTCCTCTCATTTCTACCTCTTGCTAACAGCTCTCTGTGGGATGAGCAATGTTAACCAACACTGGTAGAATTGTTTAGAGATCACAAAAATATTTTTTGGCTCTGGTTCATTTAGTAAGTTCAAGGTTTCTGTGATGATGGTGATGCTAACATCAGTATAGTCAGCACACTATCATGATGACTAGAAAAGTGTGTGTTTGTTTTCTGTTTCACATTAGAGATGCAGTCAAGTGCACTGAGGCTCACAGATCTGTCACTGGTGACTACTCTGCGGGCTTTGTGTGGTGGTACTGGATCATTCTGCTATTCTGCCTTAAGCATAGGTCTGGGAGTCCCAAACAGATCTTTTGATGGGGAACCAAAGGTAGACGCGGACATCTGCAAATAGTTTGAGCTGAAGGCAGAGGGTCAGGGGCGGGGGGTTTGGTTGTCTTGATCTTGCTCTCCCTAGAAGAGTAAGTTGTGTAGACTCTAGGTGGACTCTGCCTTCTTTCCCAGTTTCAGAATTGATGCTGATAACTTCTTCTTCTCCCAGAACTGGCCTGGCTGTGGAAAAATGCCTTATCCAAAGTCCAGAACTTTTATCCTTAGGAAGTCAGTGAGACAGAAAACAATGTCTTATCAATTGGGAGCCAAGTTAATGTTTCTCTGTAGTCTTAAACGAGAGATCAGAGGTTAAGGAGTGTGTTCGACCACTCGACATGTTTCTGAGGAGGCCGGCCTATGGTGGGGGCTAAGGCCTTTGCTTTGGGAATCTCTAAGGAAGAATCCACTAAGGGGTCTCTGTCTAGAGGATGTGGAGCACTGGGACATATCACAAACTCATCATGCTATGACGTGTGGATGGCCAGCATCAGAATGAACCTACTGTGGGCTGGGCACTGGTCAGGTGCTTTATGTGCATATTACTTAAGCCTTCCACAAAGCTGTAGGAGAAGAAAGGTGTCAACTAGAAGACTTGACAACTAGCATCTATCAGTCTGTATCTATCATTTAACTATCTATCTATCTATTTATCTATCTATCTACCTATCTAAATTTTTATCTAAATATCTGTCAGTCTATTGAGTCTTCATCTGAACTCTGAATTCTGCCTGATTTGGGAGCAAACCATAGCTCTATAGTCAACTTGGGATTGAGGCCAGGTAAACTAGCTCTCCAAGCCTCGATTTCCTCCCCTGCCATTAGAGGTGATGTAAGAGGACTGGCCAGCCCCAATGCACCATATATGAAGAGCTCAGTGATGGACAGCTCACTTCATCTCCTTTGTCACCGTCTGCATCTTCACTGTCATCAGTAGCACCATGGCCTTGTGTATTCCCATTTCCCACATGGCCTGGGGGTTGCGCTCAATGGTGTTGGGCTGTCCTCGCCATGGGACTGTTGTTTAAATTGTGCTAATCCCCTGCTTTGTCTAATTTTTTTCGCAGGGAAAGGAGGAAGTTACTCCCTTTCAAATACTTTGCAGTCCTGCTAATTATCTGAAAGGAGAACGTCAGGGTGTGATGGTAATAGCACTTTAATTCTTTCCTAGCACTTGTTAACAAGCAGAAATCGGGCTTCGGGCTCAGCACTTTAGATAGGAGATGTTATAAACTTGCAATTTAACAATCTGACTTTTGTTATGATTTCTTACATTTACTTTATATCTAGAACAACTAGAAATAGTTTTACACTTAGAGTGATGATTAAAGTTTCCTATGCCATACAAATTAGGGCAAAAGGTAAAGGAGCAAGCAGATTAAGTAAAAAGTAGTACAAAACGCGGGTGGACCTGACAAAATTGCTGATAGAGCATGCCGGTACTTGTACACCCAGAGTTGCCGCCCTAAAACAAATTAGCCTTGGCTCCAGGTTCATAATTGTAATGCTGGTCTGTTTCATTGTTTCCTGCCCTCCTGCAAAGCCCAGTCCTGCCCCTCCTGCAAAGCCTCCTCAGTCTCAGAATCCCCCAGCAGTACCTGATAACCATGCAGATGCCTGGCCTCGCCTGGGTGTCTTGGCACCAGCCTGGCCATTCACAGAGCAGACACTGCACATCTCTTCCCGGCTCGGCTGTGCCGCATCTCACCATAGCTGGAAACTTGCCACAGTAGTGAGGGGGATTAGGGCTGGGGCAAATCAGACAACTGACAGGGTGGGATGTGTCAAAGGTCATAAAGATCTATAGCTAATAGGTTGAGTGAGATGTTTCCTAAGAAGAGGGGACATGTTCAGAACACGGGGGACACAGCATGATGTCGGGTTTATGGCTCCGGAGCACTGTCGACCAGTTAGAAAAGTGTTCTTTTTGATCCTTCCTTTGAATTTGGTACCGAATGAACTGAAGATACTGTTCTCAGTGTGTCCTTTACATGCGGGCAGAGCCAGTCAAAAGACGCTGTGTCTGATCCTTCGTTTACATCTGGCTAGGGGCCAAGTGAGTTTTGATAGGAAAAGTATCCCAGCGCCTTATGTGCAATCCAGGTATTTGGGATACTAAGGATCCCTTTTGCTTTGTCCTTGGGGCCACTGCGAGACTTTCCCAGCCTGCTTTTGCTCTGTGGAGCCTACTTTTCTGCCTTTACCTTGCTAGTTTTTTTTGTATGTCCTGTGCAATTCTTTGTTCAGGACACCAGAGACCTGGACCCTGGACCCAGCATCTGATAACAGTAGGATACCAGCAAATCTACAGCCAAGACGTTTTGTCTTGCTGGTTGCTAGGTATTTGTCAGCACCCCTGGGCCCCCGCCCCAAACTCTCTCTAAGCCTGAGATTCTCCAAGGCCCCCACACCATATCACACTGACTGGCTTCCACTCAGGTGATTCTGATTCTGCTGCCTGGCTACCCTCTTCCCCGGAGTCACAGAAACTCTCTGGACCTGCGGCTTCTGCTTCATTGTCTAAGTCCCTCTTCCACTCCCCCAGCTTCTGCGCCTAGCAAAAGTCCAGCAATAGGGGAGAAAAATGCTGCCATGGCTTCCCCACCCAGTGAAGCAGAAAGACACCGGGCAGGCACAGAGAAAACTCTCATTTAAACACAAATAGCTGAAATAATTGCTGAGCAAATCTAGAAAATGACTGGCTGAGTAAATTGCTTTTTTGTGCAAAGTTTCTCTGCCTTTACCCCTGGGGGCGAGGTGGGAGAGTGACTCCTCCAGATGCTTACAGGGACACACTTGAGTCACCGCTGTCTCCCCCGAGTCAGGAAGGCTATTCCCACCGTTGCAGGTCAGTCGAGCTTCTGTCTCCAAGCAGCTGTGCTTCCCACGGAGGCTCTGAAAGCACGGACTGCCGGGCTTCCAAACGCTGGTCACACTCCCTATTCTCTGGTTTCCTTATTATATTTTGGTATATAATATTTTGGTATATATTATATATATACCAAATGGTATATATTTTGGTATATAATTCATATCAATATCTGGCCTGTGAAATGGTGGGTGAATCTTTCCGCAAATAATACTTTTAGGGGCAACACCACCCATGATTTCAGCATCTAATATGTGTAGTTTACTGTACTAAGGAGATTTTATTAATCACAAAATAACACCAGCCCAATACCGGTAGAACAGGCAAGCTACTCTCGTAAGCCCTTTCCAACAGTAACTTATTTGGCAGGAACAAGCACACCGTGAGGCATAAATTATCCTCCAGTGAGCGACAGAGTTAGATCACTTTTCCGGGGTCACAGAGCTGGGATTCCATTCTGCCCCTCACACCTGTGCGTAGTGGTTCCCTTTATAAAATCCCAAGAAATAGACAGTGATTGTGGTTGTACAGCTGAGGAAATAAAAATCCAAAGAAATTAAGAGACTTGCCAACATCACCCAGGAAATGAGGGAAGGAGTAAGAAGGAATTAAAAGGCTGAGAGATAAGACCGAGTCTTTGCTACTCCTGGCCTGGAGAGCAGCAGCAATAGCATGTGGCATGGGGTCCGTGCGGATTAGAGTGACTCTCTGCTCTCTTACACCCCAGCTTCGGGTCCCTGGGAAGTCATTCAGTCTAAGATTTTCTTCCTCATACTGTAAAATAGCCATTAAGATGTTATTAGCTCCAGATATTTGTGAATCTTTAGTAAACTAGCCTGCACCCTCTCCCCAGCAAAATTCAAAACCAATCTGAAAAAAAAATGCATTTTATGAAGGTTGTTTCAATGCCAAGTTGAATTTTTTATGTATTTGTTATCCTGACGATTTAGAGGAAAATCCCACAAAGTCTGGAGACTGCCTGTCCCCAAGGTTAGTCCTGAGATAAGCCTTAAACACAACTGGGGATTACTTTCTGGCTGGTTTCCCACAAGCAAACATTAAGTGGAGGGAGGGGATGATTGACATGAGGTAGGGATGGCCTCGACCCCAGCGTTAGTCCGGCCAGGCTCCCGGGTGGGGAGAGGAGGATGTGTTGGGTTGGTTTTACCTCCTTAGAGGGACTCATATGTTTGTGAGCATCTGGTCTGACCTGGAGGTTGACTCACTCACCCTTCTCACAGTGGAGATCCCAGTATAGAGTCAGCTGGGATTAATACGATCTCAGGAGGTCCCCTCAGACCAAAAGTAAACTCCCCTCTTCCTGACTGTTGGTCAGAAGTCAAGAGGAAGGCTGCTTTGACTCCTGCCACACTAGATAGACATATTAGTTGCAAGTTTTGATCCTAGAATATTAACAGCTGCCCAGATGTAATGCAAGAAGCTGTCTGGGACTGCTTTTCTTTCTTATTTATGTTTTAAGACTTAAGCATATTGTAAGTATAATACTTGGTGATTGAGAGCGACTTAGAAAATACTACTACACTAAAGTAAAGAAAAAATTATCCATAAATTCTGCTTTCCACAAATATAAGGTATATTTATGATATTCTTAATTCCAGTTCTCTTATAAAGAAGCAGAACAACTGCTTTTAAAGTAATAGAATCCATAAACAACTCTGAAATGTTAAGTGATAGAATAGTCTTGATTTTATTGGTTCAAAATTTCACATGGATGAAAATTTTGGACTCTTGCCTTGCATTTAGAGCAAGAAACAGTTGTTCTTGTGCCCTTCTTAATAAAAGTTTCAGGTAAACATGGAATATTCATGGTTTTTACCCGAGGATGTCATAATCTGGAATCAGAAACAAAGGGAGAAATGAGTTCTGTATTAGTCACTCTTTCATTGCTGGGGGAAAATACCTTATAAATGCAATTTGAAGGAGAAAAGGTTTATTAGGGATCATGGTTGCAGAGGCTTCTGCCCACAGTGAGCCAGTTCCAAATCAAAAACTGCAGGGTGGAAGGCCATGGCTGGAGAAACCTGCTCACCTCATGGCAATCAGGAAGCACAGAAAGCAAGAAGATCCAGAGAGAAGAAAGTGGTCAGGGATAAGAATATGCACCCTGAGGTCTTGCCCCCACTGACCTACTTTCTCCAACAGGACTCCAGCCCCTCCCCCCTTTTTTGAGGCAGGGTCTCACTATGTAGTGTAGGCTGGCCTTGAACTCGCTTTTGTAATCCAGTCTGGCCTCAAACTTATGGCCACCCTCCTGCCTCAGCCTCCTGAGTACCAGGATTACAGGTGTGCACCACTATCCCTGGGCAGGGCCCCAGCTTTTAAAACACATTAAGCTGTGAACACATCAGATGATTAATCCTTTGATAAGGTTAGTGCCACCATAATCTAATAGCCTTCCAAAGTCCTACCTGTGAACACATGGGCCTTTTGGGGGACATATTATATCCAAATCATAGTAACTTCCTTCCTGGAAAATAACAATTACAAAGGCAAAGTTGGGATTGAGTGCTGAGTTCAAAACAAGGATTTTTATAGTGAAAAAATCAAGAGACCTTAAATGTTCACAGCATAGGCAAGGTGGAGGAGTGGCTGGTCACAAAGCTACTAATCGGCAACACTTAGCTTGGTTATATCCTCATGTTCAAGGTCTAAGTCTCAAGGCTGCAAGCTCAGAATTTTTACTGCTTTGCAGTCTGAAAGGTTCTGTTGTTACAACTGGCCTGATTTCTAGCTCTTGAATGGTTGCAAGGGGAGTCAACTTACAATCAGAGATTTAACAAAGCAAATCAGGCAACTCAAGCAGCTGTGCCTTTAAGCTGATCCTCACCGTGGAACTGGCCAACAAGTCTGGATATTGGAGACCACCTGTGTCATGTTTACTTCTCTCCTTGTTGAGACAAAATACCTGATGCCCAAAGGTAAAGGAGTAAAGGTTTATTTAGCTCACAGTTTGTAGAGGTTTCAGTCCATAATCGGCTGGCTCTAAGGTAGAGGGGTAATAATTCCGGCTGTGGAAGACAGCAAAAGCAACACGAGAGAATCAGTAGGGACAAACTTTTTTCTGTCCCTTATATGCAGGCTACCCACCCTAGGACAGGTGTAGCAGTCACACTCTTAATCTCAGCATTGGACCATGAATCACTCACAAACTCTAGATTCAACCACCTCTGAAAAACTTAATCCTCATGACCAAATGAAGATTTGGGAGGACATTCAGACACAAAGCAAAACATTTCTTCCCTGGACCCCCAAAGACTCATGTGTACCTTTTTTTTTTTTTTTTTTTTTTTTAAATAAATGGCATTTAGTCCAACTCAAAGAGTTTCCAAAGTCCTAACAGTTTCACCATTGCTAAAAAGTTCAAGTCTCAAGTCTCCTTTGAGATTTAAGGCAAACTCTTAGCTGTGAGCCTGTGTACAAATGAAAAAAAAGTTAAATACTTTTAACATTTAATGGCACAAGTTAGACATTTTTATTTTAAAAGTTACAAACAAGGGAGCACAACAAAATGGGACCAAAGCAAGTCCAGAATCCAGCAGGGCAAACATTACTTAAGTCCTGTAGTTCCATGTGCAGCATCTGAGGCAATCAATCTGTGGCAAGTTGTGAACTCCAAAGGGCTTGGGTGGCTATGTTCCTGTAACACTGTTGGTGGTTGTAGCTCTCATGGTTTTTTCTTGAGCCTGCTCTTCCCTCCTTGCAGTTTTTTTTTTTTTTTTTTTTTTTGGTTATCCACCTTTCTGGCTTCTCCAAGCTTCTGGGGTCTCAATCGTACCTTTGGCTTTAAATTAACAGCTTTACATACTGCCCTCTCAGGGGCACACTGTCTGACCTCCCAAACCTTTTGAAGTCTGGATAGAAGTCTTCCTAATCCCACAACTCTTACATTCTGTATGCATCTAAAACCAGCACCACATGGATGATGCCAATGTCTCTTACCAGCTGGAGCAGTAGCCAGGCTTTACTTTTTTCTGATTTCTTTTTTTTTTGGCTTTAAAGCCTTGAGGGCCTGGATCACTGAGCACTCTGGGCCTAATTCTGAGGGACAAATTTTCTATGCTGCCACCGTTCTGGAACATGGTGCTCTGGGGCTCTCTTTCCAAAGCAGTCTTTTGCTTTTGTAATTTTGAGCCTGTAAAGGATGAAGTCTTATTGTTTTCTGTGATGCCCTCAGGCCATCGTTTTCACTCTCCTATTTCTTCCTAGCAATCAAGGTCTCCTCTGTTCTATCTTTGCAGTCCACAGCTTTACTGGAGTGAGTGTTCTTTCTGGCCAAACTCACAACATTTGAAATCATTTTTCTGGGCTATTTGTTTTTGATTCTCAACATAAATCTGGCCGAAAGCCCCCAATGGTAGCCATGTCACCACTTTAACATTATAGTGTCTTGAAATATTTTTTTGCCAGATTCATTAGTCTGCCACCTTTAATCTCAGTTTCAGGGAAAGTCTCTGGATAGGAGCAAAATGCAGAGTTTTCTGCCAAGCCATAACACATACTGTCTGGAGTCCAATAGCCAATGCAGTCCTTCTTCCCAGAAGAAATTTCCCAAGCCTGGTCTTTACCAGCAGGATTTTTATCAGCCTTCTGGTCTTCTAAGCTCTGACCAGAATCTCCCATACAGAACAGCCTATGGCAGGCATTTCAGCTCTACTTTTTCACTGGCATTTTCAAAGCTTTCCAATCTCTTTCCACAGCCATTCCCAAAGACTCTTTTTTAATTTTTTTTTTTTTTTTTTTTTATTTTAAAGAGCGTAGTAAAAGAAAAAAAAAAAAAAGAACAATAGCAGCAGGCTCTTGAACTACACGGTCAGGTATAGTCAAAACAATAACACCATTTCTGGTACCAAATTCTGTCTTTGTTACTTTTTTCATTGCTGAGACAAAATACCTGATGCCCAAAGTTAAAGGGGAAAGGTTTATTTAGGTCACAGTTTGTACAGGTTTCAGTCCACAATCAGCTGGCTCCAAGGCAGAGGGGCAATAGTTCATGGGAATGGAAGACAGCAAAAACAACAACAAAAGGACAACAAGGACAAAGCTTTTTCTGTCCCTTATATTGTAAACAGGCTATTGCCCCCAGGGTGGGTATAAAATTCATACCCTTAGTCCCAACACTGGACCATAAATCAATCACAAACTTGAGATTCAGCTGCCTCCAAAAAGCCTGTCCCCCATGATCGCATAAGGCTTTGGGGAGATATTGAGACACAAACCACAACAACCTGAGACCACCACTGTTTCTTCTGTCTTTTTTGTTTACTATTGTGCATGGTTTGGAGATTTAAGTTTTTCTTAAATCTCAGGATCATCAACTCTACAGTGAGAATGTATCATCTTCATATACTGGCACATCAAGACCATGTTATTTCTTACCTTGTGTGTGTGTTCACAGGTTATAAGGTTATGAAATAGAGGACCACAGAGACCACCATAGGGTCAGAGGACAAACAAACTCCTGGGCACTTAACCTGTTACCGTGGTTTGTGTTTCCTTCTGAAGCAGTCAGAGACTTAAAAGCAGTTTTGGCTAAAAGTCGTGACTGTTTACTTGGGCCTACAGATGCCCAAAGTAACTAGGAGTAGGACAAAGCCAGACTGTCATTTTAGAAAACTCCCTCTCAGCGGTACACACAGGCATTTAGGGAATATGTATCCAAAAGTTGACAAAACAAGATTCATCAACTCTAAATTTACCTACTCTATCTTATTACCTTTCCAGACTGAGTACACCAGTATAAGAAGTTTACAGAGGCCTTCAACTAAGCATAGAACCTGTGGTCACCACTGCCCTGAACTTATGGTCACCCTGGATTCCAGGAGAGCTCCACATGCCTGACATTGCCTCTCAGATCATGAAGGCTCCTCCCATGGCAGTTGAGCTGCCCTTCAAGTCATGAAGATGCCTCGAAAGCAACAGAACCAAGGCTGAGATAACAATCGACTGGACCTCAGCCCATCGTAGCACCCTATATAATTGGTCTCTGTTCTTTTGTGGGCCAGCCAGTCTGAACCTCTTCATCAGAGTGTGCCCCTCCAGCTCCTCAAAGTGGAGTCCTGTCATTATTTCCTCTTATTTTCTAAATAAAGCTTTTGTCTATAATGTATATGGTTGCTCAAAGTTTGATTGTAATTATCACTGAACCAAAGGCCATTGGGAACTGTAAATGTATATATTCTCTCTCTATATATATACATATATTCTGCATGTATATTGTCTCTTTCTCTCTCTCTCTCTTTATATTATATATATGTGTATATATATGTATATATATATGTATATATATATATTCTTATTGAGGTCAGAGTCATTCAGGTTCATTAAAATGACCCTCTCCCTTCAATTTGAAATACTTTTGTCTTTGTTGGCCATCTATTTGTGTCTCCCTTCTTCGGTTCTCAATCATAAAACCCTGCTCAGATTCTCTAGATAACTGGCTGGAATTAAACAGTCCAGAAGAGGTAAAGATGGTTCCAGTTAGATTCTGGTTTAGGTACCTTGAGATTGGTTATAGCTCAAATTTCTACTCTTGCCATCATTTTAGCAGACACCATATTTTCCTTTCATCCATTTTGTGGGAGAAAACACACACACACACACACACACACACACACACACACGGACAAAATATTAGCATCTGATTGGAGGGACTTACATATAACTCATGATACAAAGCTGAAGATAATTTTGCAGGTGTCTTAGATTGCATACTGTTTATGAGAAAGTGTTTATTAGCAGGTATTTTGATTATAAGGAACTAATATTAAGCTAGCAAGGAATAAACTCTGCAGGCAAGCAGAAACACTTCAGAATTTTTTATTAACCTCAATTGACATCTAGGGATTTGATGGTTATCTTAAAGAAAGCTGGTTTGAAAGCCCAGCCATTTGTATGTAAACTTTCCCCATTAGTCGAGCTAATTGCTTGAGGACTTGCCTACTAATCTCCCATTTTCTTCTTGCCTGAAGCCCCCTTTATGGTCCCCTTAGGGATTTAGATTCTCCTCTGGTATGCAAAAGTTAGATCAATTGATTATCTTCAAAGCAGAGATGCCTATCTTGGCTACAGAGAATCCAAGATGGTCTGAAAATCTCTTCTAAGTCTGCTTTCCATCCCTATTTTAAGGATGCTTTCTGCAAAGTGAAGGACCTTATCCCCTGCTGGTTAGCTTTGTTTACTTAGGGCATAGACAAGGTGTTAAATAATATTGTAGGACGAGTCAGAAGGCAACAGTTTCCTTACAATGCTCTTTCAAATTTTCTCAATATGTCTAGAGAAAAAGTCTTTGTGTTGCTGATATAAAGTATTAACCTTGCCCCAGGGCTACCAGATTTAGCATATAAGAATACAGGGCACCTCATTAAATTTGAATATCATAAATAACAAATACATTTTTAGTACAAGTATGTCCCAAATAGTGCATGGAGTGTATTTACACATTAAAAGGAAACCTGTTGTTTTCCTAAAATTCAGTTTTAACTGGGTATCTGTGTTTTATCTGACACCTTCCACTGCTTTCTGACTTCTATTAATGTTCCTTTTAAACAAAGTTTCGGCTAACTTTGGGCTCTGAATGTATTGCAGGCAATGATAATTAATCAAATCTTAATATTGTTTTGTTGTCATGATATTTATTTGTATAGGTATCTTTTAACTTGGAGCAAATAACAATTACGTATTTAGACTAATTCATTTCAAATTAAATGTAATTATAAAATAAATTTTACTTAAAAACTAAAAGATGGATGGACTTAAAAATTGTGAGTACAGAGGGAATGTGAACTTAGCCATGTATTACTAAGGACAGGACACGCTTGCCTTTTGCTATAACTAGACACAATGTAGATGAATAAATAGAGGAGAATTGCAGGATCTCATTGCTCTTGTTTTGGATTATTATCATTTAAGAGAGGAGAGCAATCTCACACTGCCATGGCTGTTTTGGTTATCTCAGGATCTAATGAGACTGTAACTCCTGGGTGAAGAAAATTTTAATTTTTGTCTATTTTCTGGCTTGGAAATTTCTTTTTCTCTTTGACGTCTCTTTTTTTCCTCTCAAGTTTTCTTACCCTACTTGTTCTCAGTGTGGACCCTGGATTATCGTCACTGCGTGAGCTGGGTGGGGGTGGTATTTACAAATGTAAATTCTCAGGCCCCATCTTGGACTAGCAAATTTTGTTTGGAGGAGCCCTTTGGTGATTCTGATGTACAGTTTCTCTTAAAAGTTTTTGATCCACGCTTATAATTCATGCATAAAAGCATAGCTACAGAGCAACATCTTTCAGAATTTCCTGCTTTTTCTTTGTTATCTGCATAGCCAAAGGAGTTCATATGAATTCCCTCAGAGTATTTATTATTCTTTGTGGGTACTGCAGTTATTTGCAGGCCATATTGACATCCTGTTCTGCCCTGAGCATCTTGTGGAAAGGATGTATATTTAACTTACCGAACAAATATTAGGACTCCTTTCTAGCAAAGGGCTTTTAGAAATTAATTAATGAGGGCTCACATATGTGAGCCATTAAGGAGAAAAAAAATCACTAAATTCAGTAACAGTTTAGGCCAAACACACAAACAGATAATACACAGAAGAAATGGAATAACTATATGGAAAAAAATACAGCTCATTGGAAAGTAAATGAAAGCAAATTGGGATACAAATACAGAAACATTATAGCTATAAAATTAGCAAAGATTTAAAAATGGAAAAATTCAGGTTTGGCAAGAATGTAGAAAAATAAACATCCTTGTAAAGTGCTGGGAGAGTTTAAGTTACACAATCAATATTACAAGTAATTTGGCAGAATATAGAAAAAGCCTAAGCAAAGTTCATACCCTTTGACACAGTAATTTTTCTTCCTGGGGAAAAGTCAGAAATGAGTATGAATATTTATGCACCAATATGTTCACTGCAACATTATTTATAAATAGCAAAAATGTGGGAATGGAATGCATGCCAAAAATGGTTAAATAAATTATGTTAAATACAAATGATGGAGCATATGCAGCCATAAAAAAATAATGTTTTCAAAAGATATTTAATTTCATGGAAAATTTGCTTCTTATGTTAAGTAGAAAAAGAAAGTAAGATAAACATTGTCTATGCAGTATAAGAATTATGTTAAAATGTGTGTGTGTGTGTGTGTATGCGTTTAGAAGAAAACAGACCAAAATGTTTGCATTATTAGATCTGAATAGTAAAAAGTTCTATTACTGTGAGATGTTGGCTTCCTAGGCTTAATATATTTCTGTCCATTCTTTCCTTGTATTTTCTAAATTTTCTACTGTGAACATATATTGCTTTCATGAAACTAAAGTTTTATAAAGGTGTACAATTAAATCTCATGTCATTAAACTTTTTGCTTTGTGTTGTTTTCTTTCCGGTACCAGGAATCGAACTCACGACCTTGTGCTTGTCAGGCAGGCGCTGTGCCACTGAGCTAAATCCCCAGCTCCTCATTAAACTTTTAAGTACTTATTTCTATGGAAAAGTACAATGGAGAAACTAGTACTGGACTTGCCTTCTCCTTTATAATCATAATAATCAACAAAATATGTAAGGCAGCTGACCTAGTTACTGGACAACAGTAGTACAGGACTGTGAGCCTGTTGGACAGGGATATTCTTGGGAGGGGCTCTGTGTTTTCCTCAGCATGCTGCCTGAAAAGAGCGCTTTTTGCACTCTCTTGCAGCCACGAGGCCCAAAGAGACCCCCACCCCAGGACCTCAGTGAGCTGAGAAGGTGGAGACCAGGCTGAGGGGCTATGAAGAGCTTGGGACTTGCAAAACAGGGTAAGGGAAGGGAGAGGACTGCACAAAGAAGACTCTGGAGAACTGTGTATGATTTTTCCCTGGGGCCTTTGTTCAGGGCTGGGATGCGCATCTGTAAGACGGGATCCACAGGTCTAGCAGAATGTGGCTGGCCCAGAGCTGAGAGTTGAGCACACTGAACTAACAGATGTTGGAATTTTAGCCTAGCCAGCAGCCTAGCTAAACATCTTGGGTATTTCTTGAGAACAAAGAAATAAGGGCCACTCACTAGAGTAAGAGCTGTGTTTTAGGATTAAGGAAATAAAAAACAAAATTGACCTGTACTGACAAAGATCAAAACCAAGTCTGACAGTATCAAGAGGATGTGACAGTGACATAATTGTTCACCAGAGTTAAATGCAGCACTTTTTCAAGAAAGAGAATGTAATATATACTATCTACAATGTATGATCCACAATATCCGTATATAAAAGAGAAAATCTGGATAAACACTGTGATTCAAGAATAGTAGCAATCAATGGAAGCAGATCTCAAAATGACTCAAAATGCTAGAATTAATGCACACAAATTTAAGCTTGTTATTATCAGTGTGTTCCAGAACTGTGTAAATATAGACATGATTAATAAAATGATACTAAATCTCTGCAAAGAAGTGGAAATAAAAAATAAATAGAAACAATAGCGATCAAAAGTGTAATATTTGAAATGAAAAATTCTTTTGATTGGACTAAACAGCAGAGCAGAAAATGAAGAAGAAAAAGCTAATATATCTGATAGGTCAATGGAAATTAATCCAAAGAAAAGAGAGAAAAATATTTTAAAAATCAACAGCCTCGACAACCTGTACATCAACATCAAGGCCAAATGTATATTTAAAGTCACAGGAAAAGAAAGACTAGATGAAAAAGAAACATATTTAAAGAAATAATTAATACTGAAAATGACTAAATTTGACAAAATTATTAATCAGTGGATCTGAGATACTAATGAACACAAAGCCTGATAAATAGAAAAAAGACACTTATGTACCTTATAATAAAATTGCAGAGAACCAAAGAGAAAGAAATCTTGAGAATAATTACACACTATACACAAGAGGAAAAGGTACACATTGTCTCTGATTCCTTATTTAAATCAATATTGGAAAAACATTAAAATGGCATTTTTAAAGCACTGAAAAGAAAAAAGCCAACCTAGGATTTTTATTCAGCAAAATATTTTTCAAAACTGAAAGTGATATAACATTTTCACATAAATGAGAACTGAGATATTTCTTCACCAAAAATTCTTATAGTAAGAAATCCTGGTGGAAGTTCTTTGAGCTGAAGAAAAATCATACTATCTTAGTTACTTTTCTCATTGTTGAGACAAAATACCCAACACCCAAGGTTAAAGGAGGAAAAGTTCATTTAGCTCAGTTTAGAGAGGTTTCAATCCATAATCAGCTGGCTCCAAAGCAACATGGCATGGCAGACAGGCATTCCAGAGAAGAAACAGTTCATTCTATCCCTTATATCTTATCCAGGCTACTTAGGGTGGGTAGAACTCACATCCTTAATTTTAGTGCCCTTGACTTTAGCATTGCACTGTGACAATTCCAGTGTCACACACTGTAGATCATGCCACCTCTGAAAAGCCCCACCTATGATTGCATGAGGCTTTGTGGGGACTTGAGGACACAAATCATAAGACATACCAAATAAAATCTCACCTACAGGAATAAAGAGCAGTGACAATTCTAAGTAAATGAGTAAATATAGGTTAAAATGATAAATGCATGAGTAAAAATATGTTTTTAAATTTTTCTTTCCTTTAAGACAACTGATTTGTTGACACAAAAATAATACTTTGTTGGGAGGCTAATTAATGATGCATACATATGCATATATTATAACTCAAAAAATGCAAGGATATGGATAGAATTACATTTTACAAAGTTCTTATATGTTCTATGAGTGGTAACTCTTAAGTATACAAGACTATTTAAGACATCATACTCTAATCCCTAACAGAACTTTCAGAAATGCAAGAAACATAGTACAAAATCTAGGGAAAGCAATAAAAAGGATCCCTAATAATAAAGCAGAAATAAAAAAACATACAAAAGAAGGCAAAAGATCTACAATAAGACTTAAAATAATCAAGTTAAATAATATGCATGACATTTTCTTAAACATAGCTACATATGTAAATAAGTTGAACATAAGTGGTCTAAACACTAAGTAAAAAATAGCGAGTGTTAGACTAATGGAAACCATGAATCAACTGCATGCTATCTATGAGACTCACTATATATATGAAGACAGATAGATTAAAAGTAGATGGATAGACAGTTATCCAGATGACCCTGCATATCCGTCAGTTCTACATCCATTGGTTTGAACAAACATGGCTTGCAAATATCTGAAAATATTGCATCTATACTGAACATGTACAGACTTCTTCCTTGGCATTGTTCCCTAAAGAATGCAGTTGAACAACTATTTACATTTTATTTGTCATTGTAAGCAACCTATAGATGTTTTAAAATTCTACAGGAGGATGTTCCTTGGTCACGTGCAAATGCTACAGTACTTTGTACAAGGGGATCGAGCATTTGCAAATTTTACTGTCTATGAGGGGTCCTGGCATCAGTCCCTGATAAAAAGATCTCACTCTATCAAGAGAATATTACACCTAATGTAACTCTTATTGTTATAGTACTATAAAATTAAATAGGTTTTAGTCTCAGGATTATTATCAGAAATAAAGATGGTTACTTCATAATAGTAAATGTCAACTTGTTTAGAAGAAATAACCATCCTAAACTTGTATGCAACCAATAACAGTGCTTCAAAATTCATGAAGGAAAACAAAAAGTAGAGAAAACTAAATGTAGAATCAGAAACATCTACAATCTTAATTGATAATCTTAAAATTGTTTTTGTAGTAATTGATAGGACAAATAAACATCTGTAAAATCAGCAAGGCTATAAAGATTTGTACAGGATTATTCTAAACTTAATTTAACTGCAGACTATAACAATGGCAGAAATCACATACAACACATTGTTTTCAGTACACAGGGGATATTCACCAAAATAGAGCATACGCTGGGCTGTAAAACGTACTAATGAAACACAACACTGAATTACTTGAGCATATGCTCCAATAACAGTGAAATTAAATTAGAAGCGACAATATGATATTTAGAAAATAACCAAATACTCAGAAATTGAGCATTACAATTTTACATAGTAAAGTTCAATTAAGGTATGTGAAAAGGTGATAGAAAATATAAAATATTTTTATTCAAATAATGATGAAGCTACAACATACCCAAATTTGTGGGAAAAAGCTAGAGCATGCTGGATTTGTATTTATAGCTTTAATTATTTATATTGGGAAAAGAAAAAAAGGTTTGAAACTCAATGATCTACATTTTACATCTTAACATAGTAGAAAGGCAAGATCAAAATAAAGTGAAATGTGTTTATTCAAGGAAGGAAATAATAAAGGTAGGAGTACAAATTAATGCTAAAAAGACAAAAATTGAAAATATAGACAGTTTTAAGTTATCTTAAGAATGGCCATTTAAGAAACAGAAATTACCAATAAAAATATTGAGAATAAAAGAGAATAATAAAAAGAATATTATGAACATTACAGCAACAAATTTGATTTAAATTTCACACAGAAGAACAAAACCAGAATAGCCCAGTATCTATGGAAGAAATTATTTTCCTAAATCAGTTTCTTCCCATCAAGAATATTGCAAATGTGAAAGGATGCAGAGGTGAACTTTTCCTCAGATATTTCAGAAAATAAGGGAGAAGGGAAAATTCACAACTCATTTTATGAGGGTAACAAAACTCTGAGAGAACAATCAGATAGGAAAAGAAAGTTAGGAAGTAATATTACTCATACACATGAAAAAAAATTTTCTAAAATATTAGCAAACCAAGGCCAAGAATACAAAAAATTACCTGAGATTTGTTTGGTTTTGGTGGTTCTGGAGATTAAACCCAGGGCCTCAGTCATGCTAGCCAGGTGCTCTAACACTGGGTTACATCCCTAGCCCAGATACCAGGGATGAGCGACCAGTGTGCTGCTTGGACATGACACTGGTACAGGAATTTTGACTTTGTAACTCATGTAATGTGTGTAAGCGTATATCTTTTAAACTGATTTTCTCTTACCCTGAAGGAGGCACCTAACAGTGTAGTGTTTAAAAAAATACCAAACAAACATTAAACAGTAGCAGAAAGAACCTCTACTTCAATCCTGGAAGACGTGGGTTTAAACACGACTCTTCTTTAACACACATGAGCAAGTAATGTAATCTCAGAGCTCCACTGGATTATTTTGCCAGTAACGCAAAATAACATACAGAAAGGGGCTAGCTCATAAGGCAGTGTCCAGTAGAAAATGGGTGCGCTAACACTGTTTTTCTTTCCTCATCTCCTTACTGCAGGCACAAAAGTTATAGTCTCCAGGCTCACGTACAGATATCATCATAAAATTCTTAGAAAGAGGTGGTTAAGGGCACAGGTTCTGGAGTTAGGGTTTTTGGATCAGTGTCCTATGTGGGGGAACTTTTATTTAATCTCTCTTACCTCTGTTTCCTCACATGTGAAATACTGAATTAACCCATAAGATTGAGACAAATAATATAAAGGGCTTACAACAATGGTGGGCCATATAGTCTGTGCTCAAGCAGTGCTAGCTACATCTTCAGATGTGCATAGGATTTGCTCTGTTTGTGCAGCACAGGAAATACACTGACACCACCAGTCTTGAGAGCACTGTCTGGGTCATGGGGATGTCTTCATCTCCACGAAGACATCTTCAGCATCGCCTTCTGCATTCCCGGTGTCAGTGAGAACCTGGAGCACGTGGTTCATGGAACCCGGATCAACAAGGTCATTCTACTAGCCCAAGTGACACTGAATTATGAGCATTTCTTGTGCCTTCATCTGTGGGTCAAGATAAATGACACTCTTTTCTTCCTCATTATTTTCATACGGTCAGACTGAGACATGGTCTCTGAACATCATTCAGTGTTAACACAGTCAGACAGGGAACAGCTGTAGGGAAAGTGCCAGGTCAAACCAGAAGGTGGGTATTCAAAGTCTGTTTTCTTGACCATGCTGGAGGAGGAATCATTTGTAGAATACTCTGTGTTTACACCTATGTAATGATAAATTTGCTAGCTCTGAGGGTGGAAATATGGACAGATATTCTGTCTCTGAATGGGTCTTTATGTAAAGCAAATGGAACCTACTGTGTATCTAGAGTTCAAAGCACCTCCCACTACCCAGAGTGACGTAAGGCAGAGGGCCCCTGACTCAGTGATGGATAAGTTCCGGTTCTCAGAGCTCTGGCTGGGAAGCAAAGAGGAGATAGCAAGAGTGGGTCATATTGCATTCAGAAAACCTCTGGGTCTTGAGTGCTGGGTTCTCCAAGTCTGATCTGGAGAGGGTCACAGGTTAACGAGTAGTACCAATTGAATGACTCTTACCCAAAATGGTTGGGCACAAAAGCATTTCAGAGTTTGGATTTTTTTCCCAGATTTTGGAATATTTGCATGAATATAGTGAGATATCCTTGGGATGGGACCCAAGTATAAATGTGAAATTCATTTGCATTTCAAACACACTTTATACATATAGCCTGAAGGTATTTTATATAATATTTTAACAATTTTGGACATAAAACAAAGTTTCATGGTATCAAATTTTCCACATGTAGTTTTATGTCAGGCCCAAAAAGTTCCAAGTTTTGGAGCATTTTGAGCTTCAGATTTTTGGATAAAGTCTTCTCTGTCTGTGTGCAGTAGATGTAGCACAAGAGAAGGTGAGTGAGAGAGCTTATATCTTCACAGCCTGCACATGCATGGACTCATCCTCTGCCCCTGTTTATTTTCTGTTTTGAAGCAGGGTCTCACAAAATTTCTAAGTTGCCCAGGCCAGATCCAAACTTATAGTCCTCTTGTCTCAGCCTCCCACAGTGCTGGGATTGCAGGCAAGTGGCACCACACCTCTATTGATCTTTCTTAAAGACGGTCATATAATTTACTGAGACTCAGTGTTTGCATCAGGTTCCATGCCCAAGTCTAGCTGATACCCAGTAATAAAGCATTCTCTTCAGCTTTGCCTACAGGACATATTTCTACCCCAACACAATTCTATCATTGTGTCTATTCCACATCCAGGATGACAGCTCATTGGTGTGGCCCTGGAGAAAAAATTATGAAAATTTCAAAGGTCTAATGGAAAAGCTAGACACTAGGGTCTTCTTGATTGGGTATTTGATTTATTTTTTATTTTTTATTTTTTTTTTCTGGTACCAGGAATCAAACTCATGACCTTGCGCTTGCCAGGCAGGCGCTGTGCCACTGAGCTAAATCCCCAGGCCCTTGATTGGGTATTTGATTCCAAGCATCTGAAGTCAGCTTTAACTAGAAGAACTGGGAAAGGGAGTTTCGTTATAGAAATAAGTTTTGTGCCATGGGCAGGGAATGAGCCACCATCAGACTCGTGTATGCATCTGACATGTCATTGGGCGATGGTCTATCTCTTACTTTTGGTCCTCTAGATGGATCTAGTCTATCTCTCTTTCTCTCTGTAGCTTCTCTTCAACATTCCATGTGATTGAAAATGCAAACCCACACATGTACTCTGGAACCCACCTAGATGGCAGCTGCGGTCTCTTAGTGTCTATCCTATGTCCACAGGAAAGAACTTTACACTTCTTTGGGTCAGATGTCAGTTGTGTTCTAATCTATCTTAGTAAAGGTCCCATTCTTGTTGCCAGGTGGGTTGAGAGCATGGGTAGGACATTTCTTGGGAAAGATGCCAAACATCTAGCCCAGTTGGAGGCTACACCATCAGTGACTCTAAAGGTTCAAGATGGTCCTCCCTTTCCTTGCAAGTGTCAAAAAGGATTGAGAAAGGATCCAGATATTCCAACAAAGCACCTAGGATACACTTCCTTAATGGGCTAATAAAAGGCACAACTAAGATGAGGCATCCAGGTCTTATTTAGCTCTGTGGCCTGGGTAATTCATGCGTGCAACAGAACATCCTGTGCATCAGTCCCTTGAAATGTGTCATCCTCTCCACCTGATGGCCAGCATCCTGTTTAATGTCCTTGTCCTCTCATACATCAGTTACTCCGTGGCCCAGCTGGTTCGCCTTCCTATTTTATGGATTCCAGTCCATTTCCTTGACATGGTCAGAACGTAGGATTCCTAAATTTCAAACCTGGCCACGGCACCTCCCCTTTTGCCAACGTTACTAGCGTCAACAGCCCTAAGATGTTATTCTGGAAGGCAAGGTGCCAGTCTGTGGACTTGGCCTCAGTTCCTCGAGCTCTTTCTTATCACATTCATCAGCTGAAAGGATGTCTTTTGTTTGTCCAGCACAACTGACTGGAAGGACAGTGGAGTCAGACTCTTAGACAAGTGCCTGCCTGTTTCCTAGCCCGCTCTGTGACAGTGGGAAAGGTACTAATCCTCCCAGGCTTTAATTTCCTCTTCTGTAAAATTAAAAATAAAACCCACCAAGCCTACATATAAGGCTGTGGGAAGAACTGAATGAAACAACCTTGAAATCCTGTGAAGTGTATTAAATGATGCCAGAAAGGCAACCAGTAGGCAGTCAGTATTCTCTGTCTTCATCACCACCACCACCACTAGTAAAATCAGCACTATAATTTAAGAAAATGAGATCTGATTTTTGTTTCTAGACCTCAAACTCTCCCCAGTTCCCAGTTTTGCCACCCCATGCACTCATGCACTTCTCTAAAGCCAAGTTGAACACGTTCCTTAGTGAATGGCCAAAAGAAGATGGGAAAAGTTGGGGCAATGCTGCCTCATTAAGGGGTCTTTGACCATGCCTCCCACAGAAGCACTGACAAGATTGGAACAGAGAACGTGGACCCCAGATAGCTACCACCAAGCTCTTGAAACGGGAATGTGAGCTGTAGCCCCCGCTTGTCTCCACGGATCTGTCAGTGTGGAGGGATGTGACAACCCCATCATTCATTATCAGTTGGAAATAGAACATCATTGAAAGATAAGGGCAACAATGGCTTTCTTTCTACCCAGTGATAAATTACTGAGTCACATTATTTTTGCTTATTTATATATGGGTCTCTTTATTGAATTTAGTGGGAGATAAATAAACGATCTGCCAAGTGTCTGGTTAATATTACTTCTCAGGAGCTCATTTAGACCCAACTGGATTCCTACTGATAACATCTGTAAGCTTTTCAGGAGGGAGAGACATAACATTTGTTTCTGACAAGAACCCTCTGTTTGCCTTATCTGTTTCATTTGCGAGGCCACTGACCCCTCGCTTCTCTGATTAAAATGAGCTCTTTCCAACCAAGGAGGAGTTCTTGAACTTGACTCTGGCCACACAATGTGACTGGGTGCCCCAGCTGTAAATCAGGGGACCTCGATCCTACATAGCCAGACATCAGACTTCCTGTTGACCATCAGGAAAGAGTGAGGGGCATAGTGCTGACTTTCTCCCTCCTCCAAAAAATGTATCAAGAGAAAAAACTCTTTTCTAATCTAAATGTTTCTTTCTTGTCTGAATGGAAATTCGTTTCTTTTTTAATCACAAAATTTAAAAAATTTACATGCCAAGAGAGGTTGACGTACACTGACTTGGAAAGACATGACTGATCTATGGAAATGAAAATTAACTCTAAATCACAATTAAAAATAACCTTAAGCTTCCAGTAGCATGATATTTTGCAGCAACAAACTAAGAGGTCCTCTTTGTGAAGATCCACCATTGTAACACTGTATCTCCGTACACTGCACTGAAGCCATCTTCCTATATATACCTAAGAAACTTCTTTACAGACCATTCAGAGCTTATAGCCTCTGAAACTCATGTCTGATCTTAGAGCTGTGTCTCCAAATAGCCAGTTTTTCTTCTGGAGCTTGCTGATGTTTCCTTGTGTCACCCAGCCTTGCTGTGTTCACCACGAGCAGTGGAGTTCTCAGAGGACACACTTAGCATCATGCTCCTCTGTACCTTTGGGGTTAAGTTGGGGGGGGTGTGGTCTGGTGTAGGTAAATATCTCTAGGCCAGGTTTCTTTTTATAAATCCTAATGGGATAGTATCTCTCACATAAGTGCTGATCTCAGTATTTTCCTTTCTCTGGTATTATTTATTATTTGAGATAGGGCTCTCACCCTTAATAGACTGTAAGTTCTGTGACAACAGACATTGTGTCTGCTTTGGTTTGTGTCTGCATGTACCCCCAAATCCTCATAAATTCATGGGGTGGGCTTCTAGGATTTGTGACTGATCCATTATCCAATGCTGGGATTATGGGTGTGAGTGCTACAGCTGCCCTGGGGTGGGTAATTTGCATACAATGTAAGGGAGGGAAAGAAAATGCTTGCCGCCATTCTTCTCTTTTGCTCTTGTTGCTTTGCTATTTCACCTCCATGAACTGGTGCCCTCTGCCATGTGCCATTCTGCCTCAGAACCAGCCAAGCATGGACTGAAACCTCCATAAACTGTAAGCTAAATAAACCTTTCCTTCCTTCATTTGGGCATCAGGTATTTTGTCTGAACAAGAGAGAAAAGTAACCAAGACAGTGTCTGTATGTACATATTTTCCTGATGTCTAGCACAGTCTCTGACTCTTAGGTGGCTCTCAATATATGTTATCAAATGAATGATGAATGAATGAATGAATGAATTTTAGTGCACGTGGGGGATGTCACAGTTCTGCTAGAAAATCACACATTCGATCCAAGCCTGCTTCAAATCCAGCTTAACACATTCCTCAGGAGTAAAATACTTTAACCCCTGTGTTTCTCAATTTCATTCTCTGGGAAATATGAGAAAAATCTCAGGGATGGAGATAAGAATAATGAATCAATGAATTTGAAAGCTCTGTGTTCACTTGGACATTAGTGACCCACTTTGAGACACTTGGAAGCTCTGAGGACTCATTCATGTATTTTAGATTATGTCAGTGCCTTGCCAAACTCCTCCAGTACTCAGCATAAGTCCAGACATATTGCTCTGGCTGCATCAGTCAGGACAGGTTGAGTTATGCTGCAACAACAACAAATCCCAAATTCTCCCTGGTTCATAATATAGGTAAAGCTTCTTCTTGGAACTGACAGGAGCCACACTTACCCACATCTTATTGGCACAATGTTATGGTTTGAATCTGTGTGTCCCCCCAAAGCCTCAAGCAGCCATGGGGCAGGCTTTTAGAGTTTGATGGGTGTGAGAGCTACACCCACCCTGGGGTGGGTAGTTTGCATATGTAAGGGAGAGGAAGAAGCTGCTTGAGGCCATTCCTCCCCCATTCCTGGCTTTTGTTTTGTTGCTTTGCTGTGTTCTGCCGCCCTGAGCTGTAGCTCTCTGCCATGTGCCACTCTGCCACTCTTGCCAATCTGCCAAGTAAGGACTGAAACCTCCACGAACTGTAAGCGAAATAAACCTTTCCTTCCTTAATTTTGGGTGTCAGGTATTTTGTCCCAGCAATGAGAGAAAAGTAACCAAGACACACAACTAACTCGAGTGCCCACACCTAAGTTTAAAAAGATGGCACCCCAGAGAAGACCAGTGATACTCTGCATGATGATATGCTCTACTGCAGGGTCAATGGCTGTGTCACTGCATGGTCTGAGCCTATTTCTGTGTCTGTATGCCTCAGATTCTTCCCTGCATTCATTCTCACCAAGATCACAGGTCTTTCTTACCTCAACAAAGATTCATTTCCTTCCACCTGGTCCCCTTTCCCATCTACAAATAATTCTCTGTTACCACATTTAAAACTCTTCTGCAGGGCCAATTTTCAGAATGATTTGTCATGGAGCCTTTTTGAAACTTGTATCCTCTTACTCCCCATCCTTTCATTCTGGCATCATGGTCTAAAGCCATTGTCATGGTTTGGATCTAGAAAGTTTCCTGAAGGTCTCACACTTTTTCAGGGCTTACGCTTGGAGACTGGATCATGGGGTTGCTATTCTCATCAGTGGATTAATACATCGATGAGTTTAGAGCTGAATGTGCTTTTAGGAAGTGGGGTCTGGTTGGAAGAGGCAGGTCACTGGTGTCCTGGCCTGGGAGGACCCTGGTTGCCTGACTGGTTACATGCTCATCGCACACTCAACATGTAGCCATGAGGAAAGCACAGGAGAGCAGCCATAGACATGGCTGCTCAAAACCAGGAAGAAATGGGAGCACATAGGAGGTCATGGTAAGTACAGCCTCTGGAGCCTACCCAAGCATCTGCTGCTGGTTCTTGCTGCTCTGGGAACTGAGAATTATTTTTCATAATGCCTCTTTATTCTCTCTAGTAGTAGTTCCATTATCCATTGTTTTTCTTTAGCTCTGTGATCTTGGCTTCATCTGCTAAAAATAATCTTTATTTTTTATAAGAACTATTCTATGGTAGTTAAGTAGTTTTCTCAGCGTGCTTTGGTTCTGTATGCAGGGACACCATGACTTCTTTCAGTTTGAACTGTCGTAATCTCTTGTAGTCTAAGCTGCCAATGTTGTTACTAATAGAATATAGTACTCTTAAATATTTCATAGATTTCCTAAAATTAGATTGAGTTTACTCCAAGCCTCAAAAATCACACACTTAACTCTTCTGAATATAATTTAGGTTAACTTTGGGCTACATGTGGGTCTTCCATGGAATAACAGCCATAATTTCATATATTCTCCTTTTTTGTAAATTATAATTCATCACCTTAATATTTCAGATCTTAATTCAAGATCTCATCATTGCAAATTTCACTTCATTTTGGATCCAGGAATATTTCATGAAATGTAGAATTATTTTTGCCAGCTGGGAAGACTGAGAGTGAATGACACTTTTTTAAATTTCAGAAGTGCTGGGTTTTCCATATTTTATTTGAATTTTTTTGTGAAAGCTAAATAATTCTTTTTTTTACTTCATTTTTCTGTGCTTGTACTATTGTACACAGTCAAGGAAGTCAACTGCTGCTTTTAAACTTCTGTCTTGAGGTTGCTTTAGCCAGATCTATGAGCTCATAGGTCTTCTTTCCATCTTTTAAATTTTCCAATGACATCTTTTGTTAACATTTTCAACCACTATATAACATAGTTACCCTGCTCATAGCCTTAGTCTCATCACCACTTCCCTACTTTCTGCTTGTTACTTGCCCCTAAAACCAAGGCCATATATTTAAGTTTTGCTATTGGTACATCCCACTTCTGGTACCAGATTCTCTGTCAGTTCTTTATATCTACATAATAAATTACCACAAAATGTCTAGTCTAAAACAAGAATTTACTGCAGATTTAAGTTCTCCATGTTGGGTTGGCCTAGCTGAAAGTTCTGCCATGCTTTGACCTGGGGCCACCTATGTGGGTGTGGTCACCCAGCAGCAACTCTGGGACCAGGGGAGCTCATATGGGGTCAGTCATAGTCTAGGACCTTGGAGGGGACAACCTTGCCCTTCTTGACATTTCCTATCTTTTGGAGTCTAGCCCTGCTTTCACAGATGGTAGGAGGAGCATTCCATGAAAGCACAGCCAAACCTACAAGCCCTCTTATTTTCTTAGCTTGCCTGACTAATAATCTAGCTTTGAAAGCCACAATATGTCATTGTACCATGCTCTGTTGATCAGAGCATGGCCAGTCTACATTTATAGGTGGAACATAGAGTCCACCTCTTGATGGTAGAGACAATAAAATCACATTGCAAATGTTCATGGGCTAAGGGAGGAATGGTTAAAAATACTAGCTAAAATAGGAGGTACAGACCATAATGTTAGAGTAGATCCAAAAACATCAGACAGAAGCTGTTGCTTACTTTCAGAGCAAGAGATAGTGGTGCCAGAGTCCAGATAAAGAAGTGGATGGATTAAAAATATATATCTAAGTATCTGCAATGTTGATCTTTTTTTATTTCTATTTCACATTGCTACCAACATTATTCTTTCAAAATCAGACTGGGAACATGATATCCCTTTATCCCATCTTTTCACTGAATTTCTAGTTCCCCAGATGAAATTTGTATGCATCACCCTTAGATGTAATGCTCAGGTTATTAGCCGCATTTACCTCTAAACTTACTAGTTTAGAAAAGTTAAAGATCACAGAACACTCTATCTGCCTCTCCTTCAATCTACGTGTACTCTATTCTGTGAGCTCATAGACTTTCCTTGGAATTTGGAAGCCATGATCATTTTTAATATTCAGAGTTAATCACCTTCTGTAGGAAATTTTGCTGGAGTCCCAGAATTCACTTACATCACTTATTATCTTTATTCCCAGCACAATTTGGTGATGGCACAGGCATAACCTGCAGTCTCCAGACACAAGTCATAGAATTGTATTAGTTCAGGCTGCTGTAGTAGAACACTGTACACCAGAGGGTTAAACAGCACATACTAATTTCTATGCTCTAGAGACTGGATGTCCAATATCAAGGAGCCCAGAGACTCAATGTCTGGTGAGGACCCTGTTCATTGCTTGGCTATCTTCTTGATGTATCTTCAATGGCAGGGAGAAAACAAGAGAGTTCATTCTCATGTCTTTCCTTGAAAGGACATCAATCCCATTCATGAAGACACCTACTTTTTCCCCAAAGTTCCTGCTTCTAAATACCTTCATCTTATGGATCTTTTCTTTAACATGAGAGTTTTAGGAGGTGAAAACTGCACTGTATAGGGTGTATCTACCTCTTCAACTAGAGGGCAAGTTTCTGAAGGATGATTTCTTGTCTCTGCTCAAGACTCCTCTATCCAGAGCCTGGGACTCAGGGGATGCTCCCTCATCTATGGAAATGAATTTCAATGCTTTCCCTATAGACATCTTTTCTTACATTTTGCCAAGTTCTTTTGAAGAACCACTTGTTATGGAAAATTTCAAGGTACACAAAAGTACCTTGAAGAGCCACATGATCAAAACCCAGTTTCAAAAATCTTGGATAATCCTTCTGAAAGCAAAAACATCTCTTCCACAGACAAAGCCTTTGGTGAAGAGGGCATAAGGACACTATGCTGAAGCCCTCAATTAATTCAGATTGAATTTGGGCAGTTTTCTCCTCTGGAATATCTTCCATAGAACTTCTAGCAAATGGATGCCTTCCTGAAGTAATTCTGAAGAAAAAAAAGCCATATAAGAACACACTTCCCAATAATGGGAAGATCTATGACTCTACTAAATAAAAATGTTCCCTTAATGTACAGTAAAAAAAATAAAGACGTTTGGCTAGATTTATCAACCTGCTCTGGGAGCAGAATTAAGTTTCTATGCTACATTTTTCGTGCTTATTTAAAAATACGTGAGTTATATAGCTAGTCAGGCAACCACTTCATTATATAAATGTAACATATACCTGCCCTGAAGATGTATGGTTTTAAAGAAAAGGGCTTCTGTTTTCTCAGTCTTGTAAATAATGACTCCTAAGGACACAGATGTGGGTACAATTAGCTGCACATTAAGACTCATTCTACATTAGTAAAGATTTTAATAGATTAATAAGATTTTAAAGATGTTTAATGCACCAGAGGTCCTGACCATATTCCTACAAAATGAAATTAATGTCAACTGTTTAAGTATGAAGTTATGCAGCTTAGAGATAAAATGGCAAAGCTGAAAACAGAAATCTTCATTCTCAGGGGAATGAGTCACCTCAGGAGCTTCAAGGCCAGCAGTAGCCAATGTGTGTGTGTGTGTGTGTGTGTGTGTGTGTGTGTGTGTAAGTAAGTATGTGTATGTGTATTTGATCTGCCACTGTATCTCATTTTCATCTTAGGCTGGCATGACATTCATAGTGGAGCAGCTAGACAGGGTTTGAACAATGTGTGAGGAAGGATTTCCTGCAAGTCTTCACTTCTTACATGAACCGCTCACCCATGCTGCCTGGAGGTGCTCACCCAGGAAATCCACAGGCCCTGGGGTGACTGAAAATTACCCAAACACAGAATGCTAAATAAAGGAGGGAAGGAGAAGGCTGAAGGAAATTGGTAAGAAGCTCCAAGGTTATGATGGCAAAAAATCAGAATGGGTGGAGTTTCATCTCAGAACCAACTATAATTTCCATGTATGCAGGAGCGGAAAGACCTAGAATAAAACAAAGTAGATTCTGGCTTCTTCTCCCAAAGACTTCCACAGACCTGGATTGGTGAAGTATTAATTTCTTGACTTTTCATTTCCTCCTCCTCCCCTCTTTTTTTTTTTTTTCTCCCTCTCTGAGCCCAAGAGAGCTGAAAGACCACCTTTCACTGGGAAAAAATCACTGCAAATCCGTCTCAGCAGTTTCCCCTCCACAGTCATTCTGCTTATGGATATAGCACAGTATAGATTCCTCATGAGCCTTCATCAACAACTAATGGGTTTACTTAAGTCTCGGTAATAGATGATCAGTCTCTGCTGGCCCCCTTTCCAGGTTCCCGCTCCATCTGATCAGGCTGGCATATCAATGTAATGAACTGCCTGTCTCCTTGTCTTCTAGCCATAGGAGACACCACTGCCTCCAATTAAAATCTACATGATTTATGGAAACCCACAGCTTACTTGCCTTAATTCTTCCCCCTCCTGGTCACACAATCCTATTAAGCTTCTTCCTTAAAATCTAGTGCGCTGTGTCCTGAAATGCCATGCTTGTTTTGCAGCAAGACAGTTGGAAAAGCAAGAAGGCTAAAACAAACCCCTTCGGAAAATAGTTCTATCTACTGATCACTGACCGGGCAGCATCATGCACTAGAGTATGCACGACCTGCTTTAGTTAAGGAGCTGATTCGTTTTGTCATTAAATATCTCTAACTCTTGGAAGAGGAAGATGCCATTATATTTTGCATGTAAGAAATCAAGAATGGCTCTCAGTGGCTTTACTATAAAGTGCATAAGTATTTCTTTATCTTTATCTGCCTATGTGTTCATGAAGTTTCTTGAATCCATAGATTAATAATTTTCACCACATTTGCAAATTTTCATGCATTATTTCTTTAAATACTTTTCTTTCTCATTTAGCTTTTCTATGACTTTAATTAAATATACATTTGTCCTTGACATTGACACCCAGGTCACCAAAGCTGTTACACATTTTTCTCCACTTTTTCACTAGATAACTTTTCTAAGATCTCATAGTAAGTGACAGTGATGAGACAAGGAAAGTACCTGACTTGTAATTGACAGACAACCGTGTTAATCACGATGACTGATAACTTGATTATTTGAATGATCGCTCAACTTCTTCCACATTGTGGTTGAGTATCCATGGTCTGAAGAATTCAAGGGGTCTTAAAAGATATTATTAGAGCCTCTGGAACCATTCTTAATATTTCTAACTCACATGTATTTCATGCATCTACTAGGAAAGGGTGACATATGCTAACAGAACATGTTGATTTTTTGCTTGTTTGGGCTGGAATGTTTTGCATCTAGAGCAATGATCCTGGTTCTTCAGTACTAGGTGGAAAGGGGAAGTCTTAATAAATGCAGTTTGATCCTCAAACACGCAGTGAAACAAACAAACAGAAGTTTTGAACTTGAGCTCACCAGGCAAAAGAATAAGAATAATAATGATAATGATGTTAGGTCTTGTCATGAGGAGGACGTTGCTTCAGAAAGACAGGAAAGAAGCACGTAGAGTAATAATAGACAGGTTCCAGAGAGACCTGCAAGCACTGTGAATAGCACATGGTTTTAGCTGTACACTGACTTATTTTGTATAGCCCCAGGGACTCAGACAAATACCCAAATGGACTGGGTAAGTGTAAGGTGTCAGTGATTTTGACTATAACTGGGTCCTGTTTTTTCCCTCTCAGAACCATAAGGAATAAATAAATAAATAAATAAATAAATAAATAAATAAATAAAGGAAACTAAGCACGGTCAAGCAGCAAAGAAAATTGTATTTTTGGTCAAAGAATAGGAGAAGTCAAGGGGCATCAACTTTCAAATCAGCTTCTCAACCTATGGAGACTGATGGTCACAGGTATAGGTTAAGCAGAATACAGGGGAAGGAGGGGATAGGCTGCTGGCCTGGGACTTCTAGAAATTGGTTGATCTCTTCTAAGAATTTGGGTGCTGCCTCTTTTTTGTTTCTTTCATGGTTTTTTCTACAATTGTCATAGTGATTTGCTTTATCATGGCACAAGAAGGTGGGAATTTTACCAGGATAATGACACTCACAGGTGAACGGCAGGTCCATATGGTTCCCATTGTAGCACAAAGCTGGGTAAGTCCTGTTTTATCTGTGCTATTCCTGGGAGCTCAGAAGATAGTTGGTCAACTTCCTTATTTCTACAGTGGAAAAAACGTCACACGTTGTGTTAAGTTTCCCTTATAGGAAAGCATAGGTAAGCGCTTTAAATTGCATAGGTCCCTCTTACTGGAAAAGAGTATGGCTGTTATTTTGGGATATGCAAACATAGCCCTTCTTCCTGTGGTTACAAAGGTGCAATCTAAATGAGTTCCAGGTTAGATCTGAATTAAAAGTGCAGTTAAGTTGGGAGAATGGAGGGAATGTGTGCTTGTGTGTGCATCTGTAATGACCCTACTGACTCATCTCGCTCACAGGACAGATGTGTGTTGGTTCAGGCAGTGCACCAGATGCTGAGATGTAGAGATGAAGAAGTCGTGGTCCAGTATACAAGCAGCTCACATCCAGTACAGAAGGCAGATATGTCAGCAAAGCAGGTCCCTATGGAATGATGAAGGCTATGAGAAAAACAAGTACTTGGCAGCAACACAAAAGGGAGTAAGACCTTTCGGATCTACCGTGCCATCAGGAACCTTTGAAATCATTTTCTGTGTTAGTGAGGCTTGAGCCGAGGATCTTTGCACTGAGCTACTGCCCAGCTTTCTTCATGTTTTTTTTGAGACAAGGATTTATAAAGTTGCTAAGTTGCCCAAGCTGGACTTGAACTTTCCACCATCCTGCCACAGTCGGCAGAGTACTGGGATTACAGGTGTACACCACCGCACCCAGATTGATTTCCTTCTTGGAAGATCAGTGCTGGGAGTTTGCTCGGTGGAAAGGAAAAAGGAACCAGTCATTGCCTTGAGATGTTGCAAGGCATCCAGGCACTCTGTGAACTCAGCTGTTTTAAATAATATCACAATAAATAATTGTTCTCCAATTAGATCAAAGAAAGACAAGGAAGATATGTCTTGTGGTTTAATAAACTGAGCAGCTTGAAGCCAGGAACCTTGCCCTGTATCTGCATACCAGGAGAGCAACTTGCCTATAGTAATTGCTCAATAAATATCTTTTGGACTCTTGGTTGGACACTAGTGGTAGAGTGGTTGGCATTAAAATATTTGAACTGTGTTCCTGACTTGGAGGACACTGATGGAATGGAACTGATGTTTGTGAAAACAGCCACAGGTGGGAAGGAGTGAAATGTGTCTCTGTAACAACTGGTTATGCCCCAGTTCAGCAAGAATGTGGGGTTAGAGCTTGGCTGATTGCAAAGAGCAGGACACAGGAGTGAGTTCTGAGGTACTGGCTGTTCAAATAGACCCCCAAGCAGCAGAGGAACAGACCTGAATTTAGCTGGCACGGGTCTGTGCAGAAAGCTGTGTAGGGAGAGAGCAGCTCTGGTTTTAACTCGGCAGCCATTCCGCATAAACTGATCATGACTTAATGATGTTTTACTGCCCGTGTCTCATATAAATTGGTCTCTTCCACATCATCTTCTTGGAGTAGTTTCTTACAAAGCCTTGCATTCAGCAAAACCCAAATCTCAGAGGTCCATGATGGCTTCTCTGCTCCTGTCTGTGCTCACTCTTCCTGGGGTCATATGAAACTATGAAAGAAGATGAACTTATGATATAAGCAACTTCCACATCCACTCCGTCATAAGATCCCAGATTTTCTAAATACAAACAGGTCCTTTAGAGGAGTAAGAAACATTGGAATAATGATTGTTAGCTCCAGAGTGTTTTCCCTTCCACAGGACGGCTGAAGCATTGGTTTGAAATGAAGCCAGGAGACACCCACAACTTTGCTTCACCAAAAGACTGATATTTATGTGAGGATTTGAAGGTTGACGGCACCACTTCAGAGCCATGCGCGTCCATCCACATCAAGACGCCTTCAGCCACCCACAAAACACCTTAACATCTGAGAAGACATGTATCCATTTCCAAATTTGTGCCTTCTAGAATTTTCTGCAGCCCATTCTGCTACCAAATTGAGGATTAATGCTTAAATACTAACAGTTTTAGTAATTAAATTTTCTTGTTCACATGAAGAACATTTCAACTTTGGATATTTACTTATGAGGTTCACTCTCCCTACCTTCTCCCAATCCAGGTCTACAGATTCTTGGTCTCTCTACCTCCAGAGCCTTCTGTCACACTCCTATGGGATTCCTGTAGCACTGAGACAACCCTAGAAACCACCTTTGAATGAATTGTCCTCTCTGTCTGGCTCCATCATGTCTGTACAACTTGTGCCCTCAGGAAGCCTCCTGTAGCCAGAGGCACATCTTCGTCTTGAGTATCCTTGAGTATATATCCTCAAAATCTTGGGGTTTTTTGTTTATTTTTTCTTTTTTTCTGGTACCAGGAATCAAACTCATGACCTTGCACTTGCCAGGCAGGCACTGTGCTGCTGAGCTACATCCCCAGCCCATCCTCTAAATCTTGAATATCCACCTTCTCTGTTTCGAGTATCATTCCCATCTCAGAGGAGATGAGGCAGGCCCTCACTGAGGACCTGTGGTGATCCAGGCCCATGCTCAGTAACATAGAAGTGCAAAGATTTAAAAGGAAAGTCTATACTAAGTGACTACATAAGGTAGGTCTTCGGGTAGGTTCTTTATGTAGATTATTCATTTTGGTTGCTTCATTACACCTAAAAGGTGGTACTCACATCTTGGAAATGGGAAAAGAGATTCGGGAAGTGCTAGCAAATGGAAGAACAAGTTGGGTTTGACCTACCCAAAGGTAGGCCACCCTGACCCCAAGCTTGGCTCTATCCTCCATCACCTGCCTCCTCTAATCCTGACCAGGGGCCAGTTGGACTCTTGATGGTGGCCAGCATATTGCCAAGAAAGTAAGTTTCAGGGGTAAAGTGTTAAGTAAGTCTGTGCTCAGTGCTTGACCCTTCTTCCTTCACTACAGCTGCATGTGAGTGCTATTGACATGAGGCCCAGGCTGTGAGGCTGGAGTAATAAATTATAGGGCTTATTATAGAAGGCACAGTCAATAATTATTATGGAGCCCATTTTAAGCAAGATACTTGCTCTCACAGTTGCTTTACCCATGGCCACTTCTTCCAATTAAATACGATCAATGAGGAGAAAGAAGCAGAGGAGAGGAGTTGTGGCCTCAGAAGGATTTGGTTTTTCTATGTTCCACCATTGACTCCTGGGAACTCCTGGGGTTTTAATTGGCTTTTTGTTGCCAGAACGTTCTGAAGAAATAATTTGTTATGACCCCCGAGAGGTTTGGCTGTCATTGCTTTTTTAACATTGAGGCCTGAATATGCAAACATTCACTCAAATGTGGATGGAGAGCCTGGCCTCTGCCTGGGATTCTGAACCAGTGTGCTGTCTCATGCCTCCCTGCCCTTGCTCGTGCTGTGCCTTGGCCCACAATGTCTTCTGTCCACCCCGTTTCCCAGAGGAAGAGTTGTCCTTTCTCAGTTCGCTTCTCACACATCGCCTTCTTGGTACACACTTCTCTATATAGCACACAGAGGTTCTTCCACCTCTGAGGTCCCAACTTGGAGATGGTTTCACCTTCTACCTCCTACCTGAAATATTTATTGAAGCATAGCTCTCCACTCAGGGAATATAATTACTTGAGGAGGCAGTACTGCATGGTGGCTAGAACTGGCTCCTAATCCAGCCTTAGCTTCCTCATGAATAGAAAGGGGATAATATCCATCGCGAGCAAGATGGATGACCCTGGAAAGATGCTTAGTATATTCACTTAACAAGTACAGCTATTACTGCTACTCTTTCGACTACCCTAGAGCCCATATGGTCATCCACTCTGTATAAAGAGCTGAACACTGCATGATGGAACTTGCAAGATACAATGCACTGCTGCACGGGGTCTTGTCTATGTCCCCTGTGCGTGTCCCCAGCTCTATGATGGACAAATATCGTTTGCTCAGCTCCTTTTGCCTTTCCCAGTCACTGCAGCATTCAGACCCTTAGTGCAGAGGTTAGCCTGAGCTGTGCCTCCTCAAAAACATCTCCTGACCCACTGGTCTCTGTACTTTTAGGACAGTATTCCCACAGCATTTACCTGGGATCACTCGCTGTCAGACTGTGTTCTTTCTCAGTAGGCTTTCAAGTGTCTATATTTCCTCTGACTCACAGTGAGAAGCTTGAAGGTGCTGGATTCTGCAAACTCTTAGACTTTGTGAAGGGTTTTCCCATAAAATCTTAGGGAGCCTGTCGGTATCCTAGATCCCAGTTCATTTTTGAGTTCATGCTTTTTGTTGGCACATTTCACTGCCTGAGCGGTTGCACCATGCCTGTGGGAAGATGCATAAAACCCTCTCTGGCCGTGGTTTTCATCCTAGCATAAGTTATAATCTAGGAAGCAAGTTAACCCAGAAGTGAAGGTGATGGTATGAGTGTGTCAAATCATAGAGAAGAAATACCACGGGGTGACTGTCAGAGCATGACTGGGGGTGGTGCCGATCAGAGCTGTTTCTTCTCAGTACTCGGTGATCAAATGCAGTTTGCTGAGAAGTGTCCCAGTGAACGGCCCCTTGACCAGTGCTCCACTAACGAAAAGAGAGGGGATCTATTGTGAAAAGCAGTTGGAAAATACATACTACGTGTTTATTGCCTGTTCATGCAGCACAATTAATATTACTAGAGGCACTGATATTTCCTGTGAAAAAGAAATTCTTCTTTTGCTTAAACTGGTATTTACCCATTTCTTTTGGTCCTGTGACTTATTAAATATTTAGTACCCTTTAACATTCCATAAAACTGGTGTCTGTGGAACAAACTTGAGGTTATACTGATTGTATCAAATGATGGTTAGACTCAGAGAAAAGCTTATCTACAGGCCCTGCAGATAAAGTGGGATGCAGGTCATTGCCAACCCCCGGAATTTAGTGAATTAGAAAGGAAGGATTGCATTGAACGAGCAAATATTGAGCTCATTCTCCAAATGTCATATTAAGCCTACAGTACTATGTTCCAGGTTGGCAAAAGGGAAGAGAGTAAAACGCTGTCCCTTCCATCATGAACTTACTAGCATGAACCCTGGGTGATGGTGGTAGCATCCTCACTGGCCTTGCCCTGTGCCTGTGATTTATTCTCCCAGATCAGCCAGAGCAAGGCTCATGTGCCCGGGAATATCATAGGGATGCTTCCTCTGGTTTCCCCTATGGCTTTTAATCTCATGCAGGAAGAAAGCCAAAAATATAAGCAGTGGTCTGTGACAGTGCTGCCGCCCTGCACTGCAGCCACTAGCCACATAGGGCTCTTCCAATTAAAATTATTTAAACATAAATAAAATTAAGCCTTCAGTTCCTCAGTTGCACTGGCCACATTTCCAAGTGCTCCACAGCTGCACATGGCTGGTGGCTACTTAGTGGCAGACACTGGGTGAAAACTTTGTCATCCTAGCGGGAAGCTCTACTAGTTTGGCAAGGCTATAAACAGTGGCCCTGTGGCTATTCTTATTGCATCTCTGCTTCTCCTACTTTGTATCCCTTTGTTCCATGTACAGTGTGTCCTGTGACTCCTCAAACACTCCAGGCTCCTTCCTACCAACCTGCTTATCCCTTTTTCCCCCTGATGTTCTTTTCCATGTGGCTACCTCACTCCCTCCTTTTCCTCTTGCAATTCTTTTCCCCAATTTCACCTTCTCCAAGATGCTCTCTCAGCTACCCTAGTTAAAATAGAAGTAGCTTCTTCTGATCCTAACCAACCCTTTCCCCAGGAGCAATTATCACTACCAGATTTACATATACTTCACACACATTTGTTTATTCTGGGAGATCTATGAAGACAAGGGTTTTGGTCATTTTTGTTCAGAGATATATTTTAGTACCTGGAATAGTATCTAGGACAAGGCTCTCCATCTGCTGGGGCATGGCCCAGTACCAATTTGTGGCCCATTGTGAACTGGGTTGCACAGCAGAAGGTGAACCATGGGCCAGCAAGCAAAGCCTCATCTACATATACAACTGCTACCTATCGCTGGCATCCCTGCCTAAGTTCTGTCTCATGTAAATCAGCAGCATCATTAGACTCTCATGGAAACGGGAGCCCCACTGTGAACTATACATGTGAGGGATCTACATTGAGATCTGTATGAGAATCTAATACGTGATGGTCTGAGGTGGAGCTGAGACAGTGATGCTAGCCCTGGGGAATGTAATTACGTATCATATAAACACATTAATAAAAGAAACTAAAATATTCCAATCCCCTCACTCCCTGCATCAGGTCCATAGAAAAACTGTCTTCCATAAGTCTGATTCCTAGTACCAAAAAGACTGGGAAATGCTTATTTAAGACGTAGTAGATTCTCAATACATATTTTTGAAACAAGGTGGAGTCTTATGGAGAACTATATAACAATAGCACCATAATGACAATATCAATAAATATAGATTTATTATAATGTCAGGTAAGGATAAGTACCATGAAGCAAAAAAAGCTGCATGAGATAGAAGTTTCTGTTTTTCCATAAAGTAGTGAAGACTTGGAAGTGTTAAGTAAATTGCCCATGATTGTGCTCACACTTGACCAACCAGAATTTGAAGCCACATCCAGTGCTGTGCTGAGTAATATTGAGTAATTGTCTCGCCATGGAGCAAAATGAAACATTGGTTTGCAGTGTTTGCCTATTTTCACGGTGTCTTAGTAACTTTCTCATCACTAAGATGCAATATTCAACACCCACAAATTAAAGGAGGAGAGGTTTTTTGGCTCACACTTGGTAGAGATTTTGGTGGATAGTCTGCTGGCTCCAAAGCAGGGTTGCATGGCAGAGGGCATAGCAGAGGAGAAAGAACTCATAGCATTGCAGTGGGAAGCAGAGAGTTGGGATCAAGGGAGGAGGAGGGAGATGCGCTCTTCCAGGCCACACCCCCAAGTAGCCACCTCCTCTGACCAGGCTTCCCCTCTCAAATCACATTTAGCTAGAAACACATCAGTGGACTAATCTATTGATGTATACCTCATGCCTGCATGATCCAATCACCTCCCAAAAGCCCCACCCATGAGCTTATGAGGCTTTGGGACCTCTAGATATAAACCATAATATTGGTGTGAGTGATCCTAACATCTCTGATTTCATGCTAGCAATGGGATATCATTGACTATGGGGTTGTGAGGAAACAGATACTACTTGCTCTCATGAGCTAATACAAGCCAGTTTCAGGGCACCTCTGCCTCTCACCTTGATGTCAAAGCCTATCCTGTGAGGCACGTAAACCACACTATGAGAAAGTTAGCTCATTCTCTAAAGAACCCCCTCTTTCTGGATACCAGGTGACCCCTGCAAGCTGGAATCTACGCCTCTGGCTGATGCTTCTGTGCCCCAAACCAACACTCGGTTTGCATTCAGCCCATTTGACTCATGCCATTTCCCTCCTAGAGGATCACGTTTATTTGAGTTGACAGGAGAGGCTCCTCTCAGAGGACTCTGCTCCACATGCTGGCGTTGGAAATGATGCCTAGATGGGCCAGGTAATCCTATCGGACCTGGGGGCCCGGAAAGACTACTTTTTAATTGATAATTCCATGCTTCTATAATAAGTGGTCTCCTTAATAATAGCCCGCCACGTCATACGTGATGATTGCTAATTGAGGTTTTCAGGCCTCCTGGATATAATGAGCTCTAATAAGCCCAAAACTTGTCACAGACTCAGGAAAGCCCATTTCCCCCCTTGAAGCAACGATTTCCCTCCCTCCCTAGACACAATTGGGCACACTCTTAGAAATATTAATAAGTGTGACTGGGATGTTCACTCCTTTCCAAATAAAACATAAAGTCCTGGTTTCATTAAGCCAAGCTATTAAATTAAGAAAGTGTTTTTAATTATCTGAGCATTTCAGGGAGCTCATAAAACATTTAAGGACCTTGTAGGGGTGGTGCCTGAGCCCTTTCGTAGTGAATTAGAGCTCTGGCTGCTGCAGCGGGCTGGGCAGGGCTCAGCCACAGCTGCGGGTTGCACTCTGCCTGGAGCAGCAGGCTGAGCAGAGAGCAAAAAGCTGCAGATCTTGCTTTCTGGGAGGGTGCATTGGTGGGGCTGCAGGGGAAACCGGATAAACTTTTCTTCAGAGAAAGAAAAATAATCAAACAAACAAAGACCAAGCATTTCCTAAGCTCTCCTCTGGGCCTGGCTGTCTGCTGGATGTTGAGGTTTAAAAAGACTTTGACTTATGGGGAGCTTCTTGGGTGCCAAGCACTGTATTTTTATGACTTCCCCTGGTCCTTACACAGATAGGGAGTTGCCTGCTAGCACCCGCATTTGATAGGTGAGGAAACGGAATTAAAATTACCCTAACCAAGTAACTGGAGAAGCGAGGCCTGGGATGCTGCCAGACGTAAGGCCATGTTCCTTACCCTGAGTAGCTACCGCTAAGGGTGATGAGGACATAATTATTATTATGGGATACCCAGCACCATTTCAGTTGTTTCCCACATGGCTGGCACTGGGCTGTGCACTCCATGGACATCATCTGATCAATCCTCCTAATAACACGGTAAACTTATTATCCTTTTTATTACAGGTAAAGAAACTGAATCACACAGAGAGCTCAAGCAAGTCGATGAGGCCACTCAGCTGGCGCGAGGTGTGGTGTTTGTTCCAGAGTTGTCTGACATTCCCATCTCTCCTCTCTGGCACTCCGACCCTACACTGCCCTCCGAGTCCAGCTGTTCTGCTACCCTCTCAGCATTCTGTTAAGCGGCTGGGTGTGAGGCTGTGCCAGTCTGTGCCCAGCGTGGGAAAGGCCTTTCCTACAAAACCCAGGCAGAAGTGGCCTCTTCAAACACCTCTCTTTTCTGCCTCACATGTCCTCTTGTCACTCCCGCTAATGTACCCGTCTCCAAATACACCTTCGTGTTCATTGGATTATCGGCCCATTTAAAAATCACAAGAGCAGAACAAAAGCATTCTCTTTACCTTGAAATCAGTTTCCTAGCTGGCCTGAAACCCAGGGTTGCGGGGGCCATCGATGCCCTTGGCCATGGGTGTCTACACCCAGGCGTCCTCAGTCCGGCTGCCTCTGACTCTGCACATTACCATCTGTGCGTCACTTCAGTGTCACATCCAAGCAGCAGGCTGGTCAGTTATCATGTCTTCATGGCATTTAAAATTATGTGATATAATTATTCAGCTACATAAAACAAGATTCTGGCTAGGCTATGGAAAACAGGCTCCTGTGAGTGAGAGCATCATTGAAATGCCTCCCAAGGAAGGCAATTCAGCACTGTTTATTATGATTGTAAGTGCAGGAACTTCTGGACAGCAGTTTCTTCTTTAGAATTTTTCCTGTATCTGTACTTTCTTGCAACAGTGCATGTAATATTATTGGCTGGGATATTGTTTAAAATAGCACAAATTTCAAAAGAAACTACCTATCATTTTGAGAGGAGCAAATGCTTTGCATAAATTTGTGACATTGGTAGAATGGAACACTACACAGCTGTAAGAGATGAGGCATCAGAGTGTACCAAAATAGAACACTTTCCATTGTTTTTTTTTTTTTTTTTTTTTTTTTGGGTTTTTCTCTGGTACCGGGAACCGAACTCACGACCTTGCGCTTGCCAGGCAGGAGCTTTTGCCGCTGAGCTAAATCCCCAGCCCCCTCCATTGTTAAATTACAAAGGGAAATCCACCTGTGGACCCGTGTGTACACTGTGCCACCCTTTCTGTGAAATCAGGGAGAGTGTAACACAGTGGTACCTCAGCGCATGCACTTAACTCATGCCATGATTCTGAGGAAGATGTCCATGGCTGTGCTTGTCACCTGATATGGAGTTCTTGAATTCCAGCAAAATTTTGCCAAACACTTCTTTGTGAACCAAACTGTTCCTGAAAAGAAGTGTTTGTGAACTGAGGCATGACTGTGTGTCCGTGGCTTAAATATGCTTTAGAAACCCCCTGAGGTGTGTGGAGGTGGAGTTAAGCAGGAGGATCTGGGTGGAAGTGAGCAGAGTGGGATGGAGAGTTGCCTGCAGGTGCATTTTGACTTGAATCATGTGTGCATTTTGTTCATGTAAAATTATATGAAAAACCCATGAGGCCAGAGCACGGAATCTCAGAGCAGGAAGAGCATTCCGGACAGGAGGGTGGAAATGCAAAAAGGAACAGGCAGTTTCCAGAAAGGAAGAGAGATCCGTGGGTGGAGCTGAGAAGGGGAGGTGGCCAGGGCATGTTTTCTAGGACTTCTTGAAGATTTCTGTCATGAGCCTCAGTGTTGGACAGGTTCTGAGTGGGTACAGGGTGCTTGGCCACATTTTGAGTGTTTTCTCTGGCTTGGGAAGACACTGTTTCAGAGCTGTGGCTTTTGTGCAGATGACAACCCAGCCATGAAGCTGTCCCATCCTAGTAGAGTGGCCCTGATGGTGTCATTACGAGATGAGTTTGATTGGACTCCGGGAAAAATTAACCAGGGAGTTGAAGGAAACAGATATGGTGAAGACTTTTGTGTAGGGACTGGAACATCCATGGAATGGAATACTGTGTAGCTATAAAAAAGCAACCTCTGACATACACTTTTAAGCAAAATAAGCCACACGCAGATTTGTGTGTGTATTATGTGATGAGGAAAGAAGATAATGAATGTGAATGTGTGCCTGGATAAGCTTCAAAAATCTCCATGTGTACAGATCACAGACAGGAGGGTCCATTTTCCAAGAGGAAGCGGGGACCAGGTTTGGAGTGAGGAGAATTAATCTTTGTGTGTTGAGTCTGTAGTGCCCCTCACAAGGGAGATTGTGAGATGGGGGTTGGAGGTAGAATTGTGGAATTGAGACAAGGCTGAACTGAGCCTTGGAGCCAGGAGACATTAGCAGAGGTGATAACTGAGGGGGTGCACAGGGGCAGAGTTTCTTCCAAGCACAACAGTAATTCTGCTCCCTTCCCGGAGCTGTGAGGAAAGGGTATTAATTTATAAGCAGGGACTCCCCCAAGGAGCAGGTGCTTCTTGGCTGTCTGACTGCTCAGTTACGGAGTGACAGAGGACACGTCTCCTAGGTCACCTGTCCTCTTGTCATCTGTAGTCCATCCACTTCACCCCTCCTGCAGGGTGGCTCCTCCTCTGTCCCTGGGACTTTCTGGAGACCACCCTCGTATTCCCCCGGCAACGTTGTCCCTGCAGCTGGAGGTGAGCTGGTGACACGTCTCCCTCTTTCTGGACACCTCCTAGCCCGGCCAGCAGCAATGCTGTCCGGGAATAATTGGTATTACAGAAAACACAGGGCTGGGTGCCAGCTTCGCAGTCTCTAAACATTTAATGATTCAACCTTTTCAGTTTCATCAGCGCCAAGCCTGGGCTGCCCCCCACCCCCAACCAGGTCCCCTGTTGACAACCAGCGGGGAGACCGCTCTGCATCCCAGCTCCTGAGTGGTTGGTGGGGGGACGTTGGCAGCATGCCAGAGGCCAGGTGATCCTGCACAGGGGCCTCAGGCTTGGCAAGCTGGGCGAGTCCTCTCCCCTGCAGGGCATCTGCTGGACTGTGTTGGCCTGAGACGGAATCACAAGGAAGGTTGGCCAGGGTGGGAGAGGCAAGGAAGTGGTCTGTCCTAGAAGTGCCAAGGGTGCCAGGGAGTGAGGGAAAGAGGGAGGGGAAAGGGAGCCAGGCAGAGGACCTGAGATGGGGGGGGATGGGAAACTGAGAGAGGATGAAGGACACCACAACAGACAGAGGAGAAGAGAGGGTCAGTTAGAGAGGGAGATCCAGGCAGAAAAATCAAGGTGGAAATCAGCAGCGCAGATGGACAAGAAGAACACTAAGGTGGAAATTGGGAGGCCACAGCCAGCTCACCACACATAAAGCCACTCAGCTGCACTCAAAGTCACACACAGTGGTACTTATCTTCTGTGGCTGATGTATTTATTTGGTGGTTCTGAGGACTGAACTCAGGACATTTGCACTGAACTACATGCCAAGGCCCTTTAATTATTTTTATGTGTTTGTGAATTTGAGACAGAGCCTTGCTAAATCACTAAGTTGCCCAGGCTGGACTTGGAGTTGTGGTTCTCCTTCCTCCTCTTCTCTGAGCACTGGGATTGTAGCCTTGCACCACCATACCAAGCTTTATGGTTTATTATTGACTCAAGTGAGCCTTCTGGAAGGCTGAGCCCCACGTCATACACGGTTGTCACCAACTTATACTACTAGTAGCAGCTGTAACAGTGATGTCATTGTCACCATCACCATCATAGAACTTGCCTTTATCTACAGTTCTACAGATTCTATGCAGAAACTGTTCAAGTTAGACTTTGTCATTTCTGATGAGAATGTAAGTGCTGAGAAAACTGAAGCTCTGGGAAGTCATGCTACTTTTGGAAAATCACATAGCTGATGAAGAGTAGAGTTCCTGAATTTATTAACTCTCCATTTTTGGGTGTTCCAATTCTTTCTACCTTTCTTTACTACTCATTCCATAAAATGAATATATTTATTGGAAGGCCAAATAGACATAAATGGAAAATAAAATTACAGTGGTGCCATGATTTTTTTAAAAACAGATCTTCAGTTTGCAAACACTTTCAAGTCTATTCTAAATATAAGAAATGAACACTTGAGCACAGTGTGTGTGTGGCAGGGGCAGTGAGGCAGCAAAAGGTGGAGGAAGAAAGAGTGGCCCAGAGCACTAGCTTTTGGGGTTGTTTTCACAGTGTTCCCAATCCTGAGCTGTGAGGCCTACCTCAGGCTTTACTGCCATGAGGTTGAGGGGGGGTGGAGGTGCAGAGCTGACCGAGGGCAGGACTCACAGATTTCCTCTCAGGGAAGATTTGGGGCTGAAATGAGAGTCCCAGAATCGGGAAGCTGAGTTGTGTCCCTGGTTATGATCATTCTCAAACCTCTGTAGTCAACAGTCCCCAGACTTCTCTGTCTCTGGTCTCTTTCAGCAGTTGGTATGTGTAATTTGTTGGTGTTTGGGAAAACACTCCTCTCTCATTTCCTGTTGGGTAGCAGGGGAGGGGCTGTGATATCCCATTGGCCAACTAAACTGTGCTGTCTTTCTGCCCATCATGACTGGTTCAGTGATGTTGGGCCAATCAGAGCCCTCCATTGACTTCATCAGCTAGAAATCAGTACTCTTTCTCAGGGACTCTGGGCTTTGTTGCTTCTGAGCATCTTTCTGAGATGCCTGAAGGAGACATGTGTTGATGGCCACAGTGGAAATAAGACTACAAGGCAGCCCTAACTTTGAGTTGTGTCTCAAACCAGAATACTCCTGGTTGGCTTCCTATTCACATAACTAACAAATAAACCTTAAATTTGGCTTGTGTGAGTCTGAGTTTGATTTCCATCCTCTTATAGCTAGAAGAGTCCTGACAAATGGATCTTTAATCATTTCTCCCTTTTAATTGTTTAAACTAGTTTGATTTGTTTCCTACTATTTATATTCATACAAACTTTAATTTACAGCTATCTTCTGTGGACCAAAAGAAGTGAGACTGATCCTAAAAATGTTCTTGCCATTAGTACCCTCTGGGGATCATTTCTTGACAGTTTCCAGGTAACACTTCCTAGGTGAAGCCAAAATGTGAGCATGCTTGAAGACAATGTCTGTTTCTATGATTTTCTTTGTTCTTTTCTTTTCTTTCTTTTCTTTTCTTTCCTCTTTTCTTTTCTTCTCTTCTATTCTCCTCTTCTCTTCTCCTCTTTCCTTTTCTTTTCTTTTTTTTACATGAGCCATAAATAAAGCCTGTTCACTGTAAGCACAAAATTCAGATGTAAAGGGAATTTGTGTGTGAAAAGAATTAGATGCTCCCTAAAGGGAAGCATCTTTTACTGGATGGCTTATAGCAGCTAGCTATTGCTGCATAACAAGTAGTCCCATACCCAATAATTTAAAGTGATGATCATTTATTTAGGTATGAATTTGCAGATGGATAGGCATTTCTACTGGGATGATCTGGGCATGGTAGAGCCTACCTATTTTTCTATTTCTCTATGGTCAGGTGCATAGTGGTTAAGCAGCTTTGCCAGTCTTGACTAGGCAGTCCATGTGCCTTTTCATCTGTCAGCAGGCAAGTCTGTGCTTGCTCTTATTCTGAAAACACAGAAACAAGGGAGAGAAAATGGAAATAGCTCTTCAGTTTTGGCTTGTATTGAGTTTGCATTGGTTCCATGTGCAGAAGCAGCCAGAGTCAATGTAGAAAGGCTGAACTGGAGGGCATGGACAAATGAGTGTCTTCTGTTGTTGTTAGTGAACATGCAGAAAGTCTTAGAGCAGAGAAAACTCTACTCACTGGGCAGGTACCTGAGAATTGCTGATGTGAGAGACACTGAGAGGCTAGACCTTTTCAAGGAGGTAGAGGGGGGAGCTTAGGAAACAGGAGAAGGATGATCTTTCAGCCCTTACTTGTGAAGGAATTGTATTCTTGTTTTAAACATTTCACACAGAGAGCTGTTCTCATAGTCTTTGATAACTGCTTCTGATCCTTCTTTCTTGAGACAGAACCCTTTTCTTTATGTGTTTAGAAAAAAGTTTAAAAAAGTTTGAAAAGACTTTAAAGACTTTAAAAGACTTCTAGTCTTCCTGAAAGAGTTCAAGATATCATATTACAGTGATCCATGCATACCCGTGTTTGTTGCAGCACTATTCATGATAGTTAGATCTTGGAAGCAGCCTGTATGTCCATCACCCGATGAATGGATAAAGAAAACGTGGTATTTGTACCCAATGGAGTACTGCTCATGGTTTTTCTTATATGAGAAACCCAAATTATAAATAAAGGGCCAAATAAAAGCTAGATAATAGGAAGAAGGAGACAGATCTTCCCAAATGGGAAGAGGACCAAGGGATGGAGGGAGCAGGGAGGGAAAAAAGGGAAAAAGGATAAAGAGTGAAGATGCATTGTGTGCATGGCCCAGCTCCACACAAGAAGTGTAAGCATTGCATACTGCAAACATGGACTAATAAAAAGGAGAACTTATAGACAAATTGGAAGGAGGACACATAAACAGAAAAGTTGAAGAGCAGAAAAGAAGGGCTGAGGCAGGCGTAAGACAATATGCTAAGAGAGTCCAGAGGCGGGGCACTTAGCCCAAGTAGGCAAACCATTTAGAGAAATCTATTTTAAATTGATTGTTTTATTTGCTGGATTTTATATTGACATGTTTTGCTTTGTTCTCAGTGTGTTCTGGGACTGCAGCCTATTCATTTATTATTAAGAGAACGGTAATTATTTCCAGGAGCTCTTGAGGATACACCCTGCTTCCCCTTTGCCTGTTCTCAGTTGAAACGGGTATAACCTTCCTACCTCCGAGGACATCTGTGGCAGGAAGCAACAACGTTTTGTGCCTGCTGGAAAACACCAAAGTCCCTACTCTGGGAAGAAGGCTTGCAGACCCTTATTTCTCAACTGTTAGTGAGCTCCTTAGGATGGGCTCCTTAGGATCTCGCCAAAATGCAGAGTCTAACACAGATGGGCTGGGGTAGGCCTGAGATTTTCTTTGCTAATAAATTGCCAAGAGACATTGATGGGTCTGGCCTGTGCATCACATTTTGAGTAGCAAGACTGCAGTGGTCAGAAGTACCTTCCTTACTGGTGAATTTTGCAGCAGGCTGAGCAGAGGTTTGTCTATATCTTATCTGCCTATCTTGCTGGACTGTCAACTCGGCAGAAATAACACCCATTTCTTACGTTTGCATCCTCAGTGCCAGGCATATAGAAAAATCACAAAGAAATATTTCCCAGGTTAATGACTCCTGCCCTACCTCGCTGTTTCCATGGATGTGAACATCCAGAAGCTTGTCTAATATTCTTTCAGATTGACGCTGTGAATGGAGCCTGGATCTGAATCCATCCCGCAGACTGCAAGACTGTAGTATGGACCCTTCACTTAATTCAAGACACTCTAGACAGCCAAAGCTAGACTACGTGTCCTGCAGCCTTCTCTTAGCCTTGGCCAAGCCTCATCCTAATGCTTGGGTGCCTGTCTTCTCTGAGGTCTTTCTTTCATCAGCTCTTGCCCACCTCATACCCATGGGCCAGACTAGCTGGTTAAGGATTCTAGAGTGCCTGGTATCCTTGTGGACTCAAGGATTGACACTGTCAGTCTTTTCTTATTACAGTTCTTCTGGCTGGGCTAATTTCCTCCAAGCCTTTTAGCACCCTCCTGCTTCCTTAGTTGGGAATCTCAGCCAAGCTGCACTGTTGGGGCTGGAGTTAGGCCAGTGATGATGCGAAGAACCAACATTGCGTTATAAGATCATCACCCATCTCTTAGCCCAAGTTCCCACCCAGAAACTTGGCACTTTCTCTTAGAAGACATTTTTGAAATGCCAAAAGCAATTAGCCATTATGCAAGATATTCGATCTCAGTTTCCTACACTGCAAAATGGGAATGGTTGCACCCTCCTTATGGGATTTCAATGATTAAGTTGTGATGTAATAGAAATAAACTGCCTGGCTTAAGATTTAATCACAGAAACTGGTTCATAAAGGAAACCTCTATTTATTTTTACTTCTAAAGGGTGAACCACACAGTCCAAGCAAAAGCTGTCATGCATCCAGGCCCACATCCCTACCAGCTTGCAGGAGGATGGGTCCCAAAGGATTAAATAATAAGTAGCTGAGATCGCTAAACAGAAGGCTAGGGTCCTGCAAAGTAGGCCCTGTGATGAGAACCAGTGGGCCATGGATCTAGCCCAAAAGGAAGCTCTCAGGGTGCCCTCTTCCTAGAATTCTCCTGGACATCTTCCTCTTCAACAATATCTTTCTAGTCTCCCTGTTCTGGGTATAGCTTGTGCCTGTGTCCACCACCCAACACTTGTCTAGAACTAGTTTCACACTGATGTTCACACTTTCTAAGTAGTCTGAATTACCTTGACTTATTTCTGGATTCCAACTTTATTCATCATTACGGGATATGATAAGTTGATTTATTTAGTCAATAAATATTTTGTGAGATCCTCTTATATGCCAGACAATACTCTATGACAGTACATATCCAAGGGTATTGGCTGAACAGTCCAGAGTAGGTCCTGTCCTTTTAGAGCTTAAATGCTGTGGTAGATTGACAACTGGTGCTCAACTTGTAACACCCCACTGAGCTGAACCAGCATGGTGCTGGGTGTGTGAGGCCCACCAGAGGATTGCTGCCAACAAAATGAAAAGGAGAACTGGAGAAGAAGGGAAGCTGTTAGGGATCTGTTGGTTCTCCTGGTGCTATTGTTTCTCCTGGAGGAGCTTGTCATGCTGGCTTTCTTAATGAACTTGGCCATTCTCATCGTCAGAGGAGCTCAGGACCTTATTGTCCCTGAAAATGCTTCACTTTGGGGGAGCTCTGGTCCTTACTTTGAACATCACTTTCTGGCTCTGGAGGGGAAGATGGTTCATTGTTCAATGTGCTGGAGAAGTTTGTCACACTAGTTTTCCTGATGGGAACTTGGCTTTCCTCATTGTCAGAGGAGCTCGGGACCTCCCTATTGCTGAGGATGGCTGCGGTACTTTTTGGAGGAGCTCTGGTTCTTACTTTGAGAGTCGCTTCCTGGCTCCAGTGCGTATCCTTCAGCCTGCTAGCACAGATCCTTCATCCCACTGGCACAGACTTTCTAGCTTCCACCGCTGACCTTTGGGCCTTCCCAGCACAGATCCTTGAAACAGACCTGTACGAGACCTTGTCATGGGCTCTAGGCCTCCAGTTGGACTTGTGGAAAACATTGTTATGTGCTCAAGGTCCACAACTGGACTCATGCAGGACATTGCCATGGAATCCAGGTGCTCAGCTGGATTCTTTAGGTCTTCAGTGTGTGGACAGATTTCCTGCACACTCTTTGTATATGACTCTTTGTGTGACTGCTATAAAATAATCTTATAAATTATATGTTCTGTATTAAATCGTTCCACTTGCAAACCCCAAACTACAACAAATGTATTTTGGAAAAAGGAAGACCAGAAGCTTTCCTTAGTCAGGAGTCAAAATAGTGACTCAAATAAGTCCCCTGCCCAGTACAGATTCCAGTAGGGATGCATAATTTGTAGGCATTTGTTGGCTGCCTGAGTGGCTCCATGATGTGACTGTAAGGGATAGGAGGGCAAGATGAGAGAAGAGGAAGATGAGAGAAGAGGACATGGGAAGGGTGGGTTCACCTCGAGTCATTCCACAGTTTTTCTCCTGGGAGCCCGTCACTCAGGTCCATGAGTTACACAATACCAAGAACGTGTCTTCCACAGCTGACAGAACAATGAGACAGGCTTTGAGCACTGACCATGTGCTGGCCGTTATAACCAGGAAGACAAACGAGGCAATAACAAGGGAGACTAATTTCTGCTTTCATCAACTTTCATGTCCAGATCAGCATTCTTCCTTGGTTTCTTCCTGTACTGACCAGCTCAACGACTTTTACCACCTATCTCAGATGCTAGAAAGGCCCACACTAATCATCTTTTGGGGCATGAGAATACTTTAGCTTTTCTAAAACAACTGGGCATGTGACCATGAGTTACCATGCAAAGCTCTAAAACTCTAAATCTTGAAATCCATTTTGCCAACTAAGCCGATAAAAGAATCACCGGCACCATTTCAGTTGAACTCTACCTGCCATGATGTTGCCCCTGCCATCTGGTATTGTATTTAACTACACTAAGCCAGCATCTTTCCATGTCGGCACCATTGGCAATGAGGTGTGGATAATTCTTTGTTGTGTGAGGCTGTCCCATACTTTGTCAGACAGTCAGCAGCACCCCTGGCTTCTACCCATTACAGGTCAGTAGTGTTCCCCCAACTTTGACAAGCAAACATGTGTCTAGGTGTTATAAAATATCCCCTGGGGGAAGGAGTTTTGTCCCACAGTTGAGGAACATTACGCTATGTGTCTGTGTACACTTTCATATTGAAAGATGTTATGAGTTACAGCTGTCTGGCATTGAGTGTTGGCTGTGCTACATATAAGCTGTAGGGTGTTGGATGGGCCTGGCTTTAGTCAGTTCCTCATCCAACAAAGTGGGTAATGAAGCCTCTGCTTAAAGTTGTGTTTAAGTTTAAAAGATGACACTCATAAAAGACCTGAGTAGCAGAGTTTGTATCTTGATTCTTTCTCTAATAGAATTGACCACTGCCTAAACTCTGTTTGGTGAATATAGCATGTGTGTGTTATATAAAGGTCTAGGGGATATATCACTGACAAAGAGCTAACCTCCAGGTGGCTCAGTAATTTAAATCAACATTGATTTCCTGGGCATAGTGGTGCACTCTTGTAATCCCAGCACTCGGGAGGCTGAGGCAGGAGGATCATTGTGGGTTGGAGGCCAGTCTGGGCTACAAAGTGAACTCAAGGCCAGCCTGAACTGCATAGTGGGACCCTGTCTCAAAAAGACCAAAACAAAAACAAAAACAAAAACAAAAACAAAAAAAACCCAACAACATTGATGAGAACAAATTCTGGAGTAACACAGAGCTAGACCTGATGCTTAGATGTACCATTACCTGTGAGGATCTTGGGCAGGTTGTAACCTCCCTGCCTCAGTTTCCCCATGCAGCAAATGAAGATAATAACTGTACCACCTCATAGTACATTGTGAGGGCTAAAGGAATCATGAATGTCAAACACTTAGCATCATGCCTGTGGCCCAGAGTCAAGTTTGCTCAATAACTATTAGTTGCTGTTGCTATTATTATCTGTATTATTTCACCAGTGGGCTCTCCCTGGGGGTAACTTCAAAGCAGACAGTGACCTCTTTCTGGGGTTCCCTATCCTGCCAAAGTAGCTCCGTCAACATCTTCCCTAATGAGCTCAGGACTGCCTGAGAGGAGGGGAAAGCTTCGCTTTCTCAGTAACTCTTTGTCAACATGGTTTCTTTCCTGTGCCAACACTGCACCAATTGCATATTTATCATTCTGCACGAGACCTAGGACTATCAGTTGCCTCAATGGAGTCAAAGATATTCACTGTTAAAACAGGGTAAATGCCTAGTTCCTTTATACAATGGAAGGTGCTCTTACAGGCTATTAAGTAAATAACTATAAATAACACACCATAAAATGTTTTACATATGCCTTATCACACTGAAACGCAGCACTCTAGAACAGCTGTTATGCCTGGGTAAATTATATGTGTTTTTAAACACTGTCCAAAATACATATTTACACGTACTTAAGGTCCTACACTAAACAGTCTCTATAGCAACTGGAAAAACACAAAAGCCTTATTAAGCATTCTTTGTAGTATTTTTAGGAGTTTAATCATTAGGAGAAAGCTCATAGGCCATGTAGACACCAGGGAACATGAAGAAAGAAAGTCTTTACAGCAACAAAAGAATGAGGCTGGCTTTGAACTGGTGGGAGAGGATTTCTTTTTTTTTTTTTCTAAACTAATAGTCACCAAGGGCCTTCTTTTAGGAAGTCAGTGTTATGTTCGGGGTACATCAGATACAATTTTGGAATTGCAATCTGGTTTTTCAACAGAGGAAGAAGTTTCCTCAATTAATGTATTTCAGCCAAAGACTACTTTGAAATTTTTCCCCTTAGTCACAGCAAGAATTGATTCCTTTGCCATTCAGAAATGAAGTCATATGGAATGTCCATGTTGTGCCTGAGTCACGTAACTCTTCAGAGGGAAGTCCTAGTGCTTCTTTGGGTGGAGCTGTACCCCATCCTCTGATTACTGTATTTATCTAGAGGGTCTACAACATGCCACAGTAATCATATAACTGAGAATACCAGTGACTTAATAGTGCAAAAGTTTCTTTCTTGCCCATGGTACATGTCCAGTGCCAACCAGTAGCATTTCTGCTTCATGCAGTCACTCCAGGGTCCTAGGGAGCCTGTGCTCTTGTGATGTCACTACCCCAGCACTTGTTTTTCAGGGTTCTGCAGCAAGGGAAGAGACGGATGGAAGCTTTGTGGCTTGGATATGGCACATCTCATTTCCACTCACATGCAATTGGGCAGAATTCAAGTTGTGTGTCCAATCTATAATAAAGGCTGGATATATGGGAGCTGGATAAATTGGCGCTGCTTGGCATACACTATATATCTTTGGGATACATGTCACTTAAATATCATAATTGTGCTAAATATTTTATATTAGTGGGTATTATCTTAAAACCGTTAGGTTTGGCATGAATAAGAGGCAAAACAAAGTAAAAGGAGCCTTTATTGTTGGGCATGAGAAGGCTGCTGAGAGAAACGCAAGGGCCTCCCAAAAGAGGGAGCTGGGAACAATGGTTATATAGCGCCAGGTTGTGGGTGGGAGTTTAGGGGGTGGTCAGGGTGATGTGGCAGACAATGATTGGATAGAGGGGAAAAAGAAAGCAGGAAACTGTTAAAAGGAAACAGGAAGTTGTCGCTAGGCTGGGGAAGGAGGAGGGTGGGACTTGGCACATATATTGTGCCTGGACCATGCTATATTGGCTCACTGCCATGATGACTTGGCAGAATTTTTGTTTTGGGCAGACACCCATCAAAAACAACTTTAAAAGGTGCAATTTCCCCATTCACTGATAGGGAAACAAGCCCAGGAAACTTAAGTGATTTGTTTAAGGTAACTGTCACGGCCACTTTCCAGTCACTGGGACAAAAATACCCAACACTCACAACTTGAAGAAGTTTATTTTGGCTTAAAGTTTCATTCAGTCCATTGCCAGATGGGTCAAAGACGGAAATGCCAAGGCAGAGGAGCCTGGTGGAGGACAAGGTGCTCAGCCCATTGCGCCCAGAAAGCAACGATGGAAGGGAAGAGACGGGGACAAGAATCCACCCTTCCACGTCATGTCCCCAGTGATCCACCCCAAACAAGACCCTACCACCTAACAGCATGTTCAGCCATGAGTGGAAAGATCTAGTGGCGAGTATAGTGCCTCTGTGATCTAACCACCTTCTGCACATATAAGGACATTTTAGATATAAACCATAGTAGTCACTCAACCAAAAATCGGAGAGGTAAATTTTAAAGTTAGGTCAGCATGAGATATATGTAAAACACTGCATGACTCAGCAGTTTCATTCCTAAGGACTTTTCCAAAAATGTGCACGTTTACTCCCCCAAAGACATGTTCACACAGTGTTGAAAGCAACTTTTTTTTGGTAACAGACCCAAACTGGAAACAATTCAATATCTTTCAGTAATGGAATAGATAAATTAATTGTGGTGGATTAGCCTAAGGAAATACTACACAGTACTGAGATCAACTGAGTTATAGTTATGGAACACGCAAACATGGCTGAATCATACCAATATTGGGTTCAGTAAAGGAAGTCAGACAAAAAAGGTTTCATGGGCTGGGGATTTAGCTCAGCGGCAAAAGCACCTGCCTGGCAAGCGCAAGGTTGTGGGTTCGTTTCCCAGTACCGGAGAAAAACCAAAAAAAAAAAAAAAAAAAAAAAAACCAAAAAAACCAAAAAAGGTTTCATGCTGTGTGATTCCGGATTGCATGATTCAAAACCAGAAAAATTTACATAGTGTTGTATAAACCAAGATAACAGTTACTTTGAAGTTTAGTAGTGACCAAGAGGGTACAGAACAGAAATTCGGGGTGTGCTGTAACATTTCATTTATCTAGACATTAGTTATATGGGTGCTTTCAGTATGTGGACATCCATACGGCTGCACACTTATAATCTGGGATGTTACTTTATATATGTTATACATCCACAAAAAGTCTACTTGAAAAAAACTTGCAAAGGTATAAGTTACAGGTTCGGATCAAACTCATTCCAGAATGCTGTCTGTTATATCACATTGCATTCTTCTCTTTCCCAGTTACAGTTAAGCAAAGCTCTCATCCCTGTGCTTACATGGATTTTTTTCTACCACATTGACACAGCTCATCTAGAAGATGGTTCCTTAGAACTGTGGTTCAGGCAGAAACTCTCAGCCAGGAGGATCATTAGTTGACTACACATTGATTAGGGGGAGATTGTTCTCTTCCTAGGAATCAGTTGTAAACTTGGGATCTGCAGAAGGTGGAAAGCAAGACAATGGAGTCTGTTTTTTACAAGCTGGAGTAATAAACATAGTCAAGTACAGGAGAGGATGAAAGCCAGGCTAAAAACAAATGCAAAACCAAGACCTAAAACATAGATTAGGGCTGGGGATGTTTCCATCCATTTCATGTGGAGCTATGATAGGAATTTTTGAAAAGTCATTGCTCCCACTCAACTATAATGAGAACTCTGCTGAAAGGTTAATCCTCTTGCTTTTCTTCTGCGATTTTCCTTTTCCCTGAGCACATTCATCACCAAAGGCAGCAATTTGGTGGAGTCCTGAGCACCAGAAGACGCCATGGGCTTAAGGCGGGCGTTGGTGGTAAGGCCCCAGGCAGTTGCACAAGTACCTTCTGGGTTGCCAGCGAACATGAATATAGAGCTGCAAGAGAGCTTGGATTTAGTTTTGCAGTTTCATCTGTCATCACACCCTCACAGTTTGGTTTTGTAAGCTTTACAGCAGCCACCAGGCAGGGGTACAATACTTCTGGGAAGGGCCTCTCTCCCACCTGTTCCTGTCCAAGATAATTTTCAAAGATGAAGCAGGTGTCTTTGCCAGAAGCTACTCTAAAGATTTGTTGGATTATTGGTCAATGGAACTTTTTAAAGGTCATGCATCTAGGAGGACAGTGCAGTTCAGTTCAACAAATAATTAAAGAGCAGTTGCTGTGTGTCATGCACAGGACAAAATGCTGGGGCTTACATAAATACGGCCTGGTAGAAGAAACTAGAGGCCACTGATTATCATGTGTCATGATGAGTGTTTGTATAAAAGTTGACTTGGAATGGAATGGAAGCCCTGAGTTTGGGACTGTGTCCCAGTTTATGGCTTCCTTTGCAGTGAGTTTTGAAGGATGAAGAGATTTTACTGAGAATGCAAAGGGAACTTGAGAAAATATTGATTCATCTGGGAAACTGAAAAGCAGAACAGAAGAACACAATGTGATAAGTGATTAAGAAGGCAAAAGGAGCAAAATTCTGATAGGCCTTGTGTGGAAGGATAACGATTATTGTTGTTGTTAACTTTGCTCTTTATAGCAAAGGCCAGCCATGAAGTAATTTTTGCAAGAGTGAAATGATGAGTTTGTTATGGAAGAGTCTTGCCTAGTGAAGAGTGTAGTGACAAGATGTGTATGTTAGAAAGGGAAAGCTGCACAGAAAAGGAGAACTATGAGGAACTATCCTAAGCACCCCACTGGGGATCAATTAGAATGGGTCACATTTGTCAGGCCTTCTCTCTGGGGAGCACTCTGTGTTCAGGCGGTGTTTTTCGACGAGTCCTGTTGGGGTAGAGCTCAGAACTCACAAGGAGAAAGATATTCTGTTTCTACTAGGAGCTGGTGAAAGAGGAAAAAGGAGACAGGGCCATGAGCAGGTGGTCGCTGTGTGATAGGATTCTGTTTCTGTATTCTGCCTGTCCAAGCCTTTACGCACAGCCTGCAGAGGTACTGTGCGTACAGAGTGGACATTTTCAAAAGGATAGAGTTCTTTTGTCAGCATGCACGTGTCCTGCGGACAACATGAGGCTGTGGGCACTGGGAAGGTGCAGAGAACTTTCTGAGGGATGGTGGCTTGACGATAGAAGGCTCACCAAAACAAGATTGCAGTGAGCTGGACAGAAGCAGAGCTTCCCAAGGGGGATATCACCAGAAGGCAGCAAAATTGGTTTGGGGAAGGTGACACAATCTCACTTCTTAGATGTGTAAGGTATGCAGATATACACGGTATCTGTAACATGAACCTTTTATAGGAGGAGGCTGAAAAAAATGTTTTAAAAGGCTCTTTAAAGAGATAATTGCGTGATGGTTTGCCCCTGTAATCCCAGCACCCTGGAAGGCTGAGGCAGGAGGATCCGGAGTGTCAGCCAAGATTGGCTAACTTAGAAACTTAGCAAGCCCTTGTCTCAAAATAAAAAAGGAAGGACTTTTTTTTGTATGCCTCATTCATTCATTTATTCATTCATTCAGCTTGTTCTTACTTGACACCTATTTTAGGCACTGTGTGTGGCTTGTTCTTACCAAACACCTATTTTAGACACCTGTCCTAGGCACTGTGTGCGGCTTGAGGCATGCACTGATGAAAAAAGATGTACTTCTTGTCCCTGAGAAACTTCTGGTCTAGAAGGAGAAACATAAAAGTAAGTGGGAAATTTCAAGGCTGGCCAGTGAATGCTGACAGTGGGATTAGCTAGCTACTAGAGCCAATAGGAAGAATGGCTACCTGGCTTTGAAGAATGACGATGTACCTTGGAACCAATGACATCTACATGAAGCAGGAATGGTTATTGAAAACGTGCTGAATACTCTATGTACCAAGCCTGGTGTGAGGCTTTGGAGATGCGAGGGTGGGTCACGGTCCATCATGAATTTAGTATTCAGGAAGAGTATAGTTTTGGCAAGGGAGACAGAGAATTGATTACTTCAATAAGTGGATGAATTTCAATCTAGTGCTTTGGGACTAGCTCGGTAGAGATGGTGTTTGAGTTCATTCTGGACAAATAAGTGGCGGTTAGGAAGGAAAGTACAGTGGGAGAAAATAGAGGATGTTCTAACTGAGGAAGCAGACCAAGCAAGGTGCAGCGCCCGAGACACTGGACCAACCAGGGAGCTTTGTGTGTTTAGCATAATTGGCATATCTAGCTTGAATCTGGGTCCAGTGAAATCCGAAGGACCCTCAATGTGGCAATGACACTGAGTCATGGAAATTCTGGTGAGTGATGGTGGTGACATGGTGGTGGTGATCTGATCATACTGCCCTTGATAACGATCCTTCAGTGTGGAAAGGGAATGGAATGTGAAAAACAGGTTAGCCTGGTCACTGTACCAGTGATGCCCACAGACCTTGTGCTTTGCTCCCTCCCTCCCACCCATCTCTGGGCTGCTATGAACACAGAACCTGGACCCAGAGCACAACCACCTGGAAGAGAACACCTGTTATCTTGTATTTCTCTCATAGCCACACAGCCTTGGTGTGGATTTATACAACTGCATTTGGGACTGATGATAGAATTGGTTCTTTTTTTTTTTTTTTTCTTAATCCTTTCCATGACACATACTGAGAAAAAAAGTCATAATAAAATTTTACAAGTTAGCTGCCACCACGAATAAACAGGAGAGCATTAAAAGAAATGAATCAGAGGCACTAACTGGATCTTCTCTCAGGACAATAACTCTAATGCAAACCCAAGGTCCAAGCAGGTCACAGTAGAAAAGCCTCCCAGGGCATTTCCGAGGAGAAAGGAAATATTCCCCTCTGTCATCTCCACTTCATGTCCTAATAGGTCTGTGGATGCACAGAGAAAACGTAATCTGTGGCCTCAGCTCTGAATCAAGGTTCAGATAACAGGCCCATTAAGGCATCCCCAGGGATCCTGGAATTAACCCTCTATGAGCTCAGGAAAGCCACTACCACTAAACCATAGGGGAAAGTTGCTCAAGCTTAATCGTGGCTGAGCCCAAATGTCACTTGCCATTAAGTTCAACTGGCAATTTTTTTTCTTTTTAAGTTACAAGATTACCTTTAAATTGTGTACAGGAGCTCATAACTGCTGTCCATCGGAGGTAATTGGGAGTGATTTCATTTTACCCATGGACAGGCTATCTCTTCCACAGTCTTTGTTCATTAAGTTTCTGTCCATCTCCAGTTCCATTTATGTATCACTGTGGAGTACATTCTGCAGCACACATTACACGGCTGCCTTTAGAGTCTCCTCCCTTGTTGGCTGATGATTCTTTAGAGCAGGTTAGATTCTCCTGGAGCTTGTCAGGCATATGCAGCAAGTATGAATTCTGTGTCTTTAGCACACAAATCAATCTACCCTATGAACTCTTCAAAAAATCCCTTGGAATAACAGGTCTAAATTCCCCATCATTCTTTGTTCCTTCAATTGAAGTAACTTTATAATTGCTTATAGACCAAGTCATAGCATGACTCATTCATTCATTCATTCATTCATTCATTCATTCATTTGACAACATGACTGCTCATTTAGTCTTCTACCAGACATTAAGGCTCGCATTGGGTATGGTGGTGAGCTTACAACACTGTGGGAGATGAACAATATATAGCAGCCTCTACCATTGCAGTTGATAATGGCTATGGTCTGGAATAGAAGGTCTACCATAGGTACAATTATTACAGGGTTAAAGGCACTTGGAGGGAGTTACATCTAAATTGCGTGGTACCTGAGGGTGGAGAGGAGTTTCACAACTTAAGAGACAGCTTGTTTATGGTCTGAAAGTGAGAGTGACAGTGGCTGTACCTCTATAAGGAAAACAGAGAAATGGATTACCAGGAAGATAACAGAACTGGGTTGCTATGGTGGAAATGGAGGCAAGAGCACAGAAAAAGCTTTGTGAGCCCGGTTTATGAAAGGGCTTCCTATGAACACAAAGAGGAAGAGAGGAGATACACTATGAGACAGGTGTTTTGAAAAGATCACTGTGGATATTCCCCTCATTCTAAGTGAATGAAGAGCTGAAGTACTTGTAAGGCTGATGGGGTGTAAGGTGCAGTGATTCTTTTCCCAGAATCAGCCCTCTAACTGGCTACACCCTTTGCTTTTGACCTGTTCTCCACCAACAAGCTCTGTGCTCTATTTATTTTGCATTGATTAGTTTTTCCGTCACCAGGACAAAGTATTTAACAATGAAAACCAAGAGAAGTTTTACTTTGTCTCATGGATTCAGAGGGTTCAGTCCATGGTAAGCAGGGTCTAAGGCAAAAACATCATGGCGGAAGGACATTGTGGAGGAAACATGCTTGATTCATGGTGCACAGAAACAGAGAACAGAGGAAGAATCAGAGAGAAATGGCTTAGTGACCAGGTATAGAAAGTTCTGCCCCCTGACCCACCCAGACACACCTAATCTCCTAACTGTCTCTCAAGCCAATATGGTGGACAGTCAAGATTAACCATCACATCTCCTAATTCTGTGAATACTTTGTCATACTTTGTCATACTTGTCATACTTTGTCATAGCATGAACCCATCCACCGAGGGTCACAGTCCAGGGTTGATGAGGTGACACATGAGCATTCATGGCTGAGATCCTAGCCAGATGCCACTGACAAGCACAGGAAGTCCTAGGGTTGGTGGTGGCAAAATGATCTAAATGGCTGCAGTATTGTTGTATTCTTCTGTTTTGTTGAAAAAAGTTTAAAAATTTAAGCTATGGTTTATAATATTTCTGATATTAGTCACGACCCTGTTGAAGAGACCACTGTCTGGGAGTCATGAAGAGTTGGAAGTCAAGTTCTGTCATGTAATAGCTTGAACAACTTACAAGATCTTTTAGTCTCATTTTTCTAATCTAACCATTAACAGAAGTCTTATTTCCAAAATGGTGCAGGGATCCAATGACATAGGTATAACATACTGCATATATTTATTGAGCAAGTTGAAAAGAGAAATTGGAGAAGCCCTCCACTCTCTGGGTTTTAGTCTCCCCATCTGTTAAATAAGGAGATTGGACTTAGATGATTTCAAATTCTTTCCAGCCCTAATAATCTGATTTCTTTAATGCTTATTTTGGATGCTAAATATATCAAAACTTCCTTCAGAATTTGATAAAGTCCAAGGACAAGGAATGAAAGACTGCTGATAGAAGAAATAGAAACTTCTCTGGCCTTACTAAAACTGTGCTTACCACCCAAACCAGGTGATTGGAAGAACGCTTATTTGCTGTTTTTCCTGGGTTTGTTTGGCTTCCCTGGGGAATACTGACTCTCAGAGGATGCGGCTGACAGCGAACTTCCTTTTAGACCACTTTGCCCCATAGGAAAAAAAGGAAAAGCTAATCCTTTTATGTTATTGCATGAAGCGCTATTGATATTCATGCTCAAACCCGTGTCTCTTCCTGAGCGAGGACTCAGAGGGAGATGCTTCTGAGTGAAGACAGTCTGATGTTGATGAAGGGGGGAGGTATTCTAGATGCAGCTCGGGAGTTATGCCCTCTGCATAGCACCCTTCATGTGTACACATTCCCTCCTTGCTTTATTTAAAGAGCTCATCCTCCCTCAGCAGGGAGACATTGGCATTACTCAGTGTTTCCTGCCTCAGCTGATTGGCCCTTGGTATGATGGCATAGCTCAAAATAGTCATATGTATCTCTCTTTTTTTTTTTTTTTTTTGTACCAGGAATTGAACTCAGGACCTCATGCTTGCCAAGAAGGTACTGTGCCACTGCGCTATATCCCCAGCTCCAAATACTCATATATAGAACTGTTCTGAACATATAAGAATGGGACGTTCTGGGGAATAGAGTGTAGATACTCCAACTATTTAGGGATGGCTTAAATATGCCCCAATCAAAAGTTAAATATCTCTTGGTCACAGTAAGTTGTTATCTTCCATATTGCTGGGGACATATGGCCTGGCATTTTGTATATTATATGTATTTCCTTTTGTGGTGCTTTGAAAAAGGTGGATTGCAATGTTGATCACGTAGGAGCACCCAGGGGCCTATTCTAGAACACAGCCATCAAACCTTGGGAAACAAATCTGCAAAACAGCTACCCTGGAGAGCAAAACCTCAGCTTCGACTTCATTCTCCCTGGGAGTCTGAACTGAGCTTCCTTGGTGGGCAGCCCCATAGAGTGCACTTTTTTGTTTCACTGGGTGGCAGGGCGGTCCACCTCCTGGTAGGGATGGTGCATTCCCGGGGTCCAGGCACCCTAGCTGCTAGTCCATCTTTATTATGCATTGTTTGGCCCACAATACACAGAAAAATAATCATCCAGTGAAGAGGATGTTGGTATTAGTACTGCATTTAATTTATCTATCTCACTCACTGAAATGCAAGCTCCAGGAAACAGAGAGTTCATGTTTTCCAGCCAGCGTATTTGAAGAGTGCCGATTGTCACTTTGTGCCCAGTAATTACCGATTGTTTGAATGAACGCATAGTAACCAAAACAACCAATTTTAGAAAGTAAAAAGGTGATCAGACTGATTATCTAGTCCTCCTGTACTTGAGCGCCACTATTCAGAACAAATGAAATACGTTTAAAATGGTTGTTTAAATTATTTCATCTACCTCTTTGTTCTGAATTATCAATCAATTTTGTATGTATGGGTATATTTTCAGAATTCTGCCACTAAAATCATTCCTATGACTATTATTTTAAAAATACTCACATATACTTGACTTCAACTGCTTATACTTGAAAGGTGTAATGATAAGTTTTGGTACATGTGTATTAAGGAGAAAATATCCCACAGCCAAGATAAAGAACATACTCATCACCCCTAAAAGTTTCCTTGTGGCCTTACCTGTCACCTCTTCCCATTAGGCAGCCATCAGCTCTGTCTCTGTGTATTAGGGACAAAAAGAATTTTACATAAATGAAATTATGCAGTATAGACTCATTTTTGTTTGGTTTCTTTCACATACCATGATTATTTTGAAATTAATTCATTTTGGGGGAGAAGTACCCTGTTGTCTGAATTGCCTCTGTTTGTTTAACCATTCTTCTGTTGATTGATATTTGGATAATTTCTACTGTGTGGCTTCTTTGGACATTCATTTAAAAAGACTCTATGGACAAATATTTTCCTTTCTTTTGAGCAAATACCTCAAAGATGAATGGTTGGGTCAAATTGTAGCTAAATGTTTAGCTTGTGAGGAAACTGCCAAGTTACTTTGCAAAGAACTTACATCACTTTACGTTCCCACTGGCAGTGCACGAGGTGTCTAGTTCTTCCACATTCTTTGTTTTAGTAATTTGAATAGGTATGTAATGGCATCGTGCTGTTTTAAGCATCATTTTTGCCAGTGGCTACTGATGCTAGGCATTGCTTGGTGAATTTATTTCCCTTCCATATATCTTTTTACTTATTGGGTTGTTTCCTTAAATTGATTTTCAATAGTTCTTTATATATTTTGTATACAAGTTCTTTATCAGACAGGAGTTGCAAATACTGTCCCCTCTTGATATCCGAAGGAATTGGTTCCCAGATGCCTTCCGATACCAAAATCTACAGATGCTTAAATCCTTCATATAAAATGGCATAATATTTACATAGAACCTATGCACCTCCTCCTGTATACTTGACATTATCTCTAGATTACTTGAAATTGTTGACCCATTGTTAATGGGATGTAAGTAATTGTTATTCTGTGTAGTTTAAGGAATGAAAGCAAGGAAAAAGATTGGTGCATGTCAAGACAGGTGATTTTTTCCCCTGAATATTTTCAGTGTGCAGTTGGTTGAACCTACAATTGTAGACTCCATGGATACAGGGTGCCTGCTACATATTCTTTTAGTTTTTGCCTTGCCTTGCCTTTTCATTCTCTTAAGAGATTCTTTCAGCAAATAGACTTTTCTTTTCTTTGAGACAGGGTCTCACTATGTAGTTCAGCCTGGACTTGAACTTACTATGTAGCACAGGCTGGCCTGGAACTCACAGCAATCCTCTGCCTCAGCCTTCCAACTTCTGGGATTACAGGCATGCACCACCATGCCCAGTGGTAAGTAGACATTTAAGTGCTTATGAAGCCTGATTTATCCATCTGTCTCTTTACTGATCATGCTGTTAGAGTAGTACCTAAGAAATTTTGCCTAACTCAATATTTAAAGAGAGTTTTACCCATAGATGTTTCAGCTTTAGGTTTTACATTTAGGGCTATGATCTGTTTTAAATTAATATCTATAGTGGATTGACAACTGGTGGTCCTTCAGCAACCACCTCAGTAGGTCTTGGTTCTTTTCTGGGTGGAGTGACCCCTACCTTCATTCCTGAAGGCTCTGGGCCATTTGTCATTGTGCTTGTATTGGGTTGTTGTAGTTTCCCATTGACTTTAATAATAGGGCATGGTAATACTGAGAGATGTCCTAAGGGATCTCCCACATTCCACCTATATTCTTTCTTTCCTCCACTGTGGAGTAGTATTCCAATTTCCCCTTGATAGTCTGAGTCAATCACTCCCTGAGGACACTGTGATTCCCTTTTAGCTTGTTTCCTCAGAGGCATGAGGAGACAAAAATGACCAGGGGAAATCTTAGCTTCCAGTTCAATGCTTTTATTATTGTTCTTCCTGGTGGTTGCTGAAGGTCAAGGGAATACAGAATGGGTAGTGGAAGAAGGTAGTTCTAAATACTAGCTATGACCCCATGACCAGCTCCAGAAAAGAGGATTATAATTGTACTATTTCTCCCTTGTATGGTCCTGATATAATATAACATTGGTAGACTTAATATTGGCTCTTAAGGATTGTTAAACCTGTGTTATAATGTTCAAGTCATGAAATTATAAGTTGTAGACTCATCAGCCTTCTGTCACAGACCCACTGGTCTCCTGATACGGCCTTGGCATGGAACGCTGTAGTGAACTGCAGACCCTGAACTGAATCCTTCAGTCTCCAATATGCAGACACCCTCTGCACACTTCCTCATCCAACTCTGTGGCTGACCGTCATAAGCCAATTTTGTAATTTCTTATACATTTGTATATCTTGTGTTATATCTGTTTCTCTAGTAAAACCCTGGCTGATACAATATCTATATAATGTTCAGGAAATGGGTCAAAGCTAATATTTTGGGGTGTGGATATCCAACTGCTTCAGTACCATTTGCTGTAAAGACTATATGTTTTCACTAAATTGACTTTGTATCTTTTAAAAACTAAATTTTCTGTGCCTTGGTTATTGGAGCTTTATGTAAGTCTCAAAATCTCCAGTTTAATCCTTCTTAAAATGTTGTTTGGGCTAATTTACACCATTTGTATTTCCATATGACTTTTAGGATGACATTAGTCAATTTCTATCAGAAAAAATCTGCTGGGGGTTCTGATTGGGGAGAATTAACCTCTCAATCTTGCTGGGCCCTATAACCCATGAATACATGCATCTTCTGCCTAAAACTTTAATTTCTCTAGCAATATCTCAAGATTTGGATATACAAATCCTTTATATTATTATCCTATTTTGTATTTTTGATATTGTATATTTTAAAATTTTGATTTTCAATATCCCTTAGCTTTTTAAAAATAAAACTGATAAATAAATATTGTATACATTAATGTCGTACACCATGATGCTTTGATATATATACACACCAAATGTATACACATAGCCCTTACTGCTTTTTTTTTTTTTTTTTTTTTTTTTTTGTCTTTTTGAGACAGAGTCTCGCTATACAGTTCAGGCTGGCCTTGAGCTCACTTTGTAGCCCAGACTAGTCTCAAACTTGCAACGATCCTCCTGCCTCAGCCTCCCGAGTGCTGGGATTATAGGAGTGTGCCACCACACCCGGCCTCCTTACTGCTTTTATTGATATAATCTATTTATTCATTAGTTTTTGCTAACTGGGCAATAATATGCTTGAGGGCAGAATCCCTGTGTGTCTTATGACCCTTTAATTATCAATGTTGTGATAATTGCCCAGTTTATTGTAACTGATCAAGAAATGGCAAGCGAAAATGATTATCATCTACCATTATTGATCACCTCTTCTATCTATTTATCATATCTATCTATCTTTATCATCATAATCTATCATAATCAAACAATCAATCAATCCATCCATCGATCAATCACTTATCTATCATGGCTCTAAACAAGGGGCATTGATATTTGAAAATACCATCACCCATACAGATGGTAGCATGAAGGTAATAATTCTGCAGATCTTTCATTATGATTTATGAAGTATACGCATTGCTTGGTAGCTGCTCTCCTCCCTCAGCATCACAGAATGAAATTTGTAGGGTCAGATATATCTGACAGACGAGTGGAGTATGAAAGTGAACAAAGTCTGATATATTGAATGTGTCCTTGGCTGTTATGGTGGCATTCAGCCACTCACATGGGTGGATCCTCTTGTCATCCCAGGTGCCTATCAGGTATGAGAAAGGAAGACCCCCATGGCAACTAAGGCACTCCTCCTAGGTACCCTGGTGCAGTTTTGGAGACACTGACCGCTACTCCCAGACACCAGTAAGCAAAGCGCTCTGAGTAGATCCATTTAGACACATAGTGGCTACTTTCCTTTTCTTTTTCCAGAAGCTGAAAATATCCCCTGATAGCTCAACAGAGAAGAATAAATTGTCCTCGTGTATTTACACGGAGGAGGAGATTTTCCGCATTGTGTTTGCAATTCTGTCTTGTGCAATGACCTCCATTTTCATAATCCTTCATGGAGTACCATGATTTTAAAAAAGGTTTCTCTCCCTGCTGTTTCTGTTAAAAGGTTTTCTGGTGCAATTCTTGGAAAGTCAAATTCTGCATTTAAATGTTGTGTTTTCACAGATATAATATAAAAGAGGCCATACTTCTGGCTTGTTTTTCTTCCTGGGAGAGTAGCAAGCAATTCTGCCCTTCTGCATATATTGTTAACCAAGCCATGAGAGCACACAACAGCTTTAATAGCAAAGCAATTGTGATTACATCTTGCTTGTAATTACATTTATTTGCTCACATATGTCCCAAAATGCAAGCATTAGGCAGACCGTATGGGCATGTGTTTGTGCAAAGAATATCATCTGGCAGATTGACAGTGAGGAAAATAGCTTTCAGCCACTTAGGTCTTTCCTGTCACGGACACTTGCAAAGACTGTTGGAGCTTACTTCGTTTTTGCTTTCATGCTTCTAAAATCGATTGCATTTGGAAAGCAGAGGAATTTATTATGGGTGATGGATTTGCATCAAAATAATCAAAATATTAGGGGCTGCACATAACAAGATACATGTCTGTGATCCCAAGAGAAGAGCATTGAGAGGTACTACGGTTCAAAGAATCTTTAGAAATGGCCACTGTCCCATCCCAGACAGTGATGTATGCAGCTTCCCAGGGAACTGGGAGGAAAACAAGAGGTTTAGGCATGTGAAGGAATTTTAGGTCTGCATTCTTGAGCTGTCGCCAAAGAAATGAAGCTGCAGGGGAAATGGCATTGGCATTTGGACCTGAGCTGGGGCATTTCTAACCCAACAGACTTTGGAGCAGTAACTTGGCTGGTGTAGTTTTGATTTTCTTATCGCTAGAATGGACGCAGCAATGCCAAGCTTCTTGAGCTATTTTCTCACTTATTACTTGTGAGACTATAATAAGTCCCTGATGATCAGAGACTGACTCTACTGGGGTTGTTTCTACATCCCTAGAACCTGGCACCATTCCTGGAATCTCAAACACACTTGGTAAGTATTTCTTTTGTAATAAGTGACTGTAAATTACTTGACATATGACTCAACACATAGTATTGTATTATTTTCTCATTGCTTCTATAATAAATTGCCACAGATTTTTGTGGCCTAAAACAGCATACGTCTCTTATCTAATAGTTCTGCAGATCAGATGTCAGACAGTCAAGGTGTTGGCAGGGTGTAGATTTCTAAAGGCGCTAGGGGAGAATAAATTGTCTTGCTTTTCCTAGCTTCTAGAAGCCACCTGCAAACCTTGGCTCAGGGTGCCTTCCTCCATTTTCACAGCCAGCAGTATGACATCTGCACCTCTGACTCTGCCCTTCAATCTCCTGCCTCTGCCTTATAAGGACCCTGAGGGTTACAATGAGTCCCCTGAGTAACCTAGGGTTAATCTTTCCTCTCAAGATCTTTAGTTCAATCACACCTGCAAAATCCCCCTTTACCATGTAAGGTAATATATTTACAGGGATTAGAACATGGACATTTTCGGAGGTTCATTGTTCTACCTCCCTCCAGTATCTACTATGGAGGAAAGCCTACCCTGCTTCTTACTACAACTTTCCTACTTGTATCCTGTTCTTGCTGAGAAATATTCTGACAAGGAACAGCCAGACTTCTTGCCCCTCTATTGGCTCCATAGAAAGGATTCCAGGCACCAACCATAGCCCTTTAGGGATTGGTGGATGGTGATTTGTCTTACTTGTGTTTGGAATTGGGAGGGCACTGTTAAGATTGAAGAAGTTTCTCTCAGTAACTGGCAGATGCACATAATAAATGTTCATGGAATGAATAAGTAAAAAAATGTTTAAATGAACTTCCCACCAAATTTGCCAAAGACTCGTTTACCCTGATGTCATCATAGGATTTCAATGGAAGAACCTTACATACTACCTGAAGTGTTGAATCTGATGGCTTTTCAACCCTTCTCCAGCCACAAATTTGAATAAGATCTTGGCTTTCACATTAATTATTTAACTACAGAGTTCAATCATATTTCATAAGAATTAGTGTCCCCTTTTGGTTACAGGCAACTGTCTCTAAAGCATTGTTTATTGTTTGCCTTTAAATGGTCCTAGAAGGCAGCATCACACATCAGTAAGCATACAGCAAATCTCTCATGTTGACGTCAGGATAAATGAGTCTTTGGCAAATTTGGTGGGAAATTCTTGCCTACACTGAATCAAAACTATCTCCCTATAATATGTTTCCATCCCTTTGTTGTCTGCCTCCCATGTGGTCTCTGCTTTGGGCCTTCTGAGGACTTCTTGTTTCTCATGCATCCGATGTGATGTGTATGGGGTCTATAGTGTCAGATTACAAGGAGTAACTGTTCCAGTTCTTTCACTGTACAGTAAATTTCTTTAAGAAAGTTTGCTTTGTCTTTAACTTCATAGAGTTGCAAAAAGTTCAAGATCTATAGTACAGGTAGAGCAAATGAATGAATGCAACAGGTAATTGAACACATGGGAACAAACCTTAGACACCCCAGAAGAGCCGAGGTTGACTTCATCATGCCTCTTGATAGGAGTGAATTAAGCAAAGCAATTCTCTCTGAGTCAGACTCCTATGTTTTTATAGTAACCACATGGGGTGTTTTTGAGGATTAGATGTATGAATTGTGGGGATATATTATGCAAATGGAAGGATTGACTCGGTGCTCTTGAAGTTGCATAGAACAGATCTAATTCTCTCATATTTGGAAGTCCTTCAATTATTCGAAGGAGGAGATCTTCCACTCCATATCCCAAGCTGACAATATATATAATGATTAACTCTAAGGTGCCTAGAATTAAAATTGCGGGTTTCAAATATTTACTCTGCCACTTATTAGCTCTGTGAACTTGGGAACAATGCTTAACTTCTCTATGACCCAGTTTCCTCTTGTGTAAAAGTAGAATAAAAGTAGAATCAATTTTATAAGGTTGATGTGAGAAGTGGATAGGATATTGGATAAGATACTAGATATAAAATCTTAGGGCAATGCCCAGAACATATCAATCAATCAATCATTATTATTGTTTTGATTATCATTACATGATGCAACCCTTAATGTCCCTAGTGTCTTCTAAAATTCTATTCATTATTCTTTCAATCATTGTCCTGCAAGGATGTCAAATGAGTTTCTTCTTGTGTCCCAACTACAGCTGTTTTTTACTGGTTTCCTTGAGCTCTGAGTGGAGAAGGAGTCTGAGGCTATGTGTCTGTTCAGTGAAAAGTAATATAGAAATAAACATATTGTCCATTGATGGAGAGAAGGTAACTCTCATGCCCCAAATATGCTCATCCCTTTACAATCCTGGGTATATGGAGTCCATGTTCCTTTCTGATTGGGAAAGGTAGGTATGAAAAGCAGGAAAGGTAACACATACCTGCTGAGCAGTGCAAAGAGCTGGGCACTCTGTTAGGTGCTGTTCATACAAAGGTGGTAGGTTCACTTGCTAAAGGTGTTTGTGTACCCACAAGGCAAGAGAGAATCAAGTGAAGTATGTAACTTGAAGATAGTTGCAAATAATGGTAAGTCCGAAGTGAAAATCCAAGTGTGATATTTTGGTAATGTCTGTGGGGGGAGAGAGGGGTGAATTTTCACATGGATGGATCCAGAGGACCACCTCAGGTGGTAAGGAGGAGCTGAGATTTGAATGGGAAGGATCCAATTTTTTCTATGGCTGCTTTAATAAGTCACAACAAATATGGTGGCTTAAACCAAGACAAATTTATTATTTCATCATTCTGGAGTATGTGGGTCTGTCTCAGGTCTCCTTGGGCCCAAATCAGGGTGTTATTAGGGCTGCTTTGCACTGTGGAGCTGTGGGGGAACTCATTTCCTCACCTTTTCTATCCCTGAGCATGTGGCTTCCTCTTTACAGCCAGCATCAGGGGGTAGTGCTCTTCAGATCCTGTCTCTGATTCTTCTGTTTCCTTCCTCCACTTTCAAAATCCCTTTAAGGAGAACAAATCCACTTAAATAATCCAGGATCCTTTCCTTTTTAAAAATAAGACATTAACTTTTCACATCTGCAAAGTCCCTTTTGCTGCATAGAGCAGCCTCTTTTCAAGTTTCAGGGATTAGAGCTCCAATGCTGGTTATAAGAGTATGTGTGGCAAAGCCTACTGCCTCACGGGCAGTGCCATGGGGGACAGTGAGGCCTCAAAGGGATTCTTATAGGAAAGAACCAGGCCAGTGTTTTCAGTAGCCTTGGGAACAAAGGGGAGAGCAGAAGAAGGTGCATACTAGTCCTACCTGTTGCCACTTATGGAGAAATTCTGTGAGTCTATCCCCTCATGGGTGCTTTCTGTTATTTCACAGAGTCTCTTGACAGCCCTTTGAGAGAGATGCTATTACATTCTTTCTTCTCCCCGGTAAGAAACTGGTAGCTCAGAGGCTAGCAAAGTGTCTGAGATCATAGATCTAATACCTGGTGAAGGTCAACTGTGAATCTAAACACTGCCTAGAAGCCTGTCTTTGTCACTTTCTTGTTACTGGGCCAAAGTAGCCAACATCCACAACTTAAAAGAGGTGGGGTTTATTTTGGATTATAGTTTCAGTCCATGGTCAGCTGGCTCCAAGGCAAAAACGCCCTGGAAGAGTGGCCTGGTAGAGGAAAAAGTACTCAATCTACGGCAGCCAGGAAGCAGGGAGAGAAGGGAGGAGCCAGGGACAAGTGTCACCCATCGAGGTCAGGTTCCCCAGTGACCGCCTCCAGCCAAGCCCACATCCTCACAGCACATGACGCTGCTGAATTCCTTGGTGAATGAAGCCATTGATGAGTATAACACCCTCATGGTCCAATCACTTTCCAAACGCTTGAGATTTGGGGGCCATTCTATATCTAAACCATAGCAAAGTCTCCATTTCCTGCCACGGTGCTTTGCTGCACCAAAGCCCTGTAAAACGCATCTACTTGGAAGTAGATGTCTTGTCAACTTCATGTCTTCACATTCCAGAGCACTTTTGTTCCTCAGCTCCAGTTTCCAATCACCTCACACGACTCTAAATCCTGTTAAGGCCTTTCTAGAGCCTTGTTACTCAGACGACATATGGCTCCCTATGGCATGTGTCACCTGTTGCTCCAACAAGCCCATAGACCCAGCCTTGTCTTGCAGGGGGGTCATGCTTGAGTTAGCTGACAGGCATCACCAGTCAAGAATCACATCTGCGTACAAGAGCCCCTTGTACCCAGCAACCTTCTCTGTGCTCTTGGGGGCTATTAAGAGTTTGGTGGGATGCTATCACCAAAGACACCTGGAGCAATTTGCTGACACACTGCAAGGACAGAATACTGAGGTATCTGAGCCAGGAAGCTGGTTTATGGGATAGGCTACTTAGCGCATGGTTGCCTAGGCTATATGCGTGGCCCTGAGCAAATTGTTTCATCTCTTTAAGCCTCTGTTGTATCATCTATAAAGTGAACAAAGTAGTATATTTACTTACAGAAATAGGAATATTGAATAGGATAATCTATGGGAATACCTTAGCACAAAACCTGCTACATTGTAAGTGTAAGGTAAACGCTGGTTATTTGTTTTTTTTTTTTTTTTTTTTTTTGGTGGAAATTATGTTGGATTTTATTTTTTTTTTATTTTTTTATTTTTTTTTTATTTTAAGGATAAAAGGAGGGAAACATTAACAGACATACAACATTTTACAACATATCACAAGCACAATACAGACAATACAGAGTTACAAACAAAGTGGTAGGGAATTAACAATGGTGGTTGTATTACATATTGGTTATTTGTTAGAAATACTTTTTCAGAGAATGAAAGGGGCTTGCTGGTGATGGTGCCATCAGGAGAGTGTTGGTGGAGGAACAGGGAAGGGAGCTTCAGGAGAGGCTTGAAGGAGGTGAGGCTGGGGAAGTCAAAGCAAAGAGGGAGGATTTGCAGCTTCCAGAGCAGCATTAGAAATCGTCAGTGCCTGAAAGAGACAGAGAAGCATTCTTCCGACCACATCCTCCAACCAAGTCTGAGACCTTTCCCCCTTTCTATGAGCATGACTGGCTTTGCAGATAATGTTTCAAAGTTCAAGCAATAATAGCCAAGTAATTGAGCTGTTAAAAAGAAAAAAAACCCTAAATAATGAGAGGTTATTATGAACTGAAGTTATTTTGTGAACAAAATTTTAAAATAAAGTATAGTTTGGAAGTGAGAAATATCTAGACTCTAATCTTAGGTTCTCTTGATTTATGACATCAGGCAATTCACATTTCTGCACATTTCTGAGTTATTTGGCAGGAGGATGGATGTGGTACCCATACTCAGCATTGATGTATAGTTGAAGGAGAGGGTGTTTGTAAAGGGCTTAGTATATTGAGCATATACCAGTATCCATCATCCCTTGTGGTGATGGTGATGACAGTGGTGATGTTGATGGTGGTGGTGACAATAATGTTGGTGTTAGTTTGGTTGGCAATGGTGATGATGGTAGCGGCAGTGGTGGAAGCTGTGAAAGTGATGGTATTAGTTGTAGTGATAGTAATGATTATGAGGATAATGGTGGCTGTGTTGGGGTGGATGCGCTGGTGGTGGTGGTGTTCATGGGGGAGGTTGATGGTGGCAGTAGTGGCAATAGTATTGGAGATAGAATTAACAAGAAACTTGGATAGCAATATATGGACTGACCTTAAATTCTGAAGTATACATTGAGCCATACTTTCATTCAATTGAAGATGGCTAAGCTCATAGATGGCTAAGCTCCACCCTTTAAGCTTCATCTTCTATTGACTTGGTGTTTTGTATTCCCCACATATCATAAAATAAAGCAGCAAGAACACAAAAAGGAAGTTCACAATACGGAGAGAGATATAGTACTGTTGTTGGCTTTGCCTTTTCTCTGCCGTCCCTGTACTCCCAGTTTCCCACCAAGCATTCCTGGGATGAAACAACTTCTCCCACCACAGATAAACCCTGGACAAAAACCACACTCACAATACAATGTCAGTGTTGAGCTGAACTGAATGAGGATTTGTAGCAAATCACAGTTCTCATAAGTGGTAGACATTGACTTTATTCACATCAGGCAAAAATGAGCCACTTCTTAAGATCTGTCTTCTAATTTTTTCTTCCTCCAGAATATAATAAATTAAACATAGGATGAAATGCAAAAGGGTTACATTGAGACATATACTATTTGAAGGTTTAATTCATTTTTCTAGTGTATAAGACACAAGGCTATTAAATTTTTAAAGCAGTGATCTCCTAAACTCTCTACTTTATGAGGCCTTTCTTCATAAAGATAAATGGTTTCCTTGCCAAATCAAATGCAGATTTGAAACAAATTAAGTTAATGTTCAATGGTACAAGGTAGAATGGATGGGGGAGCTGTTTTATTTTGCACTGTAATAACCATACACACCTAAATCAAAAGCTGTGGAAAAAAGGCAATAATATCACGTAACTGCAGGAAATGAAATATAGTGGTTGGGAGGGGGGAACAGACTGCAAAAAGAAAGGGTTTGTATTGGAATAATGACATTTCATTAAACAGGGAAGGAGTAGTATTGAAGAGAAGTCCATAGCAGTAAATTCTATTTCTTATAATAACACTTGAGATGAGTTAAATTTGGCTGGGTATTGTGATAAAGGATAATGCTGCCGTCTTTCTGTACATTGTGCTATAATTTTATGTTTAAAGAAACCCGAGATATTAAAGAGGCAGTGCATGTTTTCAGAGTGTGTTCTCATTTTCCTAATCTTTTACTGATTTGGTTCAAGGTCCTATAATCTGCCTGGAAATCAGTGCTTCAGAAAGGAATACAGTCCTTATTTGTTTGTTGTGTTTATGTTTTCTGCTGTCATTTTTTTTTTAAGTAGCTCTTAAATGAATGTCAGTGGGGTTCCTTGATATCTTTTTATTTTTATTTTTAGTGAAGGGCAGAGCAGGGGCAAAGGGTTTGCTATTAATAAAAGGACATTGTCAACATTTAATAGAGAGACATTCATCCCCAGCGCTGGTTTTTCCCAATGTAAACCATCTACCTAGGAGGTCACCAGATCACCCCTCACCCTAGCTGGCATGGGCATGGGGACTGACGCAGGAACGTCCCTGCCTGAAAATCATTTTGAAGAAACAGTTGCTGTCTTCTCTGGTGTCTGTGAAGAACAAGGATCACTCTTCCTTTCCTCTGGGCACAACTTCAGATGGACAGACGCGTCCTGTTTAAAAACAAACTGCAGAGCCTGGGGATATAGCTCAGTGGCAAAGTGCCTGCCTGGTAAGTGCAAGGTCCTGAGTTCGATTCCTGGTACAAAAAACCCCACAAATAACACAAAAGCAGCCTGCAGGTATTGAAGGCCAAGGCAGAGCACCTGGGTTGGCTCTCCCTGCATGGCCTTTTCTTGTCATCACCAGGGCAGACAGAAACCCTTTTTCTTTCTCGTACCTGCAGCTTCCCTGATGTTTACCGTACAGAAACAGGAAAAGCGAGGTACGAGACAAGTCACGTCCTCCAGGAAGCCCTTCCTGCCTCCTCAGTGGCCTTCAGTCTCTAGGACAAGGCTCCGCATTGTGCCGTCTCATCCTAATGAATCCTGTCTGCACGGTGGGAGGCAAACACCACTGGGGTCAAGCACGCAGGTCCAGAAGACCTAACTACAAAAGAATACTCGTGACCTTCAGTGGCTCTGTGATCTTGGATGACACCCTTAACCTCTCTGTTCCTCATTTCCTGTACCTGCAAAGTGGCACCTACCCCTCAAGGGTTCTCAGACGAGAAGATGTGCCGGGAGCAATTAGCACAGCGTCCCGCATGTAGATGGTGTCAGCGTCACTGTTGTTATTGTTTAGAGCCCTATGAAACATCCTTCTTGCCAGTGTATATTTAAAAGACATGAAGTTCAGCAGTGCTAACAGCACATAGAAAGTGCTCAACAAAATGTCCTTCTTCCTACCATCCCTCACTCCCTTCTCCATGTGAGGCCAGGGCTTTAGAGTATTTCAAGAGCAAGACAGAGTCCTCTCCCAGGGTGATGGCTAAGACAGCTGCTCTGTGAAAGAAGAAAGGAGTGTCAGGTTTGTTTATTTAATACATAAATCTATAAATCTGTCTCAAGTGTCTCCAGCCCAGACAGGTACTGCAATGCTCCGGGCATCCCAGCCTCCCGGAGTAAGCCATCTACCAAATGCTGTTTAAATGACTAAGACGTACTGCGCAAACTTTAATAAAAGAGCTCCTTGTGGGCAAATGAGCCTGTAGGATAAACGCAGCACACTTTAATCACCCACCAGGCAACCTACAATTCAGGTCCATGGTGATTCTGACCCTGTATACCGAGTTACTCCTCCTCTCCTGGCCCTGGAGCATGACACAAAACTCTGATTACTGAAGCCGGAGGGAGGAGCCATGGGGAACGAGCAAGGGGTATACAGTGGGTGTCTGGCAGCGGCAAACACAGGGCAGTATGTTCAGTCCAGTGCCTGGGGTTGAGCCGGGCATGGTGCCCGGGGCCTAGAACAGGCACAGTGTGAGAAAGACACATGGCTCCCATGTGCCAGGCCTTGAGAACACACCTCTGTGGGAACATGTCAGTCTTTACTAATCCTGGGGTGGCATGTGGCTAGAGAGGGTGCAGGCAGGACATGTGGTTATACGTACCATCTAGCCTTGCTTGTCTGCTGGCTTGTGAGGAGCAAAGGCCTCCTCACTCACCTGGGTTTGGTGCAACTTGGGTGAAGAAGAGTCTTCACTCCACAGTCCTCGCATCTGCCCAGCCACTGTCTTCTCCACAGCCCATTTGCTCGTGACACCATGTGTATGAAATGCTTCGTATGAGGACTCTGGTCTTCTGCCTGGTCTCTGGAAACAGACCTACAACTTTCCTAGCTGTGTCCCTTGAGGAAAACACCTTCGCCTCTTGAACCTTGGTTTCCTTATTGAGCAGATGAGAATCACCATGACCACAATCTGAAGATTAAACTAGACAAAGCATGTAAGACTTGGTATTGTGTCTAGCAAATGAGTTTTAAGAATGCTAGCTGTTGTTACAAAGTAAAGAGTGATGTGGCAAGTATGAAAGAGACAAATTCAGCCTGTATGGGCAGCTGAGCAGATTGCTTCCCATCATCACGATCCCCAACATCCTTTGGAATGCACACAAGGCCCACTGCTGTCTCCAAAGGTAGGCGCAGAGTCTAGAGATTTGCACTTGGACCCCAGCCAGATGTCTTGAATTTGAACAGCTTTGCCCTGCCCCCAAACACTGCTCATCGGAAAGAGCCTATCCGTTCCAAAGGGAAAGAATGCAAGTGTTCTAGGGATTTGGGTGGCCTGGCTTGTATGCTGTATCAGTCAATTGCTGCTGCTCTAACAACTTCCTATAAACTTACCGTCTTCCAGACTCAGATTGCTGAGTCTCCCTGGAGCAGAGTCAAAGTGTCAGCGGGGCTGCATTCCTGCAGGAGGCTCTATGAGAGAATCCCTTTCGCTGTCTTTCCCAGGGTCTACAGGCTGTCTACGCTGTAGCTCATAGCAACTCCTTCATCTGCAGAACCAGTGATGGTGGCTTTTGAAGGCACAGCCTTCTGATTGACCCTCTTGTCTGTCTTGTGCGTGTAAGAAGACCCATGTGATGTCATCAGAGTGTGCCAGGTAATCTAGGCTAATCTCCCCCATCTTGAGACTTTTAATTTAATCAGATCTTCAGGCCTCCCACTGCTAGGTAAGGTCATACTTTCATAGGTCCCAGGTATTAGGGGATGAGCACCATGAGACAGACAGTGCTTCTAGAGGGGCCTCCTGGGAAGTTGTGCAGAAGAGTAGAGCGAGCCACTGAAGCCCTTGGGCCAGAGGGGGTTTCTGAGCATGTTTGTAGAAAAGTATGGCGGAAGTGTTTCTATTTGCACTTATCTTCACACTCTCCATCAAAGGCCATTTTTGCTTCAGGTGAGAGGTGATCACATGCAAGGTTTGGTGCCCTTCACTCAGGTCCTCAGCGAGCCACTCAGGTTGCAAGAGCATGACCGCACAAATGTACATCATCTTGACAATAACCCGACAAAGAGTTCTCTCTATCCTACTCAAGGGCCTGCAGCACTTACACGGTGCATCTGAGATTTGAATCTGAGTCTGTCTGGCTTGGAAAAGTAGACTGTTTGCCATAGGGCACACAGGATCCTAGGAGCAAACTTTTCATGGACAGGGATACTCACTCATCGTTTCTGCTTCCCAGCCAGATGTGTACAGATGTGCAAAGTGAGGGGCAGGAATGAACTTTTGGCTTGAGCATCAGCTCAACAGGGAGGTCTGGCTGCCAAGAGCTCAGAGTAATCTGCTCTCTTTTTGCTTCCCTTCAAGAAGCAAACTCCTGGATGGCAAAGGATTTCCCCGCCCACCCAACATCAAAAGGTTCCGGTCAGGGGGTCCCTGGGCCAGGACTCGGTCAGCACAGAGTATTAGCCAAACACTTCACCCCCGTGTTTGTCAGGGGTGGCTGTGTCTTTGAGGCAGCCTCATTCCTTGGACTTAATTAAAACCCAGTTCCTTCTTTTATTCAATTTATGAGGCCTAGCCTGCAGGATTAAGCGATTACAGACAAAAAGCCCCATTTGTGAAACACTCCTAAACTCAAGCTGTTATGCAGCTTACTTGTACTCCATTAAATTAATAAGGAATGAATCGGCTGATCCATTATGAATAAAGCAGTGGGGAGTCTTTGCCCGGTTCGTACTTTCTGCTCCCTCCTTGGAGAACATTTGTGTAAAATGATTATGTTCATATTCATTCAATTGGAATTCTCTAAAAGTGGAATGCATAAATTACTCTAAAGACACAGAGTTTATCTTAAACACTAACTACGAAGGGTGAATTAATAAGACTATTATAAAACCATTAGCATTCAGTGTATTTACCTACAACTGCAGTGTACCTCAACCAAATCCAACCCCCAGTTGCCATTTGTGTTGGATGATCAAGCTAGTTTATTTTAGCTCGCAGTTCATTTAAACTCATAACACACCCTTGAATATCTAATTTTTTGACTAGCTTCTTTTTTAAGGGTTTAGTTGGTTTGAAATTTACTTTTGTTATTACTTAACACAGCCACAAACTTCTATCCAGAAATTATTATGCCCAGATGTTTCCAAATGCAGGTGGTTTACCAGATAGGAACGAAGAGGCAGGCCCTTAAGCAGGGAGAGTCATATTGGGCTCTCGAAGAGTCAATTATTGAAGGAATCTGGGAGCCACAAATGGGTGGGGAAAGGTGGTGATTCAGAGATGTTTAACTGCTGTCAGGGCCAGGATGCTGTGAGAGGTTAATACAGCTTTGTATAAATCAAACAACATTTTGGTCCAGGGTTGGCTAGTCTGGAACCTCTTGATGATTTGGGGCACATTATTCTTTGTGGTGAGGTTGTCACTCACACTGTGGGATGTTTAGAGGTGTTCTTGGTCTTCCTCATCAGAAGCCAGCCATACCTTTCCTCTTCTAAATATTGGGAAAGAGACCTCCAGAGAAGGAGGAAAAAACAGCCCCAAAGGAAGAACTACTTGCGGAATCTGTTTCTAAAAGTGATGCGCATTTCACTTCTTCAGGGTTTGGTTTTCTTACTGTATAACGATGAAAGGTGACCTTGAAAGGATTCTGAGACCCCTTCATGTACTAGGTACTGTGGAATGAAAACCTGCTTAGTGGCTGCTGCTTCTCTCCTTCATTTGGTAGGGAAGATGAACCAGTCTGTTCTCTGAAGCCATTAACCTCATCCCCAGCCCACCCTCTGCCTGGGTAGCAAGTTGGTTTCCTGTTACAGCATTGAGTGGTAAAGTAGAAGTCATTGGCAGAGAACAGCCACGTGCTTTCCCATTACCTTCCACCTGCATCAATAATCGTGTCCTCTGGCCGCTTCTTGTTGGTGTGACTCAGAACCATCTGCCTGGTTCTCCATTCTTTGCTGTTAACTGAATGAATGTATGTGGGAGATGATTTTGAACCAGGGTAAGATGTTATCTGTTCACATCAACATACACAGCTTCTAAGTGAGTCCTGCCTGGAAGTTGCCCAGCAGGCAACTCAACTGTCTATAATCAATCGGCCTCAACTATGGAATAGTGGATTTTCTTTCTTTTGCAACAACAAAATCTACATTGCCACCAAAATTACACGTTCCAGTTTCATTCCTGTGCCCTGGGGTAGATATGGCAGTGAGTCATGCTAACAGGGGCAGGGTAGGTGTGTGGGGCCGGTGCAGGTGAGAGGTGGACTGGAAACACATGGGGGCTTCTATTTTTCTGCTGGAAATTTAATCTCTTACCAGGGGTGCTGTCTATGTTTTGGGTGGAAAGTTGAGACAGAAAGAGGTGAGGTAAAAAGGTAACATGCCCAGTGACAGATATCTTGAGAGGAAAGATAAAAGCATATGTGTCTACGGACTGCAACTCAAACCTTTCCCTTTCAGGCCTGAGGGTACCGCTTTTGTGCATATTTCAAATGGCTATGGTCACTGTAATCCTTTGCAAACCAACTCTTCATTGTTAGGACTGAGCAATTATTAATCAAATATATTTTCAAAATTCTGTTTATACCCACACTTTTGAGCTCTTGCATTTGTATTTTTTTTTCTTTTCTTTTTAATAGTATAGAAAGCACTTACACCATCAGTTAGTTTTTCATCTTGTTTGTTTTTTTTTTTTTTTGGTTCTTGTCTGGCTCAACTACTGTCATGCTTTTATTTTTAGATAAGTTTTAAGATGGAAGAGGCAGGAATCCAGGCAGCTGGACACTCAGCAACATGAATCAGTCACCGTTGACTAATTGGCAAAATACAGTAGTGGACATCATGTAGGGGCAGAATAATATGTCCATGGCAGCTGCTTGCCCAGGCAACAGGGACACTGCGACAGACAGGACAGCTCCAAGTCTTAACTGTTGCATACACTTAGGCAAATTTCTTAAAAATCGGACTCTTAGTTTTCTTCTCTGTCTAAAAATTTTATACTCTATACTCATCAGTGAGACAGAGGGGATAAAGTGGGATAACTAGTTACACAGCGTGGTCATCAGACCACTTACTAAAATGCCTGTTACATGGTCCTTACACGCTCTTTAAACATATAACTAAATTCAAGAAGGCTCTCTCTTCCACAAGGCCCCCAAACTCCTTATCCCCAGCCTAGTGGGAGGATTAATACATTCTTTCTTGAAAGAACTTACATGTACATATGGAATTGGCAAAAGTCTGCCTCTTTGGCCCAATTCCAAGCAAAACTAATCATCAGAAACTTCATGCAGATTTACGATTACTCTTTCTATAACAGGTTAGGCCCAAGCTGCTGAGACAGAATTAAAAGGGACTGCTGCCAACAGCAAGGGCTCTGGTCTTCACAAAGAAGCCTTTTCTAGCATCGCACCTTCTGTGGACACTTTTGCTCAGATTGGCTGTAAATTAATGTCAGATGCGAAAACAACCTAACTCTTCTTTCCTAAGGCTGCTGTGATGGGCCCTTATAACGGGGCTATGGATTTTCATTTGATGTTAATAATTGGAGGCACATGAGGTCTTCTTAATATAGCATGTTGAAGTCAGAACATAGTTTTATGATGGCTGGCTTTATTTCAAGTCAGATGCATGTGTGGAGGTCTTTCTCATCATGGGTGGAAGAGAAACATCCTTGAGCACCTAGTAGGTGCCTTCCTATGTACTACCTTTGTCATCTGTGATGAGCTGTGTTTTTCTCAGTAACCTCTCTTCTTTTTATAAACAGCTGCTTCTGGTCAGAACGGAGGATGTCACTGGCAGGAAGCCTGCAGAAATAGTTTGGTACTTGCTGGCTCTACCCTGCTAAGACATGTTAAATTTATTATCAATACTAAAAAGAAATTGCACAGTTAATATTAAAACTGTAAACTGTTCTTTGTATCTCTTAGATAACCAGAGTATCTGGCAGCAAGAGGTCTGCATTCCTAAATGGTAGTGCTTGGGTGGACCTGGTTAGCAATCGCTTGGTCACATGCTGGTCTTCCTGTTTGATGCTGTGCCTGCTGCTCCCTACCATGACATTTAGGTGTCTTTATTCATTCATATCTTTTCCGGTTCCTGTGCATGGTTTGAAATCTCTGTGTTACAAAATTGCGTCTAGAATGATTGGAGATTTTGAAGATCACTGTGGTCTGGGATTTTTCTGGATAAGAACACTCTTGCTTGAGTCAGTGTTTTAGGGAGAAAAAGCTAGTATTTATTTATTTTTTGGTACCTAGAATCGAAGTCAGGACCTTGTGCTTGCCAGAGGTGCTGTGCCGCTGAGCCATGTCTCCAGGTTGAGAAGTCTATTATTCTTGTAACAAACAGAAGAAGTCCTCGCTTCCATCTTTCTAAGAGAGATACATTGCAAACCTCCAGTGGAAAAAGTGCTTGCTGGCATGTGCTGAGGATGGAATGATGTATGTGGTAGTGAGTATAGACTTGCTAGAATAAGAGATGAATTCATGTTAATAAAATTAACATCTGAGACAATCCCAAGGTAATAAAAGAACAAAGATTTATAAAAAAGAGCCATTTAGGAGGAAAACACGTTAGGTTAAGAGGTTGCCATGGAAGGTGAGATGCGGAAATACAGAGGAAGCCAGACAGGTCAGCAGGCCTAGATATCAGTGGGGACAGTGACAGAGAAGTCATGTGGAGGTGGGCGGTGGCCGGATCATCAGGGCTCTGGAGGGCGTGACTAAGAGCCCAGCTTGATTTGCCAAAGTTTTGCAAAAAATAGTTCCATGAATCGATGCCTGACTTCACGTTGCTCAGGTCACTTCTCAGGTACTCACAAGGGCTTAGTCATACACCTGACCTCCTTACACCTTTCTTGTCTTCCTCCTGTGTCCTGTGGGTCCTTTCCTTGCCTCCACCCCCATATTGTTGATGTCCTAGAGAGTTGATGTGACTGAGGACAGAATTTGCAGATTTTTTTTTCTTGAGGAGATTGTGATTTAATCATTTAGGGAAAGCAAATGAGCAGGTGCCACACCCTGCGATGTCCAAAAGGGATCTTTTATTGAAATATAATAACTATAGCATGTACTAGCTTATTTTGTTTAACATTATGTTTGCAAGGTGTTTCTTTGTTGCTTGTAGCTGTACCTTGTTTTTATCACCCTAAAATGGTCCAATAGGTGAATGCAGCTCCACGCACTTTCTTGCTATAGGTGGAGATTGAGAAATTCTAGATTGCAGGCTTCACATGTGGCAATGAATCTGTACATGCTTGTTCACACACACATGCATGACACATCTCTTTGTGTACACATGTATGCATTACTGTTGTTGACCTGACCAGTTTCCAATGTCTACACCTTTTACATACTTTTTCTTTGCATTTTCAGATCACTCTTATGTTTTTGATATTTCACCCCTTTGGGGCAGATGCAGAAACAAAGGCTCAGATAGGCACAGTCAGTATCTCAAGGTCCCAGAGCCCACCAGAGACAGACCCAGGACATGAGCTAGGGTTTCTCCACTGCCTGGGGTCTCCCCACCACATGGTGGGGCTCCATAGACCCCTTATCTGTGAGGCAGATGCTTGTCCATGAAACACTCCCTGCCACCTCTTCCATTAACCCTTTCCTGATCCAGCCAGGAAGAGCTGACTTGCACATTTTCTTCTACCTGGGGATTTCTAGCTGTCCCGTTGGTTGCTTCCATAGATAGTGTCACAGGTGGTACAGGAGGTTGGCTCTGTGGCTCTGGGTTTGAATCTTAGCTCTACCACTTAGTTTATGAGGACACGAGGCAAGTTGTGTTCCTTCACTGGTGTAATGGGGGAGTAATCATGGAGACTGTGGAGGTTTGAGGCGGAGATGAGCAGTTACGGTGTGTGCAGTGCTTCAGTGGGCTCTGGCATCCAGTACAGGCACTCAGCAAAGGAGCAGATGGACAAGTAGATGGATGAGTGGAGACAGGACGGGTATTCCTACAGACAGAACGATTAATCACAACTTTGGCTGCACACATGTGGGTATCTATGTGTGTTTGTGCCTGATACATGCACATTTATGTCTACATCAACCCACTTATCAACTTGTACTTGACAGGGTTCAAAAGCCTCTCTTCCTTTCGAGTCTCACTATGTTCCCTGTCATTGAAGGGATGCAAATAGATTTGGATGAAGCAAACGTTTATTGAGCACCTACTCTGCCTAATGAACCTGTGTTCCATTAGCATCTTTATTTCTGCTAATTAAAGCTAAAGGATGTTGTACCCAATTTAAAAACAGGGGAACTGAGAGTCAGAATGGGAAGGGGACTTACCAAAAATGACCAGCTTATGACCAGTAGAGATATGATTCAGAATTGTGTCTCATTGCAAGATCACGATTACTCTATGTCCTGTACCACTGTATTTCCCTGCAGTCTTTGGGCCTGTGTGATTTTTTCTGGGTTCTTGAGGCTCCTGGCCAAGTGGAGTTTTGCAGAGGCCTGGTCTGTGCTGGTAAAAAGCAATTTGGAAACAGGCTCCCAGTCAGGAAGTAAGGAAAATTCAGGGGACTCAGTGGAGGGCTGGGAAACCAGAGGAGGTGGTGTGAACAATGATAGCATGATATAGGCTCATGACAGATCAGCTCCTGTCTCCGTCTCTTACTGTTGTAAACTAAGTCATGCACTCGCAAATTCATCTGTACCCTGAACCTTAGATCATGTTTTATCTGGAAAAACGTTCTTGTCAATGTAGTTAAGGATCTTGAGATGAAATTATCTTGGGTGAAAGTGAACCCTAAGTTCAGTGGCTGGGATCCTTATAAGAAAAAAGAGGGGACTCAAAAACAGAGAAGCAGTTTTGTGTGAGAGCAGGCAGAGGGTGGAGAGGTGGACCTACAAGCCAGGGCCTCCAAGGATGACCAACAAGTGCTAGAAACTGGGAGATGATTCTTTCCCAGGGCCCCCGAAGCAACCAACATCCCACCTTGATGTGGGACTTCTGGCCTTCAGAACTGTGAAAGAACAGATCCTTGTTGTGATTAAACCACCCAGATTGTGATGACCTGTTACAGCAGACATGAGGAACAACCGTGCTTACTGATTATGTACTGGGCGGCCAGGGAGCTTTCAGAGCCTGGGGCTGGACACCAGGAAATGGGTCTAATGATGGGTCACTACAGTGGGTCACCCTTTGCAATGATTCAGAAGTTGATGACTAAAGTATGGATAGAACTTACATGGGGTGGCTGTGACTTTTATAATGCCATTGTCCCTCCAGAGAAGACCCTCTCTGGACCTGTGGGCGTATGGCTTTGTCAGCCAAGCTCCAAAAGGCAATGCCCGTCAGCCCAAATTGCATGTTCTTGAGATTCCAAAATGGCTTCTAGAATCAGCACATCCATTGCTTGTGGTTGCCAGCACGTACTGCCACAGCCCCGTATCCCCCTTAGAACCATAAACACTCTAATAGCAGTAATGGGGCCACCTCTATCATGACCAAACGTGATTACGTTCCACATAAAAATATAAAAGCTCATTTGAGCTGGGGCTCCCTCTGGGCCCATTGCCTGCACTTTTATTGAAAACCCCACATTCCTGACTCCGTGAGCACTGATGTCAGGGCCCAGTGAGCTGCAGCCCACAGATGGTTGTAAAGCACCAGGGTCGCCCAGCAGGGTGGACTCCAGGAAAATCCCCATCTCTGCTGTGTTCTGCAGCTCAAAGCCTCTTACCTTGTTTTCTAGGAATTCTATTTAACCAATTGAAACATTTTTCTTTGGTCCCTTATCCAATATGAGGACTCAGGAGCAGGGAGCTTGTCTATGTCTCTCTGTTGCAAGCTGCAAGCTGCAAGCTGCAAGCAAGCATGGTTCGTGGCATGTGAGAGAGGTGGCCTCGGTGGCTGCTCTTCCTTACCTTCTCTGTGTCTGACTCTCTCACCGTCCTGCCTTGTACCTCGCTGACCCCTTCCTGAGTCTCACCTTTCAGTCCCAGGCACAACCCAAGTTCCCTGCCCCTCACCCTCTGGCCTTGTTGCGTGCTTGTCATCTGCTGGAAACACTTGTCCCATTCTTCACAAACTCCTACATGTTCCCTAGCTGTGTGTCTGGATGATGCTTTTCCCTCTAGGTGCTTTGGTGTGGCTCTACGCCTCATGAGTCACCCTGACCAGACACACCCACCGCCTATTCACTCTCTGGACTTGTCCAGACTTTCAGCACCATGATGTAAAGACAATGCCTTCTTCCCCTTCTCCCTGCGGGCCTGGCAGAGTGTCCAACTCATGGAATCCCTGGTGAGCACTGGTGGAATGAATTGACCAATTACTGGAAGAGGGATGCATCTTCAGAAAGGTGGACACAAAGGAGAAGACAGAGGAGAGAGACAGACTTCTCAGTCAGTGGGACGCTAAGTGCCCTATGAAGTGACTTCCAAACATTAGCCCGTTCAATCCCTGTAATGAGGATGTGCAGAAGCTATTATTTTCTTTCTTCCTCCCCTTCTCTCTTTTACACTTGAAAGAACAAAATGTTCAGATGAATTCACTTAGCCATTGCCAAATACGTAGTAGTGAAGCAGGGGTGTAATTTTGATCTAGATTTGTTAGATTCTAAATCCCAGTGCACAGCAAGCTCTGAATATGAGAAACCCAGGAAAAACAATGCCGAGAAATACCTCTAGAGAAGGTGACTGTTGAACAAACACAGAACTGGGAGTCCGGGTGTCTGCTCTGCCATAGCACCTTAGCAGTCAGGGGACAAACCAATTCCCACTCTGGGCTTCAGGGTCCTCATCTGTGAAGGGGCTGGAGCCATCTGGACATTGGATTAGGTGATGCTACCCATTCAGTTCCCAAAATATTCTGGAATCATGCACAATTTATGGGGAAAAAACCATATATTTTGAAATTCAGTGATTGAGGCAACAGCTGTCAGCATGAGATTTTTTGTTTTATTCCTTAAAAATAGATTTTACAGAAATAGGCGTGTGTGTGTGTGTGTGTGTGTGTGTGTGTGCGCGCGTATGCATTCGAGCCTGTATTCTGCAAAATGGTAACTATGGCTTGTGGCTACCTTTTATGCTTGTAAGCTTCAGTGACTTGTGCTGCCCTGGAGGGTGATGTCCTGGTGGTTGTCCTGAATGGCCAACATTCCTGTTCTGTCGGCATCTCTTTTATCACTCAACAAGGCAGTCAGCTCAGAAGAGGAAATCCTGGGGTATTGGGTCTGGAAGGATGCTGACAAAGTCTATGGAATGGAGCAAGGAGAGGAAGCTTCAAGACAGACACGTGGGCCACACCTACCAAAGAAATATTAGAGTCCAAGGCGAGGCAATGGAATTTCCAAAAAGATATCAATTACATGGCTTAAGCTGTACGTGGATTCTCCCACAAAGTGATTTCTTTCTCACAAAGGAATTACGTTACTTATTCATTAAACATAGATCGCCACCCCTTACGTGCACATTCAAACAGTGTGCTGGGCATTGACCTAGGCAATGGTGGAAAGTCCTTTCTCCAGCGGATTGATGATCCAGTTGGGAAGTGTGGCTGGCAGAATAACGGGCCCCAAAGTTGTCCTCACCCAATCCACAGAACCGGGAAAGGCATCGCCTTACTTGGAAAATGAGACTATGAATGTGGAGGCTCTTGGGATGGGGAGATTAGCCTGAATGCTCCTGCTGGCCCGGAGTAACCACAAGGGCCTTCGGATTGAAGGAAGAAGGCAGAAATGCAGGGCGGCTTTGAACTTGGGAAAAGAGCCACAAGCTGAGGAATGTGGCCTCCAAAACCTGGGAAAGGTGAGGAAACAGATCGTACCCCAAGTCTCCACAAGGACCCAATGCTGGGCCTCAGATACTTCTGAGGCCCAGAACTATAAGCACATGTATTTGTGCTATTTAAACCACTGAGTATTGGATAACTTGTTAACAACAGTCAGAAATAATAGTGAAGTAAGGACCTTAATCAGGAGGTCAGAAGGCTCACTGTGTGAAGCAGAGTACGGCTGCGGGGTGAGAAGCTCCAGCAGAGATCCTGGAAAACAACTGTGGCTGGCGAAGGTTCTCTGACTTGCCTGGACGAGGAGAAGGAGGACATCGGCACACTGGTGAAGGTACAGTGAGGGGAAATTCCACACTGAGGACGTTCTTTATGTGAGGGCTAAGTAAGCAAGGAGGGAAGGTAGGAAGGAAGGAAGGAAGGAGGAAGGAAGGTAGGAAGGAAGACAGCACTATTCAGGAACTGAGGGAAACGGTGGCACAAACTCAGCCTGGGAATGGTGCACAGCAGCTGGATCAAACAGAGCCTCACATGCTGGGTGGGGAATCTGCCTTCTAACTGAGAAAAAGGGGGACTATTTTGAGCCGTGTTATAATAGTGAGACTTCACCAGATTGAGTTTTGGAAAGTGCAGTGGCCCCTAACTATGTGTGGCTATATAAACTGAAATGCCTAGAAAGTCCCTAATATCAAGGATTCAGCTTCCTAGTAATGCCAGCCACATGTCAAGTGCTCTGTAGCTTGCTATGGTCAGAAGCTATCACACGGGACAGCCCAAATGTGGGGCAATCCCAGCACTGTGGTGCTGGCGTAGCAGAGGGAACTGGTGACAGGTGGTGTGTGGACTTCAAGTAGAGAAAAGAGAATGAAGGAGAACATCTGGAAGAGGCTTCCCAGAAACTTACGGCCATTTAATGCAAAGTGGTGCGGGTGGACATGGACATAAGCAGGTGGACTGGAAGTCAACGTAGGTGGTCATCATGGATTTTGGTACCCAGATTCCAGGAAGTTTCAGTCATACTTTGGCCCTTTTTGGAAAGCACTGTGTACAGTGGGCTGGTGAAGTTCTCAGAGCCTCCACTTCACACGTCTCAGTGGGAACAGTCCCTTCATCAAAAGGGATATCCGGATGTGAAGTCTCTGGCATGTAAGCGTTCGAGGACAGCATGTCTCATGCTCTTTGGAAATCTCCAGGGTGGAATAGCCTGGTAGGAGCAGGCAGCTGACCCAGATAGGGGTCGCACTAGAGTACGAGACGCCTGCTGACCAGTTGCACAACCTTCCTCCAAGGCAGAGCCAGATCAGAACATCTTCCCCTTGGCAGGACCGGCCGTTGCTCCAGAGGTTCGTCATGACATGAAGGTCACAGGGAAAGGGACAGAGAGAAAGAGTCATATGCAGAAAATGAGCAATTCCGTTCCCACCATGACGGCGGGGCACCCAAATGGAACTATTTTGTAGTCAGAGTGCCAAGTAGGACCACACTAGGAGCGGGAGCTTGGGGGAGCAGGGGGAGAGCGCGCCATCCGTGTAGAGAAGATAATTGAATCCGTGGGAGGTCGACTGGGGCTCATTGCACAGAGAACCACACAATGGCACATGCCTCGCTCAGAGACAATGCAGCCCTTCGCAGAGAACTGCGAAGGGGAGTGCATTGCTATATTAAGGGCACGGCATACTCTAAGTGAGACACACTGTTATGCCTCCTCTTCCCAGCTACAGGCTGGAAATAGCCATAAAAGAAATGAAGTATATTTGCCTTGTTAACACAGTTTGTATTACATATTCATAAACCATTTTGTGAAACTGCAAGGGAAAGATTCAATTGTCTTGGAAGCTGATAATGGCCAAACAGCCATACAGGAGGCAGGAAGCATGTTATGGAATTAGCTGCACAATGAATGAAATGCAACGCCTATAATAAACCCATTCAGATATAAATTATGGCAGAGTAGATGCAATGTTTGTTAAGCAATAAAGCTTGCCACCCTACACGGGAAATTGAATGAGATTTATCATAAAATATGGTGGAGAATGCACTAAGAATCTGGCTCCCCAAACTGGCCTTAATCAAAGCCATCTAGGGAGCAGGCTTCCAGGAACAGGAAACCAGAAGAAAATGATAGCAAGGAGTCCAAAGGGCATGTTGACATTGTGACCCTGAATACCCTGGCTCTCAAGAAATTCCACAGAGGCCATTTGCATTTTTGCAAAGATACGTTTTGATTTTTCCTTGGAGAATTACCAAAATGTCTTGAGCTCTGGGAATACAAAATTTGACCAATAATTGGCCTCCCAGTTGGACAAGGCAATAATTCAGTTCAAGGGCAGGGAACCTGTCCAAGTGACATTGGTCTTTGGTTTCCCCTGGAAATGGCTGGAGTTGGTCCGCAGTGAGGCCAGCAGCTCTCAGAGTGCACTGCTGGATGTCTTGCTGGGACCTAGAAAGATGTTTCCTTTCTCAGGAGACCTTGAATCTTCCATGCCCATCACTCAGTGAATATGAGGGTGCATTGTTTGTTGTCTCCTAGAGCTGGGAGCTTGAATCTATCTCAGACTCCACTTTCTGGGAAAAATAAAATGAAACAAAATAAAATAAAACGAGAATTAACCCAGCATGATGCAGACTTTTTGGTATTGTTACTTGAAAATAACTGCAAATATTTTATGGTTTTACAAGTTGAAGTCAATGTTTTTAGTATATTGAGAACAATGAAAAATACCTTAGGAATGTATTATAGTCCCAGAGTTGGATTAAGAGTGTTCAGAAGCCAAAAGGAATTTTCTTCCTGCTAATAACATTACCCTACAATCTAATGAAATAATCTCCCTGAAGCCAAGTTTATGGAATAAGCTGATTTCCCATTTGCTGTTAAAAATAAAACAAACCAATATTCTCCTTGGTCAACTCACCACTCAGCCCATGTACCGTTAAACTGTGCTTCAAATAGCAAATTTGTATGACTTAAGGGATAAATTATGAGGTTTTAGAAATGCAGATTATTATCAGTCTTCAGTAAAATAAACAGAGAACTTGAATTTGGCAACAGGCTTCAACAACACTCCTGAAGAAGCTTTGTGGAGCACATATTTTGGGGTTGTTGCCGATTAATTCAGTGACAGTTGCTTCACTGTGTCTTCACAGTGCATGCATGTGTGTGCATGCACATGTGTGTGTATGTGCACATACATATGCCAGTGTGTGTATATACACATACACATGTCTATATTTGTTTTTGTTGGTATAAAAAGTGTGTGTGGTGTGGCAGTATGCATGTATATGTACACATAAATATGCACTGGGAAAGCTAAGCATTAACAAAAAATTGGAAAATACCAATGCATAAGATGCTCAAATATTAACAAAAAAATTTCCCTGTTCCCTCTCATGAAAACCCATTCTGCACACATCTTTTCCTCAGGTGAAATAATTGCCAAGTGTTTGGACAGGTAATCATAGCAGTAGGGTGCAGAAATGAAACATAAAGATGAAAATTGCCCTTTATATCTTACCTAAGAGTATAATGCCACCCATTTGCACTTATGTGGCTGTTTATTTCATATGTGGTGCACTGGTCAGTTTTCTTGTTGCTGGGCACAAAATACCCAACATACACAGCTTAAAGGAGCAGAGGTTCACTTTGGCACGTGGTTTCAGAGGTTTCAGTCCATGGCTCAGTCCAAGCCAAGAACGTCACGGTGGAGCAAAGCTGCTCAGCTCATGGCAGCCGCCAGCTGGGAAGAGCAGCAGGGAGAGATCCACCCTTCAAAGGCATTAACTCAGGGACCCACCTCCTCCACTTGGGCCATGCCTCCCAAAGGCATATTCAACTGTCCGTATCAGAGGATTAAGCCCCTAGTGAGGGTGGTGTCCCCATGTTCCAACCACCTCTCCAGGAGTCTCTTCATTCTATCAAGCTGAGATTGAAGAATTAGCTGTTATACTTGATATCTTCTTCTTTGCCTCTCACAACAATCTTTGCAGAGCAGAAATCATTGTTGCCATTTCACAGATTAAGGAATCAAAGAAGTTCATATATCACTTTAAAAAAATCCTTTCAGGTACAAGTGGCAGACACTGGAACTGAAGGTGATGGGGTAGAGAGAGATTTATTTGTTCTCTGTAATAAAGGAGTTTGGTGCTAAGCCTGTTGGAATAGACTAAGGAATGAATACTCAGCTCTTGCTTCTGTTTCCTGATCACTGTCCTGTAAACTTTCCAGAATGTAAAAGGATGCAGAGGGAGAGGGTGAAGAGCTTGACCTACAGAGTGTGTCGTTTTATCCCTCCAACACCATAGCTTCCCAAAGCCCATTGTGCAGACTTTCCACCTTTGTATCACTGATCAGAGCTAGTTTCTTGGCAGTTAGCAGCTGGGAGCTGGCCAGAGAGAGGATGTGATGTTTATGGGGCTGGATCACTTAAGACTTAAGCAGTAGTGCCTGCTATACTTGGAAGTGCTCAAATATTTGCACGATTTTCTTTCTTTTACTGGTTAGCTGGAGAGTAGAGACCCATGGACACAGCTTTTAAAGCTGGTGTTCTTTGCACTACACCTAACCATCTGGATTATAATAGCAACATTTCCCTTTCTTTTAGCTCAAAATTCTAACTCTGAATTATATCTTTGTTAAAACAAAAAAATGTGAGAAGCTGAGTAATATGATGCATGAATTAAATGTAAATCTGAATTTTCCCGGTTGGCTTCTTCTAGATAATAGAGATTACACTGAACTTGGTAGGAACTGGACAAACCCACGTACTAAAGATTTCCAAGTCTGGGTTTTTGAATCTGAATTAGTTTAATCAATATGGATAATTTAGCATAATTTCTGAACCATTTGGCTTTCACGGAAAGACTCAGTAAGGTAGTTGTTAGGCCTAAGTTTTAGAGCCTTCTAAGCACTAGAGCCTGTGCTTCTGGTTCAAAACACTGATGTGTATTATACTCTGCTCTGAAATGAGTATTCTATGGTCCTTATGCTAATGTGTAGCATAAGTTGGCTAACCAGTACAATGGTGATTCCTCACTAGAGGATGAGCTCTTTCCCTCACCTGGGAAAGGGTCAAAATTTGAGCTGAGAGTTTCAGAGTCCAAGAAAAAGAAAAGACCTGACTCCTTTTTAAAAGCCTCTTTCCTATCAGCTAACTTCTATCTGGACTATGGATGTAGCCAGGTAGGTATGAACGCCATTCAATGTCAATGGTTCATTGTGGCTGTATTCCAAAGCTTAGGCTCTTCATGCCACATGTGTGTAAAAGAGAAGCAGTAAGAGGAGATGAAAAGATACAACATGCTACGGTTGCCTCTAAGGCAACATTTGCTTCTAAGATAATGTTAAGAGAAAAATGGGGAGCAAATTTATGTTCTATACTTGAGTCATCAGCATTCAGTCCATAGCACAGCGACTCTGTCCCATCAACAGTGGAAATATATCCCATAGTTCCAATTCTCTATTGCTGTGAAATCAGCCATCCTAAAATTTGGCTATTTAAACCAACAACCATGCACTACCTTAGGGCTCTGCAACTTCAGCAGGACTGTGTGGGTATAGCCTGGCTTTGTCCCAGGTAATTTTATTGTTATGTGACTCCTTCATGTCTCCACTGGGGGGATGAGAATGATGGGAAGTGGTTGACTTCTCTCTATAGATGGTCTAGCACTCAGGAGACTAATCTCATGTATCCGAAGAAATTGATGGCAGAAACTTCCAGAACTCTTGAGTACTACTTTCCAGAATCCACATGCGACTCTGCCACATCACACTCATTGGTTACAGCAAGACACAAACTAGCCCAGAGTTCAAGGATGAGAAAACACAATCCAACTCCTCCTGCAAACCATAGCACAGAGATGGGATTGGTGGTGGTATTTGCAGGCAACCTACATATCCTGCATATTTTCTTTCTCCACCCTCAAGACTTTATCCATGTCCTGCAGAAGTCACCTTTGCTGTGCTGGGAACCTGTACTTTCAGCACATAGAACACATCAATACAACATAGAGGTAGGGTTCAGAGTAAGGGAGATAGAGTTGGGCTTCTGGATTGTCAAATCTTGGACATTTTCACAGGCTGTGGGTTACTTTACAGAGCAGATCCATCTAAACCATGGAAGGCAGTGTTTGGCATATGGATCTGGCTTAATGACTTTGATTCTCCCTGCCCTCTCCTCTTTCCTGTGAGCTTCTGAGAGTGAGACTGCCCTTTCTCTGTCGTCCTGTGCAGAGGGAAATGTTGCAGGTGCTCCACAAATGTGTAATAAGTGAATGAATGATGAACTGGAGTCATCATTTTCTCTAGTTACATAAGCAAATATTTATTTTCAGAAGATATCAAGTTGAGGCAAGGTACTGTGTGACCTAGGGTTGCAGTCTTGAGTTGATGCATCAGCTCCTGGGACTGGAAGGAGGTTTAGATGTATCACTGGGAGCAAGGAGTAAGAACAAAAGCTTGGGTGGAAATGAGTGTAGTGTATTCAAGAAAACCTGAAGTCTTGTGTGCCCGGACATTGACAAACCAAGGACAGGAAGGGCTGGCAAGGACCAAGTGATGTGGTACCTTTAATTGACATTTATCCTAAGGCAGTGTAGCTCAATGAAGGGGTTTAGATGTAAAAGTTGAAAATAATTTTCCTTTCCTTGAATTTCACTCACTGATGATGATGATGATGATGATTTGCTGACAACCACCCAATACATCCATCAACATGGAAGCTGAGAAATCCTGTTTGTCTGAGCATACCCAGTGGCCGTCTGTTGGTGGGAAGGGGTCCTCTTCTATCACCATGGGAAACATATCAATTTCCCAGAGAGAGATCCAGATTATCCAGATTCTTTCTGCAGAGGAATGACATGGTGATGATGCATGACAATGCTACTCATTTATTTCTCTCTGACCATGTGCCAGGCACTGCTAAGTGCTTTACAAACACCATCACATTTGATTCTCACAGCAACACAAAGACGGTCACCATTGGCATCTTGATTTTACCGATGAGCACTGAGACGAGGGGAAGTGTCTGCCAGGGCGGTCCAGCTGAGGATTTCAATCCAATACGCAGACCTCCTCTCTCTGGTGGGTATCAAAATTCCCCTCATCCGCACCTCCTCCCAAGAAGCAGCCCCAGACAGTGCAGAGAGATGGGGAATGAGACTTGACTATCAGTTACAAGATGTTCTCCAGAACTTGCGGAAATCGCAGGGTGGGAGAGCAGCACTGGCTTTCCAACAATACTCCTAATGAGCAATTTAGCGAGGAGCGGTGCACATGTGTGGGGGGGTCCTCAGCACAGTCTGCCTTCGGCACATTTGTATCATTGTTTGGTGTCTGCATGCAACTTGAGATTTCCAAAATGCTCCCCGAGGAAGTGGATGAATGGCACTTCTCCAGTTTTATAGATTGGGGGCTGAGGCAAGCTAAACGTTGGCCTCAAGTTACACAGCAAGATGATGAACACTTGAGAGGCCCAATTGGAAATGCTGCGCCCTGTGCCCTTCTATAGAACTAGTAAGGGATTTGCCCTTCAGGAAAGACTTCCTGGGTCACACATACTCCTTCAATTACTTCTTTCATGTCTCAGTAAACAGAAATGCCTAGGAGTGCTCTGGCACTCCATTAGGTGAGGCTCAGGAGGTGTATAAGATGTATCTGCAGCCCTCAGAAGGTTTCTTATGGTTTTCACTTGGTCAGCTGCCCTCTTGTAGCTCAAAATGCCTCAGGCCGACCAGTGGTGGACCAGGGTATAGGCTCTCCTAGACACCACATGGGTTCAAACCCCAGCTCTGAGATTCCTCGCCTCTAAAGATGTGACATTGATATTTCATAAGAATACATAAAGCAAAACAGTATTGTGCAACTAAAATGATAATGTTAAATAAATGATTTTTTGATGGCAAAATTATCAAAATCTGGGGTTCTTTGTTAAAAATACAGCTTCCTGGTCTCCCTACTTGTGAAATTCTGCTTTAGTAGCTTTGGGGCCCAGAATCTTGTGCTGCTGTTACCAATGTTCCAGGTGATGGTTTTCATTAGGATAGTCTGGGAAATACAGATACAACACATGGGAAGCAACGGCTCCCAACGTGGGCTCCACACTGCAGTTACTTGGAAGAGGCAGATGTCTGACCTGCAGTCAGGAGATACTGTTTTAATAGATTGGGGTGAGTCTGTGATGCTCAAGGCCCTCCATGTGTTTGTAACACAGAGCCAAAGTAGAGAATTCCTGACATAGAGCATTTAGCACAGGGCCTAGAACAAAATAAGGTGCCATAAATTTGTCATCATCATCATCACCACTGTCATCATCTTGTTCCTTGTCCCATAAGGAGATAAACACACAATTAGGAGGAAAATTAAAGCAGTCAACTCATGGTTAAGAAATGCAACATTAGCATCTCAAACTACAACCCTTCATCATGACATCAAGATTGTCACAGTGTCTTACATTTAAACATTTTTATCTTTCTTTTTTTGACCATATGCTAATATGAGCATAATCAAGATTTTCGTTCTCCTTTTATTATAGTCTACTGAAGATTTACTGTATGCCTTTTGCGTATACTAGGCATTGCATGATTATTTACCTGATAAGTAAGATTGATCCATTTGTGAAGGAATAAGAAGGAAAAAATTATGAGAGGGAATGGTGAGGAGGGAGAAAATTTCAGATTGTTAGAGAATTTGGAAGTCAATACTTTCAGACTGGTTCGAATTGGTATCAAGTGGGGGTGAGGGAGGGCAATTCTGGTGGGAGAAATGGCTTGAGTCAATTCAGAAGAGGTACTGTGAAAAAGGTACAGAGGAAAAGAAACACTGATGTGGGTGGCATGTTGGATGTAGGAGATATACCGAGGAGAGCTAAGCCAGGAGAGAATGTGGAAGAGGATGTGAGAGTTAGCTGTAATAGTTCCAGCACACAGAAAGTGAGGCACTTGCCCACGGTGTGCCATGGTTGAGTGGAATTTAAACTCCATGCTGCTACCCTTTACCATTTCCTGCGATCTTGGACAGCAAGGGAACGGTGGAGACATTTGTAAGCAGATGCATGATAGTCTCAGCCAGGCTGTGTAGAAAAATCATCTTGGAGGTGGTGAGGAGGGAAGATGCAGAGAGTGAAAGTAGACAAAACAAGGGTTCATGCCATTGATTTTCCCTCCTACATAGAGCGAGGACCATGCATGCTTACCAAGACAAGCAACACCAGTCCAGAGGACAGTGCACAAAGAACATAAGAACATACCATGCCCTCTAGTCCCTAGACAAAGTTAGGCCAGGAGATTGCATTAGATGTTCCGGAAGCCAACGCACAGAAGGGCACATGAGTGACAAGGGTTTTAAAAGGAAAACAGAACCGTCACTCAAGGAATGCCAAGCCCTTGCTATTACTCTTATCAGAAAACAAAGTCCCTCTGTGGTCTGAAAGCTGAGAAGCCTATGCAGAATCCCAAATCTCTATGGTAAGAACTGCAGAGTCCCTGGTCTTCCTTTCTGAATCTTTAACAAGGGCAGTCTCACCAATGTGTAATGCTCCACCTTAACCCGAGGTAGCCACTTTCAATGTGTGATACTCAGACCTGCTATTCTAAAGCCTTGCTTGTATTATTATTTGCCATATATTATATACTGTGATACCACTGTATATTATTATATATACATATGTAGAAGTTTTAATTAATTATAAAACTCTGTTTTTGCTTCCCAACAGTAATAGTTGTCCTTTTAGAGTCAGATAAATAGTTGGTTTCTATTATATCTCCTTTTATTTCTAGTGATAGAAACACGAGGCTAGGCTTTTAAGTATGTATTGTAACTTCTTGCAGTTGTATATTAAGAATTCATAATGGAATGTCAATAGCCACTGTAGTATATTGATAGGAATCTTGCTAATGATACATTAAACAGGATGGTGGCATCTCAGTCTTGCTTCCTTGAAGGTTTCATTCAGCTTTAAATATTCTTCGTACCCTGTTTGTACAGAACCATGGGTTCTCATGTTGAAAGCTTCCTAAAACTTATCCAGCCAGAAATCACTTTCTCCCCCTTCCCGCTAATTGCCAGATACAAGAAGTTGTAAACACAGCCAAATGTCACAGCCACCATTGCAGCAGAGGGTGACATCAGGGGGGCAAAAGGGAAGGGAGGTGATAAGTGAATAGCAACTAAGCACCTTCTCTGTTTCAGGAACTATGTGTGTCACCCGGTGCTTGAAAAGAAACACTCTCAGTGACGTGCGTTCATCTCCCAGTTTAAGAACAAGGGGAGAGGAGGTTTATAGAAGCCAAGTGACATATCCAGGCTTACACAGCTAATGTCAGAGAAAAATTACATCTCTAATCTGACTTCAATACTCCAATTCTTTCCATGGTAGCACATTTTTCTGAGGCTAAACCTGAACACACAGGAGCAGAAGTTTTTGATTCCAGGTCAAATGATGTCTATGCACTCATCCCGTCTGGTGCAATGATTGAATGAAGCTATAAAGCTCAATCTAATGCTTGGAAAAGCTGTGGGTAGCTCTGAAAGCCAATGGTAGCAAGTGGATTGGGGAAAAAGAGAAGAATTCTCAGTTCTCTTGAACCTGTGGCGAATCTACCACCTTTTAAAATTCCTTTATTTCATGACTGGACTCAAGGGAGCTCAAAACACAAACATGAACACCACTAAATACGGACAGTATCTGGCAAGAACCCTCAGCTCTGGCATAAGGAGCATCAAAAAGCCCCCAGTTCTCTGAGACAGTGGGGGTGATCACTAGTCTTGAAAATTAGATATTGTTAAATTTTAAAATATTTGCTCTGTGAAAGACACTTCTGAAGGAATGAAGAGATAAGCTACAGGGGAAAATATTTACTGTCTATTCACTGCCACATAGGCAACAAAAGACATATCTGGACGACATAAAAACCTTTCAAAACAAGAAGAAAGCCAATAACAAAAGCAAAAATAGACAAAAAACTTGAACAGACATTTCATCAGACAGGATATACAGAAGACGCTGCAGCATATAAAGAGGTAGTCAATTACTAGCGTTAGGAAAACGCAAATTAAAGCCAGGATGAGATGAGGGTATGCTCCCTTAAAGTAGCAAACAAAACGAGTAAGTAAATACTGATGAGGACAAGTGATGGTGAGAATGTGGAACAACTGGGGCTGTATGTATGTTGGTGAGAATCTAAAATAATTCAACCACTCTGGGAAAATACTTGATAGTTTCTCATGAAGCCAAAGACATGCTTGTCATGTGATCCAGCGATCTCATTTCTGCATGTTCACCATAAAGAAATGAAAACCAGTGTTCACAAATACCCACACGAATAGTTATAACGGCTCTATGAGAAATAAACCAAGTGAATAGACAGATTGCGGGGTGTCTGTCCACTGGAATAGTTGCAGCAAGAAAAAGGAACAAACTATCGATACACACAATGGTTTAGGTGAATCTAAATGACATTGCAGAGAGGCAAAGAAACCAGTCTCAAAGGTTATATTACTTGGCAATGACACAAAAAAAGAAACCAATAATGACAGAGAATAAGCCACTGATTTCCATATGTTAAAGGTGGGGTGGGGTGGCTACAAAACAATAGCACAACTTTTTTGTTTTGGTGTATGGGGATGTTGGAGCTGTTCTGCTTCTGTATTGTGGTAGTAGTTACATAAAACTAAGCATGTGTTAAAATGTACAGAACTACACTCCCCCTGCCAATTTTACTATAGGTGAATTTTTTAAAAGTCTAAAAATAAGTGCAGCAATCAATTCTTCTTAAATTTTTGTTTTTACAAACAAGTGTTTCTTCTATTCTCATTGCAATCATCACCATCATCATCACCATCATCCAGGTAAAGTCTCTACAGCACACTGACCAACCCTTCCAGTCCCTCTCAGGCTCCTCTCTCTGAAATTTATGGTTGTTCTTCTAAGGTGGGAGAAACTTGTACAATTTGGAATTTTGTTCCCACAAAAGCTTAACTTTTTAATTACAAAATAAGCAAACTAGGGGAAACACGGCAAGCTTTTGAGTATATTGAAAGGAGTGACGTAAGGCGAGGGACAGTGGCACTGTTATGACACTGGCATTGTACTTATTATTTTCTATGATCTCACTGTGCTCACTCACACTCCAGCTCTGACAGTGTTACGCACATTATTCACTTTGTAAGACTTTTCCATCCTTTTTTAAACCTTCGCACCTAAAGTGTCCTGCATCGATCATGGACTATCACAGAATCCATCTCAGGCCAGATGTCAGGTACAGACACACAGAAGATTCACAATCGCGGCAGAAACAAGTCACTCCCTGTCGATCTGCTGGCCTGTCATGCTTTCTCTCTGCCTCTGTATTCTTTCTGCTGTCTTTCGCCCTGTGCCTCCACTAGATGCATGGAGTTCCCATATTTCTGGTTTCGACCTTCAGCTCCATTCCTGAGATTTAGATCATCTCTCCTATTTCAGCATGACATCATTCCAGACTAAACTGATAATGACATCTCTGTTTGGTAACCCTGGCAACACCCCTACTGGTGAACTAATCATTCCATGGACACATCATTTGCTAATAGAAAGCAAAGTCTTAGGCACTGTCAATCTTTGTTCCTGTCTTGCATATCTGCATCCTGTACCATTTCCTCTTAGGTCAATCACAGATGGTATCTCTGTTGCCACTAACTCAACCATATTTTAATCACATTAGTTAGTCCAGCTGTCAAGTGGCAAACAATAGCTTAGTAGTTTGAATAGTGGAGCTGAGATGGATATCTCATCACCAGTGGGTTTAATGGCTCAGGAATCGGAACTGGACCCAATTGATTATCTGGAATCCAACCCATGAAGTAGAAATTGACCTAGCTCAGTCAGTTTGGACTCCCGGTAAGCACCAGGATGTATTCTTCATTTTAAGCATCATATTTTCTCAAGACCACAAGAATACCTTCATGACCATTTATTAGGATTTGTGTCTTGATTTCCAGGAATCTTCTTTGATGAGCACTGTCAGAAAACAACCATCATAACATCCGCAGATATGATGATAACGTGCCCTGGGTTAAGTCTACCCCAACCCCAATTCCTATGATATCCATTATCTTGCTTTTCATAATGAAACAATCACAACAAGCCACCTTTATGGATGGATCTATAAAGAAATAAGCTTCCTTTACACAGGAACGCACACAGAAGGTGATGCCTTCTGTTTGTCCTTTCATGAATTTCCTAGCACGAAGACAAGGATTTCAAATAATGGATAGTTGATGGCAAGTTTTGTTAAATGAATAAAAGATCTTCAAGGTGAATGACAGCCGCTAGGCATGTAATTACCATAGGTAAAGGTAAAGGTAAAGGTAAGGGAAATTTGACCATATAGGCAGGATAAGTTAGCAGTACCAACCCATTTCCTGGGTAGCAGCCCAGCTCTCTGGCCCCCTGCTTCTGTCTAAACTTCTTCAAACAGTCTTCGCTGCTACCCAAAGGCAGGAGGATACTCTCTGAGGTAGAAGATCACAGCTGACACTCTTCAGATATACTCTGCTCTCAGATCACATTGGGGAAGGCAGGAAGCTTTCAAGCAAATACATGTAAGGTGTCAGGCAGTGTGGTGTGCCTTCTCCTGATGTGATTTTTAAAAAAAATCTCACAGTAATTCTGTGAAATTCATGATTGTATCTCTGTTTTCTAGGCGGGAAGACTAAGGTTTAGAGTCAGGGCCACCACAAGCCCAAGAGCTACTGAGATCCCTGGTAGACACACTTCCATGAGTTGATAAAAAGGACGCAAGCAGGTTTTCAACACTTACTTGGTCTCTGATCTGAAGATCTGTTTTGCAGTGAGCAACTTACACAGCTATACATGATGACCCTGCTCAAAAAAAATCAATAAACTTACCCAAGGTCATGAATTGTAAACCAAGGTTAAATTGATTGAATTTTATTCCTGTTTTGAGAAACTACCTACTGGTTAGTGAGTAAAATAATAATAACAATATTCAGTGGCATGGACCTTTGAGAGTTTTAAAGATTGAGTATATAAAAATATATATAGTTGATTTCTCCAAAGTCTGCTCCAGTTTCCTCAGACTGAGCACCTCTTTATTTTTGCATTTTGGGGTAGCTTTAAATTCAATATAGTCAGACCCCCCACTCACTTCTCCTCATCTCCCAATTTCAAGAGCCAGGTTGCATGATAGCCTTGCTTTTTGTCATAGAAAGGGCCCTGAAATATCGGTAGTGGAATCAGAAAAGCCACAACAGCATTAGAAGAACTCAAAGACACTGATTTTCTTTCAGTAGCTCAAATAGCCAACGCCTTCCAAAAATATCTGCAGCTTTGTTTAATGCAGATTTATAACTCGATTCCTAATAAAGCTTTATTTCTCCCAAGTTGTGGTGTTTAAAATTCACATGATGTAATGCTGTTAGCTAATGTTGCAATTTATTTCTATTTAAGGCATTACAGAGGGAAAACATAGAAGAATAGCTTGATGGGAGTGATTCAGAATGATATTAAGTGTTAATGAAAGTACAATAAACTAATAATGAGCTGGCTTTCCTGACCCAGGTTGGAGGGAAGTTTTCCCTGAATTCTGCCCCCCTTCTAATGGATTTCTAACATTGTGTCCCCTCTGAACATCCTTCTACTTCTGCATCATTTAGGTTTGGGCCCATTATGCGTCCCTTGTGCCTTCAGGAGTTGTGGGCAAGGGGTGTGCAGCCAAATGGGACATAACATATCTGTTGTATTAATAAGTGAACGAGGGTCCAGCACAGGCATGCAGACTCACTGGTATAAAATGCCTCTAAGGGACATATACCCAGGAAAATCATGGACATGTGTGCACGGAAAGCAACGGAGTACAGTGTTCATGGCAGCAAGTATTTTCATAGCCTGAATCTGAAGACTACCAGAAAGCCCACCAGCAGTAGCAAGTGCTCTGGGGGCCATGCATGCATCTGGGGCTTAGCAAGTCTTGCCTCCTTTTCTCATCTAGTTTTAGCTGATTCCAAACCTACAGCTATACCCTCTTCTCAGTCCCTGCATCCTTTGAAGGTGCAACAACATACATGACTTGTGAGAATTAAAAGTCATCCTTTCTAAATCCTTGACCCAGTGGTTGAGCTGCTAGGACCAACTTTGACAGTATTCAAAGAAGTAGAGATCTGATCCACTCCAAACCTCTAGGAATACAAGGAAGGGAAAACATTGCCTCCTGTTTGGGGTCTACTGCAGTCAATGAGATGATGCAAATGAGGCTCTTGGCACACGGGAGCCATTTGATTTCACATTGGCTATTGTGTTTATTAGCTTTTAAGCAAGAGAGATGTTTCGATAGAAAGTGCCGCACTTCTTGAAATTTCCTCAAATGTTGAAATGAAAACTTACCTTTTTCCTATGCTCCATGACTGCCTAATGTTTCTAGAACACATTCTTTAATGAGCCATTTCAAGGTCAACATTTTTTTTCCTGCTTCTTCTAAATTAGAGATGGGAAAACTAAACCTTATAGGTCAAAGATGGCTGCCTCAACTTTTCTTTGTAAATAAAGTTTTATTGGAACTCAGTGTGCATTTGTTTACATACTGTGGATGGCTGACTGCTTTTACACCTAATAGCAGTGGAGCTGTTGCATGAAGTCCTGAAAAATTTACTATTTTGTCTTTTCTAGAAGGTGTTCGCTATCTCTTGACTCATCTTCCAGGTATTCCCCATAGAGGATTGCTTCAGCATGACTGGGTCAGTGGCTTCTCTCCTGCTGCTAGCTCTCCCTTATTATAGTTCATGAGTGTTTGATTCAAACGTTTATTTTTTAAAAGCTCAACTCAAACCCCCTTGCCAAGTAGAAGCCTGGTTTTTCAATATCCACAGCTGGAGATGGTATCCCCTCTTAACCTACAGACTTGGTTCCTGCATTTCTTAAATGGCAAGTCACATTGCCTTGTAACTGTTCAAAGATCTCTGTTACTCCTGCTGGGTTGAACTTTGAAAGAAGAAAGAGAAGCTCTGGTTCAGAAATCCCTGGGCACGCAGTGGATCTGAGATGCATGTTTGCTGTGTTGAAGCACCAGGCAGAGGCATGTTTCTACCCCTCCTCATTTGTCCTCCTCACTCGGACCTAATGAGGAGGACTAACCACCCCAGCTTGCCTAACTAACCAGGGTGACAAACGACTTCAGTTTGCCTAACTAGCCAGGGAGACTAACCAAGGCAACTAAACCATCTGGTTGGCCTAGGATTGAAAGGTCTCCCGGGGCCTGAGAATTCAGTGCAAAACCAATACAAAACCAATCAGACTAGAATGAGGCGGTCGCTCCCCTTACCTTATTTCAAGCTACAGTAATTCCTGACCTCAAAAGCCAATTATGAGGAAAAGGTCCCCCTCTCTTACCTCTCCGTGCCCAAACTCATTTCCCTTGTTTACTTATTTTCCTTCATAATTGGGACCAGAAGCAAAATAATCATCGAGTTATGATGGCTTCCACCATTCTTATGCGTGCATCCTCATCCATTTTTGGAGATATGTAGAGACTTGTCTGCAAGGTCAAGAAAATGTGTGTTTGGATGTAGTCTAAAGGGCAAATGGTAGATTTCTCTTGGGTCCTGAATGAGGAAGTTATTTTTGGTCGGAGACAACATAGTATGGGAAAGAGACAGCATGACTCAGCAGGGGGCTCCCGTTCGCTCATGTGAAAGTCTTTTGCTTAAATATCTCAAATCTCTGGTGGATGCAGGGCAGGCTTCAGGGTGGTGTGTGTGACCTAGGCTTAATGTTCTGTGTTGCCATCTTGAAGTTCTAAGATTTGACAAGGGGCTCTGCGTTTTTCTTTTGCCTTAAGCCCCACAAACTAGGTAGCTAGTCCTACATGGAGGGGGAAAATTAATTCCTTTCAAACTTGGTATTTCTGGATGATTTGTTCATAAAGAGAACCAAGAGTAAACATGCTGATGGGGAAAGATTAGCATTAACATCTCAGCAGCTCATTCAATATTGCTTTATTTACCGAACTCTCTCTGAACATCTGCTGGGAACCAGACATTTTGTTAAGCACTGAAAGGATAAAACTCCCCCACTTTGAGACACGTGGCTTTGTCCCTGTACCAGCTGTGTGAATTTCAACTTATTTAATTGGTCTGAGCCTCCCTTTCCATGTCCATACAATGGGGAGATTGGGGTCTAACTCATACATTCCTTCTTGATAGGATTAAATAAGAATCTGGGCAGAAGAATATGTACCTTGTGATTTAACATCTTGTAAGTGTCTATGGCTCACATTCTCCTACTTTCATCTTCATCTTTATTAGTATATAATAATGCCTGGAAGATAGCTTTATAAAATACAGTGGGAGCTTCTAATGCTACCTGGTAAAAAGGAGATTGTGTAGGGTAGTTAAGTATACTGCATTGGAATTGGATCCTGTAGAATGACGAGGTGTTAGCTAGCTGTGTATTATGTACATAAATATCCAATATCCAAGGTAGCTTTTAATGCCTTAGAGCATTTCCCCACAGTGGTCTAACTATGCCTCTAGATCACTGGACATTGGAAGTGCAGGGGTGTTTTCCTAGTAGCAATCAGAGAAATCCAAAACTGCATGATGTCCCATAGTTATGATTGTAAGTGAGGAGTGCTAGGAATCAATAGGACCCACTGGTCAAGACCTCTGGATCTAGATCCCAACCTTGACCACTGTGAAGTTTAGAACAGCCTGCGCAGGACCTGCTCTGCAGGAAGAGACAGGATGTTGGCTGCAGGCCTTTTATTTTGTGACTCTCATTAGCACGTGGTGCTCGAGTACCTGCATGCTTGGCATTGAGAAGTGTATATGGGAAGAGTGTGTTAAAGGAGGAGGGGCCAGGGACCTTATAGTGCTGGGAGGTTCTGTGACACCTCTTCGCTGGCTGACTCAGATGTGAAGCCCACAGTTCACCTCTTGGAGTTTAGCCCTGAGTAAAGGTTCTACCTGAGGAGTGAAGTGGTGCTCACTGACATTCCACTTTGTTTTAGTGTGGTCTCATGAGAAAATCTATGAGAGCCACATGCTCCCCTGGAGTGGGAGGAAAGAGGCAAAAGTTGTGGTAAAACCAATGCAAATCAAGACATTGAGGGAAATGAGATGCTGAGCTCAGGGCAGCATGTCTTTAAGAAAAGTGTTGGTTGCCTCGCATTTTATTTCTCCTTTTCTCTGTCTTCCTTCCTTCTTTCTATTCACCCAGATATAATGAGTATCTCTATGTGCCTGTCATGGCTTTGCAAGTGTTAGCAAGGGTTAGGCTGAGCTACATCTCCCAGATCCCCCCTCCTTGCATGTTTATGGATAGGATGAGCCACAGGGGAGATCCTCAGGCTACGTGGAGGATGACAGACAAGCACCAGCCACTGCAGCTCACACACATCCCCACAGTGTGCCTGCCAACTCTCTGTGTTGGCATGAAGCAGCATTTAGGCTAGCCTTGCTTAATCTCCTCCAATTTTCCTTCAGCCTATTCAGTTTCTGTGCCAAGAATTTATTTAGCTTTCAGACACAGAGACTGGGTTCTGCAGTAGGTTTTGTCACCAAGGTCACAAGCAGTAATCATGACATGGGTTTTAGTCCATCTTCATGGTGACCCAGCTTGTCCTTGGAGCTTCTAATTGCCTTTTGTCTACCCTACCACCATCCATCTTCCTTTCTGGTCCACCTATCCTGTGGACCTCAAGCTTTAGCCCTCAATCTGGAGACAACAGCACTGTAGACATGGCTTAACCAGCTCTCACAGTTATGTAAGGCCAGTTCTCCGCAGAAAACTCTATAATGTGTGTGTACATTTAAATTTCTCTCTCTCTCTCTTCCCCCCCCTCCTATCTCCTCTACCTCCACCTATACCTGTCCACCCTAGTGACCCTCCTTCTCTGGTTGAAATCTGACTGACAATGCCAAATACACCCTACGCACATGGAAGACCTCAGTGAATTGTGATGGTTAATCTTTATTATCGAATTGATTGGGCTGAGAGACTAGTAAAGCACACTTCTGGGTGTGTCTGGGTGGGTCATGGAAGTGTGCCTTGGGGACTATGGTCCTTGGTCCCTTCCTCTAGGTGCTTTTCCTCTGTGCTTTGCTTTCCAGACACCATAAACTGAGGAGTTGTGTTCCACTACACCCTTCTGCCATGATGTTCCCGCCTTAGAGCTGACAGACCATGGACTGAAACCTCTGAAGCCATGAACCTAAATAAACCACTTTTTCTTAAAGCTGTGGATGGGGTGTCAGGTATTTTGTTCCCTTATTGGGAAAGCTAACAAATACAGTTATAAATAACAAAAGGTGGTACAAAGATTATCACTTACCCTGGACATTTATAGGACTATGTGAGTATGTCTCACATAAGACTGAGTCATGAGGGTGTTTATGATGTGACAATGTTTGAACTGACCTTTGATAAAGAAGGAGGAAGCAGTAATGTCATGGTCTGGTGAAGGACTTTCTAAGCACAGGCGACAGTGAGAGCAGAAGCCTGGAGGAGAGGCGGGGCCATCTGGAGGGTGGCTGAAGGGTGAGAAATGACAACTCTCCTATTGATTAATGCTTCTGGTGCCTTTTCCATGTCCCAGTACTGGATTCCGTACTTGCTTTGTATTGTTTCTTTTAGTCTTTCAATGATCTGTGCTTGCTATTATCTATTTTACAGTAGAGGAAACTGAGGCACAGAGATGTCAACTCTCCTAGCCAGGATCAGAGAATATGTGCATGTTGAAGCCAGCATGTGAAGCCAGGCATTCTGCTTGCAGAGCCCTGGCCCTAACCTTTCTGAAATATTGCCTACTTGTCTTATAGAACTTGTCCTGCTTACCATGTTTTTTGACAAGTTTCAGGAATGGTCACAGTCCTATGTCACAAGACCTAGAATTGTTGTATTCCTCACAAGAAACCAGAGACTTCAGAATCTTGTGCAGACTCTGGTGTAGAAATCTGCCATTTTCTGCTAGAAGTTAACTCTGAGTGCAGTGAGGCCAGCAGGTCACAGTCTTTTGCTGACATCCCAAAGTCGTGTTCCTGCCCCAGCTCACCTTGGCTGAGCCTTTAGGATCACTCAGAGTCAAGACCTGCCTCCAAGTCACCTAATCCTTTATCTGAGTATGAACTTAGAAATACCCGCCATGGCCTCCTTTGGCCATGACCTTGAGTGTCCTCCTGAAGGACAGGGCCCAATAGCTCTTCCTTAAACATCACTGCAATGAATGAGTGCATGCAGCCCACTCATGAAGATCCAGCCCTGAAATTCATACCTCAGCTATTAAGAGAACTTCTGCTTTTGGAGTTCATCTTCAGGTCTTTGGGTCCTTTAAGGCAGCAGCTTTTAGCTCACCCCTCAGCCCCGCCCCCTGACACTGGGCAACAATAGGGATTGTCTTGGTGCAGCCAAGAGTTTCTCTAGGGTGGTAAAAGTCACACTCTCTAATGAGAGACAGTGTGGGGACTAGATCCTCCAAGATCCAGAAAACCAGCCCAGTGGGTAACACCCTTGTAAAAGACTCTGATAAATAAATAAGCACGCCATCTCGCTTGTCTTCCCCTCTGCCGTGAGATGAAACAACTAGCGAATCCGCTGGCCAGTCTTGCTGTCTGTGGTCTTACAACGTTTGAACAAGGGAATTTTTGTTGAATGTTTCTCTGCAAGGACCAGGTAGTGAAAGACTCGAGCTTGGTCTGAATGTTTCATGCTGGTGGGTAAAAATACTTTGGAAAAAAAATTATTTTTTTATTTTGAGGTCTCATCTTTAACTTTCCTATGGGTCTTTGACAAAATCCTCAGGGAATTCTATAGAGTGCGTGTTGTCAGTATTTTAATCAGCCTCAGCTGTCAAAACTCTTGTAACCCGCCTCTTCTATTTAAAATGTGTCTTCTAGGCATAAAATAATTAAAGGTGCAGGGCCATACAGTAGGCTCAGAGCCACTGCAGCGTGACAAAACCCTATGGATAAAAGGTATTATTTCAGGAAGTTTTAAATATAAATTTTGTTTTGTCAGAAGGCTGCAGGGCACACATTTTCTATACTGTCAGGCTTGATAGTAACAATATTTATATTTCAAATAAAAAGATTAAATTGCAGTCTTACGTGTTTCTGGTTTTCGTCAATTTTTTGTACTAGTTTATCATAGTGCTGCATCTCAGTATGTCATCAGACTTTTTTTGCATGACAATACTTTTGTTTTATTGAAATATTATGCCTTTCACTGTCAATCTCAGGGTTGAAATAATGAAAGCAGACATCTCAGTCACTTGGGTTTGGTTGTTTTACAAACAAATGTCTTGCTTTGCACCTTGTTGGAGGTTTTGCAAAAGAAATGCAAAGCAAGGAAACCAAGCCAAAAAATAAACACTGCAGAGTGGTGTGTTTAGCACTATGTTTGAGACAGCTGAGAGCGTCTCACGTGGAGTTCTGTGTGCTTTGTCATCTCTGTGTGGAGGAGCTAACAGGGTCCAGACCCCTTCCTGCAGGGGTTGTGCGGCTGCTTTGTGTGATACCTGGTTGGCTGCCGAGTCACCGTTGTCTCCAAAGAGGTTTCTTTGCTGATGAGTTCCTGGGATTCTGACCTAGCTCAGTGTCAACCCTTCAGTGTCAACTTTGACAGAGCAGTTTGGGCCAGCAGGAAGCTGTATGGTGCACTTTTTGAGGCACAGCTTAACAGTGGCTGGGGTCTCTGGGCTGGCTTAGTTTGAAAGAGGGAGAGCCCAGGCCTTCTGATGGCAGCTTCGACTTTCCTTCTCCTCCTCCCCACTTGGCGTGTTGCTCTGCTGTGGAGAGTCCACCGGCTGATCAGAACTCTTCTCCCCACCTCTCAGGACGATGTGTGAGGCCTTTCCCAGTCACCAAACCCCAAAGGGAGAAGCCTCATCTCTGAAATGGCAAATCAGACACAGGCAGGAGTGAGTCCCTCTACGTCCTGGCAAACACCCCTAGTGGATCTCAACACTTACTCTACCAGAGGTTTCCTTAGAATCCCTCCCAATTGGGCTCCCTAGGTAGCTGCAGCCAGTAAACCAACCAGAGACCACAGTCCATCTTAGCTTTGCCGGCTCTGACATCTATTTTATGGGTACTGTAGCTCACTGCCTCAAATAAATCAGTTCAACTGTGCTGCAATTAACAAAATCTTTTCTTCTTACTTTTCACCCTCTTCTGCTCCTTCTCTTCCCCTTCTCTTTCTGCTTCCCCTCCTCCTTCCCTCCCTCTTCCTCCTCTTTGTTCATCTCTCTCTCCCCTCCCCCATCTCTCATTCTCTCTTACTTTCATTCTAGCACTGGTCATTGAACTCAGGGCCTTTGCACTGAGCTAACTTCCCAACCCCTTTTTATTTACATTTTGAGCCAGAATTTTACAAAGTAGCTTAGTGGCTAAATTTGGGCTCAAACTCACAGTCTTCCTGCTTCAGCCTCTCAGAATGCTGAGATTACAAGCCTTGTGCCACCACATCTGGCTCACAAAGTCCTTTCATATCTTGACTTCATTGTGGTGAGCTCCATTTTGCCAGAGGGAAAACCAGTACATGGGCTGGGGATTTAGCTCAGCAGCAAAGCGCCTGCCTGGCAAGTGCAAGGTCGTGAGTTCGGTTCCCGGCACCGGAGAAAAACCAAAAAAAAAAAAAAAAAAAAACCAAAAAAAAAAAACAAAAAAAAACCAGTATGTGAAGGAATTAAGTAACTTGTTCAAGGACATGGTCACCAAGAGACACAGACTGGGTCTCACAATTAGACATCCTAACAAAGATATTTTTGAGCATCTTTATATTAAAGAAAGGAAAAATGAAAGGAGCAATTACTTAAAACAGGTGTGAAAAGCCAGCTGAAGAACTGGACTGGTCCTCACTTACCAGATGTGATGCTGGTTCCTTCTAAAATTGGGATTCATCCCTGAAAAGCTGTAGGTGCAGTTAGTTTGCCTGAAGAGGTTAAATCTTTCTTTGGAGCAAAAAGAATAAGCATCTTTGTCATCGCCTTTCTGTCCTACTGACAATTGAAATAAAGTATTTTGCTAATAGGAAATTGGTGCCCCCTACATCCATAATGACATCATTTCAAAATGTGGTTGTCATTTTAAAAATAGCAACCACCTTATGCTGTGACAGAACTTAACATTTATGAAGGATTTCTCAGGAGCCAGGCACTTTACTGTCAGTTTGCCTTGCATTATTGAATTTGTCCATGCTGGCCAACCCTAAGATAGAGGCTACCCTTATTCTCCTTGGAAAGAAAGATTGGAATGGCCATAGGACTTGCCCATATCCATCCAGTATATGAAGGACAGAGACAAACTCCACATCTCCCAGGTTTAAACTAAATCTTTTCACTGTGATGCTTTATATTGTAGATGGGTCTTACATTCTATACTTTGCAAATAAAGAAATTAAGATATAGAGAACGAAGGAAATCATCAAAGATTATACAGCCAGGAACTCAGTGGGAAGAGCTGAGCTGAAATACAGACAGATCTCAGACTGTGCTGGAGATGGATGTAGGATGGAGAAGATAGAGAAGTAAAGGCTGAACGTGTGTGGTCAGAAGAAGCTGGGTACACTCTCTGCGCTGAAGTGGAAGCTCCCAGATCAAGTGGGAAGCACTTCAGGTAAACTTCGTAGTTCACGTTAGTTCACCTTGTGTTCATCCTTGCAGAGCATCTGAAAAACAGGAGGTTATCTGAGACAGAATACTACATGAAGGGAATGGTAAAGTCCTCTGCCACTCTAGCTAGTCCTGTACAAATTTCACACCTTCAGATTTGTGGGCACCCAAATCCTTCTTCAAAAACCATTTCACCCTGAAAATTAATGCTGATTGTTACTAAATACAGTACTTCCAAAAGGAAAATGGAAATGTTCAGGAGCATAATGTTCCTTCTTTCTTGGAGTTTACTCTTTTTATTTGGTCTCCAATATTCCTTTGCTGCATTTAGCCCCCAAAGTGATTGAAGGACATTATAAGAGAGGAAGAAAATGATAAGAGAATGTGTTTCTTAAAGCCTATTCCAGTAACCCAGAATGTAGCAGGGTAAACACAATAAATGGCCATGTGGACAGAATTAAGCAAAATAAACAGCACAGAAAAATTCAGCAGAAAACCAAAGTGGGAGGAAGGGGGAACAAAACGCCTGTTTTAGTTATCTCAGTGGCTTAAAACAAAACTGTTTCACTGTTTCTCACTCCTCTGGGTTGACTCTGGGATGGTTCTTCTGCTAATATTACTTGGGGTCTTTCATTTTATCCTAGTCAGATGATGGCTGGGGAGACAGTGGTTAAGAAGGCTCCCTTCACCTGCCCAGTACCTCAGCAAGAGTGGCTTGAAGGCTGGGCTGAGCTGGGCTTTGATATGGTTGGGTTTCACTCTGTACAACTCTTCATGTGGCTTCTCTACACGATGTCCCCAGCAAGGTCGCCCAACTTCTTCCATGGCACTTTAGAGCTCTTGAAAGCACAACAAGGAAAGCTGTTATAAAGTCTTGGCTGCAACAGTCTGTAGGTGAAAGTGAAGTCAGGAGCAGCCCTTCCAACTGGGAGGCCACTACATCAGGGCCCCAGTAGCGGGAGATGAAGTTCATGGGGGTCTGGTTAACAGAAGACCTTTCTTCAGTCTGGGCTCCAACATCAATTCAAAGGTGACCTTTTTGCTTTTGAATTAAAACCCTTGCTCTTTAGCATAGCTATCAGAACCTCTCACATCCAGCCTTTGTCTGCTCAGTCTCAGGCTGCCATGCTTCCTCAGTACATGAAATCGTATTTCTCTAAAGCATCATTTTGTTTAAATACCTCATTGTCAGCTACCAATGGGATTTCCAAGGATCAATGGGATTTCCAATGTCAATCCATACTTACACTGGAAAAGACAGTTCTTATGACTCTTACTGTTGATCCATGACAAAGTAAGAATGACTAATTTTATTCCCTGGGTTTTTTAAGGCCACAGAATGATGGAAGTGAAAGAGAAGATGGAAGAAAAGGAGAAGCAGTCTACTTCATGAATCATGAACAAAGGGCAGGCATGATAGTTTGAACCAATGATCAGATAAGCACAGGCTTAAGGATTCTGGAAGAATTTTCACACACACTCACACACACATGCTAATATGATAGAAATTTGGAGTCAGACATTCTTAGAGAAAGTTTTTACTCTCCATGGCTAAAACATCCTGACTCCATGGAAATTTGTTTGTAATATCACCTATCTAAATGTATATTGCCAGAGCATTTCCCGGGAGATAAACCCTGTATGCTGTTTGCATGTCATCTGTCAACTGCGCATGTCAAGAGGAACAGAAGTACTGGCTAAATCTGACTCATCCACTCCACTTGGCGTGTTAGATGCTTATCTCTGTTTATCTTTATGCCTTCAGGTATTGAGGGGCAAAGGACAATTTAAGCCTAAGGAAAATGGGGGTGGTGAGTAGAAAGATACAGAGAGCAACAGTAAAGGGGAGGAAGAGAACCTCACAGAGGATGGGAACTGGGATTGGATATTGTTAATGGAAGTGTTTTTAGTCAGCTTTTTTCGTCCCTGAGGCACAATACCTGACACCCACAACTTAGAGGAGAGGTTTAATTTGGCTCAGAGATCCGGTGTTTCAGTCCACAGTCAGCTGTATCCCAAGCAGAAGCATCATGGCAGATGGGCCTGGAAGAGCAAAGCTTCTTAGTTCATGTTGGTCAGGAAGCAAAGCAAGTGCCAGAGCAGTGCCAGAGAGGGAGGGGAAGGGACCTGACAGAGACCCCCAAGGTCACTCCTCCATGACTCACCCAGACATGCTCAGAGTGTGCTCCATCTGTCCTGTGAGGCTCCCCAGGCTGCCCATGTAGACACTCCACCATAACTACCATGGGAAGCAAGAAAGTCCCACCTTCCTGGAGTCACACCAGCTTTTGTGTCTCACTCTGTACAGGTCTCCTTCATGCTTTCCTTCACTATGTTACATGTGATCCAAGTGAAGCTATACCGTGGAATACTTTACATTCTTCATACCCACAATTTCAGACTGCAAATTCTTATGTTCAATTTCCATGCTCGTAGGGGGAGGGATCTGATTAGAACAGACACCCACCAAATACTTCTTTCAGGGCCAAGTAGTCAATTGCAGTATAAAAGGACATAGCATTTTGGTAAGGACTGGGGACCTCATTTGTGACCACATGGTTTGGAATCCCTTTCATATATGTTGTGAGGGAGATTTTCTCAGATAAGAGAAAATGGGATGGATGGGGACATCCTGAAGTACTGACTAAGCCTTGTCATTTTTGGTGGAGAAGAAAATGGAGCCTTAGAAACTCTGCAGGGTGGAGGGTACACTCTTTGTCACACCTTGAATTCAACATGCTAATAGGCCACTAGCCAGTATCTACTTCTGCACAGTCATGCAATTATTTCCAAATACCAACCTTTTGTAGTCATAGAGGGTACCATCATCATGACATGTCCCACAATCCACTGATTTCAGTGTTGACAGATGAGGGGTGAAAGATACAAGAAAAGGCAGGCCCAAAACTCCTGGAGGGGACATTGCTAACCTCCAGTTTCATAACCAGAATGTCATGAGGATAGAATCATTAGAAACAATTTTTTAAAAGTGGTTTTTAAACAGATGATTAATAGACCTGAAATTACTGGAAAAGAAAGGTTTGGTTATCAAGAGCCAAAAGAGTCATTCCTAAGCTTAGGTAGTAACAGATCCTTGGACAGTTTTCAAAGTTTTCCTCCATTTAGAAGAGTATGGTGGAGACCATAATAGTTCACTTCAACTCCAGGCTTCACTGAGAAACTTAAATCGTCTATGTTGTATAAAAAAAGAAAAAACCAATATTCTAATTGTGTGAAATCATAGAATGGGTGTTTATTTTGTAGATATATCCCATGAAAAAGAGGGGGGATGTGAAAGATACGAGGGGACTCAACAAAGTATAGAGAAAATAGAACCATTTGCAAAACTAACTGAGCAAGGATCCTGGGTTCAATCCCCAGTACCTCAAAAACAAAACAAAAATTTAAAAACAAAAAACCTGTAGCCAGGCTATTGAACAGAAACTAGTAGACTTCTAGAACCAGATTAAACTAGGCTAGCCCTGGTCAACCAACCAGAAGGGGAGTGGTCAGAATATTATCTAATTATAGGTCATTTGTAAATCAGTTTCCTAGGACCTGCCAAATAGGGAAACATACTGTTAGATGCTTCCTGAGTGAAAAATTAAAAGTGGGGTAAGTTTGAGGAAAGAGGTAAAAGTTTGCCTTGCACTAAAGTCATGCTTAAAGGAGGAATTTATCTTCCTATTAAGGGCTCTTAGTTATAGGAAGAATAATGCCTACAGTGTAGAAAATTAGCATACAAAGTGAAGATTCGGTGCTTTTCTGGGGAAGAAAACCAACAGCGATGAATGAGGTAGGGAACAATATGCTCAAATCCAACTCTGCACATGGACTGTTATTGATGACAATATCAAATTAATAAAAAAAACTTGCTGGTTTGATGATAAGGAAGCTGTCATTTTCCCTGCTGAGATTGGCATGCTTCGTGACATCAGTATAATTGATGTCTGTTCAATGATACCCAGATCTGTCCCAGAATCTGTGCAAGAATATCTGATAGTTGCATCAAACTTAAAAGTGAAATGCAGAGAGGAGAGTATCCAGATGGTCACAGATGTTCTCAGATAAAATAAGATGAAAAAAATTGTTGAAAGCTGTTTAACAGATGTCATATTCAACAAAGAAATGGTTCATTGTTCATGTATTGGTTTTGGAATGATCCGGACTGGGTTGGCAGGGCTGGGCCAGGCATCTTCATTACCTTCTAGAGGCACTTGCCTTAGCCCTGGAATAGATTGGTGGAATCAGTACGGCTTCCTGCAGTAAAAATATGCTTTTCCTCTTGCATCATCTGTCAGCATTTGTTCAGCATGAATGAATGCTTTTCTTTTAACTTTGATCATTAAGTCAGCTCAAAGGAGACTGCACACCCAAAGGGTCAGATCTTTGCTGCCACTACACTTTGTAAGGTTTTAATTTCTGATTTAAAATCAAAGACAAATATGGCAGGGGAAACAGGTGAAGCCACACTAGGCAACAATTCAGTACAAACTACCACCCCTCTTAATGAACTGTGGGATCTCCAAGGAGAATTGCGCATGGCAAAGCACCCCATAAAGCTATCTACAGCAGTTTGTTTGGGGTAGAGGTCACCATGCCTATTCCTTTGTGTGTTGTCTGTGACCACGTTTGCATTAGGACAGCAGAGGTGAGTCACCGGGACAGAGCCTGTATAGCCCACAAACTGCAAAATACTGACTCTTTAGTAGGCTTTTGTATAAAAATATGATTCGTGGTTGATCTCTGGTTTAGAACCAGAACTGTCAGGAAGAATTTTTTCGATCTAAAAAGGAGCATATATAGAAGCTTCCTCTTTTTTTCTTACAAACATTATTTTTTTCTTCTTGGTGCTTGCAAAGATGTGTACAACTTAGTCTGTCATCAAAATGCTTAAAGTATAATGAATAAAGTATTTTGTATCCAGTGGGCTTGGCTTTACTCTCACTGTTCTTGTGACAAAGTATTGTTAGAAATAGCTTACATTTATTGAATTCTTGCTGTATATGGCAAACTCAGTGGTGAATACTTCATCTGCATCATCTTATTTACTCCAAACCATGCCAGCATGCAGTAGCCATTACCCCATATTACAGATGAGAACACTGAGGCCTGCAGGTATCACATCAGCGGTCCAAGGTCATAAGAAGAAAGCGATGGATGGATAAGTGAAATCTAACTTTGCTGGAAGCAAAGTTCAACCTCTCAAAATGGATAGGCTGAGTGTCTGAGCTTCAGTTCCACTCAATACACGTCTTGTCTGTGCTTGATTTCTCCCTGACCTGGTGAGTTGTGGGGAGCATGGTATGCTTTAAGCTGAACTCAGCATTGCCCTGGCCTCAGGCTCAGAGGCTGTGTCTAATTCCCACATTGTGAGTAACAACTTCTCACCATAGTGATGCTGGGAGAACCATCTCACGGTCCCTGACTTGCTGCCGTGGCTTCCCAAATATTTGTCTTTCAGGAATGGGCAGTGAGAAAACGGCATCTAAGGACTTATATTTCTCAAGTGAAGAACACATATGCATTGGTGTTCACGTCCTACTCTGAGTCGTTACTTTCCTCTAGGAAATTAAATGAGGTGATACCTACAAAGTACTCAGTGTGTGCTTAATTACTGCCATCCTTTACGATCATGACCTCACGCTCAGACACTTGACACGTGTTAGCCTCCCTGGATCCTAAAGGAAGGCGCCTAAATTTCCATTCTGCTTTCTTTGGACAGTGAGGACACAGAAGCTGCTTAAACAGCGGATAAGGTTTATTTGACAAAGCAGTTTTAAGCCCAAAAAGCCCCAATCAGCCCCATGAGGCAAATGCCTCTCAAATCAATTCTGTGGAGTTGGATGGCTGGGTCTGTTACCTCACCGTCAGCTTTCTTGGATCTATGGGGGAGAAAACTTTCCTTCTGCCCCACCTCCAAGATCTTTTTTTTTTTTTTTTTTTTCTGGAAGAAAAGAATTTAAGGAGAGAGAGCCCACAATCCAGGGGTCAATGAATTTCTCCAACAGAAGAGCTAGCTTGTTGGGACAACCCAGTATCTGACACTGCCTTCTGACAGAAAACTTGTTTTAACAGGTTTTAAATCCATGTTTCCGGTTTCCCATCTTCTAGTAGCTTGTGTGTCTCAGAGAAAAATGGCGCCACAGTGTCAAAGAGGATTAGTCCTCTGGACATGTCCTTTTCAGGCAGCTATCAGTCCATGGCCCTATTTGGCCAATGGGAAACAGGAAGTAGTTCGCTGGGGGAGAACTTTCTAGAATTGTGCTGTCCAACAAGGTCACCATTAGCCACACGTGCCTACTGCCTCCTTGAAATGTGTTGAGCCCACATTGATATCATTTCTCAAACACTTATATAAAGAAATGAAGATAACTTCTTAGGGTCTATTTTACTAGTGCTCCACATTAAAATGCTGGTATTTTGTGGATACAGGTGGAATATCCCTCATCTGAAATGCTTGGGACCAAAAGTACTTTGGATTTTATCAGATTTTGGAATATTTGCATATACATAATGAGATATCTTGGGACAGGACCCAACTCTGTATGTGAAAGTCATTTGTTTCATACACACCTTCTACATAGACCTGGAAAGGAATTTGATGCAGTATTTTCAGCCAGGGGTTAAGTTTTCACCTTGTGGCACCATGCTGGTGCTCAAAAAATTTCAGGCTTTTCAGATCTCCAGATTAGGAATGTTTTTGTATTGAGTGAAAGAAAACATACTTAAGTAAGTATAATTTCACCTAGGTCTCTTTAGTTGTTTTATATGTGAATACAGGAAAATATGACACTGCATCTGTGGCTCCCATACACTTTTCACCAGACAGGTGTTTCAGAGCAAGTTGCTCCTGTTCTTCTGGACGTCACGTGTGCAGACAGAGGGTGGGAGCTGCTGCAGCCTCCTTGCTGTCAGCCTGTGGGCAACGGTAGCACAAGCAAGAGGACAGAGTGAGGAGGCAAAGCCAGCACCTGATGTTCAAAACTCCTCTCCAGTCTCAGTTCTGTGACCCAATAAGGATCCTTACTATTCTAGCAAGTATGAAACAGGAGTTTCTCTTACCTGCTGTTCAAGGCATTTCTGCTTGTCCTTGCCTGGAGGCTTTGTTTCCCCACAGCGTAGGGAGCGGGTGCACTAAGGTAAGAGTGTTTGAAGAGAAAACCTGGCATCTCCCAAGTCTGTGGCTAAGCCCCAAATGTGCCGGCCAGGAAGCAAAGATTCAGCTCCTGTGAGACAAGATATGAAGGTTCTTCTCCAGAGGCTGAACAGTCAGTGATGCTGTACAGCTTGCAGCCCCTTGGTGAAGATAAACTCCTCAAAGGGGGTACAAGGCAACGCAGAGCTTATACTTCCCGGCTTTCACATCTTTCCATCAACACCTCTGGGAAAGATGAGGCTTTAATAACCTGGACAAAGTGAATGATCGTGCCAGCAGCTTCCCTTTGTCCCTCCCTGGGACTTGCCATCCTTCTACTCCCTGCCCCTACCATGGAAGGCAGTGTTTATTAACAAGTTTTCCAGCCTGGATCTCAGTTTGGTTCTGCCAGTGATGAGCTCCAGCAAGACACAAGGCGGGAAGAGTGCGGTTAGGATACTTGTCCTTGTGAATCTCTCCCTATAGGTTATCAAGAGCTGGCTGCATCCTTTAACTTAAGTTCTATTTCTATCAGTGGTTTGTCTTTCCACAGGTGCCTTATTCATGTCCCTTGCCACTCCAGGTCTCATGAGATAATGGTACTCCTTTGTTACTAAACCTTGCAGTTTATGTGTACCCTGATCAATTGGTTATCAATAGTCTTTTAATTGTCAACAGTCTATGAATTATCAAAGTTATCTATGAATTTCATTAGGATTTACAATAAGGATTCCAGCTCTTTGGTGGTTTTCCTTTGACTAAATTATGATACAACATCACCAAGGCTTCACAGTGCCACATTCCAATATGGCGGACATCCTCTGAGCAGTAATGGGAATGTGATTGGTGACCTAGACAGGAAGATGAAGAGAATGGACTCAAGGAACCAGCCATATGCTGTTGGAGAGGCGATACAAACCCTTCTAGCTGATAGTGTTTTGAAGTTGGAATGTCAAGTTGGAGAGTCAAGGAATGAGAGTCAGAATGTCTTGAGGTTCCTTTTTGGGTTGGGATGGGCAAAATAAGTGTGTCTTCAAATCACACTAATTTTTAGCATGTTTAAGCTGCTGATAGAATTTCTAGCATCCTGCCCTTAAACTTCTATATTATAGTGAATTAATAGTAAATAAGATCCCTGACAATGCACAGGGACCAAACCATCATTGTGGACCATGTGTTGACTACTCTTGACTTGGGTAGGTAACCAGGTGCCATAGTATGGTGCAGCACACAGCAAAACTGGAAGGTTAGAAAAGTTTATTTGGACATTCTTATCTCCCTCTCAACTTTACTATGCATTTTTCTTGAGCCTCTTCCTCAGTTTTTCAATCCTCAGAGACTATTGACCTAGTAATTTTCCAATGTGAGTTGGAAAGACACAAAGATTCCTTTTATCTTTTTATGCTATTGAAAATTTCTACCAAATAACTGTAACCAATATTTGTGTCTTTAATTTTTTTTTATGTTACTTAAATGCCTTGTCCTAAACAGTGGTTTATGTGAAACTGAAGATTTGTTAAGTGAAGTACACATACGGACAGATACATAATAATAAGAAAAGCCATGGACCAATTAAAAAATCCAGGTACCACTTCATCTCTGGGGACCCCATCAAGGGACCTAGATTTCTGTTAGACAGAAAACTCCTGTGTGGTGACGGAAATGTTTGTCTGCGCTGTCTGACAGAGCAGGCACCAGGCATACGCAGCCACTGGCACCTGATATGTGGGAAATATGGCTGTGAAACCGAATGTTTAAAATTTAATTTTGATTAATGTAAATTTAAATAACCACATGTGATGAGATGCAGCCATCTTGATCAGCACAGGGCTAGAGTTTCTGTATTTAATCGCAAATCATACCAGAAAGGATGAACCTGGGGCCAGAACTGCATGTTGTATTTTTTCTTACTTGTTCTTGCAAACCCTGGGAGGGAAGCGCTAGCTCATTCTGGTAGTAGACACAAGTCAGAGCAGGGAAGGCGTTCCACTGCATCCTTAAATACACAAACAATGAAGCCTTCCTCTGTTATTTACAGAGAGAGAGAGAGAGAGAGAGAGAGCGAGTAAGAACTGCAAGTGAGCAAACTGTCATCCAAACCCAACTCCACTCAAGATTTAAAAGGTTGACATTTCTTTTTTCCCCTTCTCTCTTTTTTAAACACCCAGTCCTCCTCATTAACCAGATATCTTTATTCTCTAAATATTTACCACCCAAACGAAATTTACAGTTTAATTTGCTGTATAAAATCATTTATTGACTGATAAACCTCATTACTAAGCTCCAGTGCAGCCCCTGGTACTCCCGACAGTTTTAATTCTTGTAGCAGCAGGCTACTGCGCGAGAAAAACAATCCTGTCAAATTAACGGCGGGGGTCTAAATTATTCAAATACACTAAATCCATGCAGAACGTTCCCCTGCTCATAATTTTTCTTTTGGAGCCAACAATTAACTGGCAATATTCTACCTTAAACAATGACAGCCATTCTAAGAGAATTCTGGGAACAGAGGACATTCCACCTTCCCATGTGTCCTTCTGGTCCTGGGGGCACTGCAGCGACCTTTGAGCGAGCCCCTGTGGGGGGTTTTCTTGCCCAAGTTCCTTACCTCTGCAGAACACGCCATGCCCCACGTCCTCTGTCCTGGCCCCCAGGCCAGAGCCTGCATTTTGGTTATCACCGGTGTGTCAGCGGCATGAGCATTTATAGCAGGTGTGCATCCGCCTGCAATTAGTTAATTGCACATGCACCTTTCTGCTTGTGGGAGTAAAACGTGCCTCCAGTTTCCCCCTGCACATGCAACCCAACTAATTATTGAGCTGCTGATTCAGAAGACAGACCCACCTAATTGAGCCTGCACAACAGAATATATTTTTTTAAATCCTGTAAAAATTACCTTAGCTTGAAAACAACATATCCTAGAAGAAAATCATTCCCACCGAGGGAGATCCGTTATGGCCTGCACACCGAATGACTTTGACTCCTGGTGGACCTTGTTTGTTTCATCCACAGTGTGTGACCCCTTAACTGTGGTGGGTAACCGGGCATAACACCCAACCTCAAGTTCTTAAGCAGGAGAACATTACAGTGCTGATCTTGATTGCTCATGCAGGTATTCATTCTTTTATCAAATATCGACTGTCGACTGTCTACCAAGTACAGGTTACACAGGAAGCATCAAGGTCATCAACATGGAGACACCAAAGGATGATGCTTAGTGGGAAATGACACTCACACCTTTTGGGCAGGATTGGTCAGAATGGGAGAAATCGAGGAAGTTTGTTAAGAATGCAGATGAATCGGACACTTCCCAGAGAACTTGAATCAGAATCTCTGAGCAGAACCCGGGAATCTGCATTCTAACCAGGCAACTCTGCAAGAAGTGCCTCAAGAAAGCATCAGGTGTTAATGGCCATACGAGAAATGCCAGTGCAGTGGGACAGATGAGATACCCATTAAATATCCGTGAGACTTAGTGCTGTATTCAGAGACCCTGTCAAAGACAGCACAGAGCTGAAGTGGTCTGGTAGGGACGCTTTTCCCTCTAATATGGTGGCCCTACCCGTGGTGTTCCTAAAGAGCTTTCCCACTGTTTTCTACTATTCTAGTTTCACTTCTCTTATTAGATAGTTTATTTCATAGTAGTTTTAGGTTTATTGGAAAGTTGCATTGAGGGTACAGAGTCTTCATGAATCTTTGTTTTTAACATCGTGTGCTAGTGAGATTTATTTAATGCCATTAATGCATCAATAATAATGCATTATTACTGCTAATCTCTCTATTCTGCTTGGATTTCCTTAACTTTTAATTGGAGGTCTTTCCCCACCCAGGGTACCACAGTACATTTAGCCATCCTGTCTCCTGAGGTCTGTCTTGGCTCTGTTAGTTTCCCAGGCTTTCCTGGGTTTGGGTTAAATTGAAAATTTAAAGTAAGGGCCAGGTATCCTGTGGACCATCCCTCAGATGAAATATGGCTTTTGTTCTCTGAATTGAACTGGAGCTATGAGCTTTGGGGTGAAGCATCTAAGTGTAAAGTGCTGTTGTAACCACTTTGTGTCACATTAAGGACATACTATCAGAGTGAGTTATTGAACTTGAGCAGCTGGCTGTGGCACGTTTGGTCAGGTGTCCCCAAGGTGAAGTTACTTTTTGACCCTCCCTTTCCATATTGTCCTCCTTCAAAAGAAGTCAGTGTGCGTAGACCACACTGAAGGTGGGAATGCTGTTTTACCTCCTTATTCACGGAGTATCTGTGTAAATTATCTGGGATTTTTTTTTTTTTTTCTTTTTGAGACAAAGTTTCACTATTCAATTCAGGCTGACCTTGAACTTACTTTGTAGCCCAGCCTGGCCTTGAACTCACAGAGATCCTTCTGAATCTCCTGCCTCAGCCTTCTGATTTTCTGGAATAACAGTCATGCACCACCACACCTGGCCTTAATTACCTGGAATTCTGTATAGGCGATTTATACATTCTCCTTCATTTATCTGTTTGAGCATTCATTTGTGTTCTTATGGATTTATTGTCATTTATGTTATACTTTGGGTTATAACCTGTCTTAGTTACTTTTCTGGTTGCTGAGACAAAATACTCAAAACCCCAAGTTAAAGGAGAAAAGGTTTATTTTATTCACAGTTTGTGAAGGTTTCAGTCTACAATCAACTGGCTCCAAGGCAGGGTGGCACATGGCAGAGGGGCACCAGTTCATGGCAGCAGAAGACAGAAAAAAATAACAAGAGAGCATGAGACAAGTCTCTTTCTGTCCTTTATATTGTGTCCAGTCTGCCAGGATAGGGTGGTGCCAATCCAATCAGTGGATAGATCCAGCAATCACTCACTCTTGGTCTCAGTGCCTTTAATCCCAGCATTGCACTATGAATCAATCACACATTCTAGACCCAGCCATCCCCGAAAAATCCTGTTACCCATAACTGCATGTCATAAAATAACCCAATACTAAGTTGTTTATTTTTCTTGCTCAAATTGTTCCAGCTTTGGTCATTGGAACTCCTTAAATTGGCTCTTGTGTTCCTTTGATAGACGTTATAGTTTTGTCCTTTGAGCACTTTTACTTTCTAGCACTGGAGGACACTTATGACTCATCATATCATATATTCATATAATAAGCAAAGCACCCGTATATTTTCTTCCTGATCTTAGGAGCTTGGGTTTCTTTCCTTGGAGAATACAAGTGAGATCTAGACACCAAGATCCAAACATTGTGTGTGCCTCTCACTATTACAGTGCCATTACTTTTAGGTTCTCCTAGAACTAGGGCAGAGCTAGGAAATACAAGTACGTCCACACACCTGTGGATATATACATATTTACATCTCTGTCTACCTGTCAGTACATTAAGCTAAACATGAGTCCATACTGCTGTCTCCAACTAATTTATTACCCCATACATCTGTCTGGCTTTCCCTTCTTGCTTATCTAAAAACTTCCACCCTTGATAATGAGAAGACTGGTCCTATCACTTGCCACTATTTACTTATTCATTCAACCTCAGCGAAAATCTGTCCATCTATCTATCTATCTATCTATCTATCTATCTATCTATCTATCTATCTACCCTGATAGGGTACCCTTTTTATATAATGTCCATTTATAGCTAGAACAATGTCTGTTCCCTGAAGCACACTTTGGAGCACTCTGGTTTGCAGGAATTCCTCCATAAGGCTGCTAACTAGAGATGCTGTATGTGCTCTGGGCCGTCCCTTCCTTCCTCTGATCTGTCCTTTCAGATCACAACTCAACAACAAATCGGCAGCCACCGCCAAGTTTGCCCTAGATTAGTATCAGCTGCCCCTGCCTTCTTGGGCTGTATTAGAGGTATCAGCATCCACTCAAGAGTTTATTTTTGGTATCATGTACCTAGTCTGTGCTAAGGACAGGGATACAGAGATCAGTGCAAAGATGTCCCTGTCCCAAGTGGCTCTGTGATAAACTGGGGAAAGGTGGGAGAATCTTGGCCCTTGTGTCATTTTGCCATTGTCACTTTACTTCTCTAAATGACATCATGAAGGAGCACAGGGTGTTACCATGTCTTGAAGGATGAAGCCTTCAGCCAACCTGGGAGAGTTGAGACAGCTTCCTACAGAAGCAACTCTGGTTGAGTCCTGAAAACGACCGATTCTTGTCACATGCGTCTATGGAGTATTGGAATATCGGCTGGCACTGAAGACATATGGAGGAGGGAAAAAGAAAACCAAGGTTGCTGGTCTCATGGAGACCCCATTTAAGCAAGAAATTCAGGCATTTAGTCACATAAGTGACAGTTAATCAGGTGGGGACATGGTGTTTCAGCCCTGAGATCTAGCCTGCAAAAATTGCCTTCAGTTTTCAAATCTCTGCATCCAGCAAGTCCCTGTGGGACGACTCTGCAAAGATTTCAAAGCCCCTGGCTTACGGGGAGCTGTGTGCTGACGCCTGTGTACCCAGCATGGGGGCAAGGGGAGGGGATGGGAGTGTCGGTGGGGCAACATCCATTTGATCCTTTTTATATGTAAATGTGACTTTAAATAATATTTTGTAATGACCTGCATTCCGGTTAGGAAATATCTCTTGATGATTAATCTTTCTCTCTGCAATTACGACAGCCTAGTGATCTTGTTAATTAATGCCAAAGAGGGTTTTTCAGCACCTCATTAAAGGTTTTCCCTTTCAGGACACCCAGTGCTCTGGTGCACAGCCAGGGGCAGAGAAAGCCATTTTCTTGTGGGTAGAAACTCATCTTTTGATCCTTCACATTCCCCTTTTCCTCCTCATCTCCTTCCTGTGGGAAGTCTTTCTCCTTGTTTTTATGTCTCCTCTTCCTCCTCAGCTCTGTTTTCTTCTCCTTTGCCTTCTTTCATTCTAGTACACAATGGCTTCTAGTTATGCTGAAACATTGTTTTAAATACATTCATTAACTGTGGTTCCTCTATCTCCAAGAAGGAATTTGGGAATCTTCTATTTAATTCAGTACCTTTTATTTAGCAAGTTTGGTTGAGCATTTTCTCCCCTCAAGGTTCATTAGTAGCACCAGAAAATCACAGTGAACCAAAGCAAGATCTTGTGTGTACATGCTTAGTTTTGTGTTATAAAAATAAAAAAAAAAATGAACTAATGAATGATGGAAGGGTTCTTTAGTCTAATAAACTTTGCTAATACTATATATTTTATCCTAGGGGATTGGGAAAAAATAGCCTGAAGGCCAAATCCTGAACCCTGCTTGTTTTATAAATAAAGTTTTATTGGCACAAAGCCACACCCATTCGTTTACATATTCACTGTGGCTACTTCTTCCCTGCTGAATGAATACTTGTAGTAAACACCACTTGGACTTCAAAACCTGAAATATTTACTCTTTGATCCTGTACAGAAAACTCTGTTGGTCTCTGTTCTCTTCTGTCTTTGGGGATTCTGAGGGCCTATTGTGCATTTACAGAGAATAAAAAATCTGGAATGAGTATCTTGCTTAGTTTTCTTCCATCCTTTTTTCCCCTAAATATATTTGATCTTAGAACCCTCTTTCAACTAATCTGTGTGTGAATCAGTTTCAGGGCATGTGCCCTGGAAGCAGCGTTCAGCTCTGAGGTTCTCTTTCTCTGCTTTATTTCAGTGTGGTCACCATCACGGCCTCCGTCTTCTGAAGGCATTGGCAGTAGAGCCAAATATTTCAGCCCCTATCAACATCCAGCTGTCCTCTTAGCCTCTGTGAAAATTTCCTTCCAGTCAGAGTAAGAGCAAGGCTTTGCCTGGACTCCAGTAAGAGTCCCTTTCTCTTTCCAGGAGTAATGGTGTGTGGAGTCCAAGCCCAAGTTCATGACAGAACCAGTCGGGCTGTTTTCCTGTCTACGAGTTTTCCACTCTTGCTTCATCTGACTCTTCTCAAAGAAAACTCGTTTGGGTTGTGGTTTATGTTTCTGAGCCACTGTTGAAACTGAGATTAAATTGGTCTGACCTTGATGATCAGCCAGGCCTGAAGAAATAGCTAGGGTGGGGCTGAGGAGTCCTAGAGGCATCGATTTCCTCTGAGGTCCAAGAGTACCTCGGGAGGCTGGGACAAGGAAGGTGTTCCCCTCATCCTGGAGGACAAGGAGGTGGGCTGGAGAGAAACTAACCTTAGATTAGGACTTGCTCTTGAAGAACTGGGTGGAGTAGAAATAGGTTCCCGTGTCACTTTCTGACTCTGCCAGTCCTTCTTTCTCATAAAAGAGACTTGAAGAAAGCCCTGGCAGCACAGGTAAGGTGTGAGGCACACATCTCTCGACCAGAGTGAGTGGCATGTAGAAACCTGGTGAATGCCAGACATAGAAATAAGACAAAGGCACTGGCAGATCCAGGCCAGTAAGTACAGGCCTAAGGGGTCAGATTGAAGTCAAGAGTCAGTACACAGGCCCAAGGTATGCGGTGGCAGGCAGCACTGTAACAGCATAGTCAGTCCATCAGCCCCAAGAGGGCCTGCTCTAACCCCTAGGAATACAAACACAGTGATGTTACCTCATGACTGGGCTCTATTACATGACAAAAGTGTTTTGCAGATGCAGTTAAGGTTACTGAGCCAGTGACCTTGACATCAAAGATTAGCAGTCTTTTCCAGTTGGCGACAGAAAGGTGAATCAGAAGAAGCGTTTAATTCACTATTGCTGGCTATAAGTTGGAAAGAACTACCTGTGAGCCCAGCAGTGCAGACTCTGCCAGTTGAGAGCAGCTCCCATGGGCCCCCATTTTACAGTCAAGAAGAACTGAACTCTGCCAAGCTCAGTGGTTCTAGAAGCATATTCCTTCCCCAGAACCTGCCAATGAGGGTCCAGCCTGGGTGACAATCTGATCTTAGCCTGGTGGGATCCTGAGTAGAGAGCACAGCCCTGGCATGCTAGACTCATGGCTGTGAGCTACTAACTGTTTTTGTGTAAGTTGCTATGTTTGTAGGAAATTCATATAATAAGCAAAGCACCCATATAGCTGATGATTTAATGAATATTGCAGGGGATAGATGGTTGGAGTTTGTAACATTCCTCCCTTTGCTGAACTCATGCTTGTGTAGCAATCCTGGCCAGTTTCTAGCTCCTTGAAATTTTTTTCATGCCCTCACCCTACTTCAGGAGTTGCCACCAGACCAAGATCTCACTAAAGACAGGACTTCTGTCCTCTTTGCCACACTGATGGGTTCCGGCTACGTCTGTAACACAAGGAGGCCAGATGAAAATTACTGGAAAGAGCCTCTTTGAGCTCTCAATCCAGGCTGTGTGAGTGCTTTTTTCCAGTAGCTGGAAAAAGTCTGCAAACACAGAGAAAACAAAACAAAACAAAACACTGATAAATGGAGAAATAAGAATATATCCCTGATCCAGCCATACCTGAAGCCAATCATACATTGAAATTTCCAGTTACATAATTGTTTTGCTTCAGTTATTTTCAATTGATTTTCCTTAACTTCTGTAACTCCAAATACTACCCATGTTAAAATGGAGGGGATATAATCCCACACATACTCTTCTCTGAGGTTTGGCTGGCTTTGTGTAATAGGTTGAGTCCCAGATGGCATCCCCAAACTACCCTAGACATCATGGAATAGCTACATAGATCCTTTATCTGCAGTCAGGATATACTTGTGATTCTATCACTAATTCACAGCATGTGATCTTTGGCAAATTGTGATCCCCTTTTGAAATTGATGCAAATCCAAACTCTTACCCTCAAACTCTAAGTGACACCCAACTCTTTATGATAACATCAAACGTAGATCTGGAATCCTTTGCTGTGTTAATTTCTAAGAATAACAATCTTTTGGAGTTTCATGGTACCCAAAGGTCTTTTACGGGTATGAGTCTCACTGCCACTGACTACTCTGTGAGCACTGTTATCCATATTTAAGAAAAGATAATCAAGATTTGGAGAATTGAAAGGTTCTCTTCCAAAGCCACAGAAATGGTTGTGGCAGAGCCGAGATTAAAATGGAGACAGCCCAACTCTGTAGCGCCATCTTTCTATGTTGCGCTCCCTGCCTTTGTTCAGACGTCCATGAGCATGGTTCCTTTGCCTGCTTCTGGACCGCTCTGCTCCATGTGCTCACATTTAGGTGCATCAGATGCCTGTGTTGCATTGTCCTAAAAGTCCTCGGAAGGTAGTTCCCCACCACAAGGCTGTGAATGGGACAGAATCAGACTTTGAACATACCTGTAGAAACTCGAGCAAACCAGATATTTACTCTTGATTCCTTATTAGTAGGGTGTTTCAAGGAAATCTATTGAAGCCCTGGTTTTCTTTTTCCTGAATTTGAGTTCTTAGCAACCTGAGAATACAGCAGAGTCATGATGAAGAGCTAAAGTTTTACCTTTATCACTCCTGTCTTGTTTGAAGACCAACTAGGCCAGACAGCTGCACTGAGAATTACATGGACATACGCACTCTTTATAGGCTGGGCTGAGTGGGAGCTACTGGGGAAGGTTCACAAGATGCAGTGTGGAAGCAGAGATGAGAAAGCAGGGGAAAGTTCTTCTTCCTGACCAGAAGTTTACTCCAAGATGAAAAAGGGAAGGAGCCGAGCCAAACTCTGCAATTTATTCTTCCCAGCTTTCCCAATGTGCTAGCGTGCTTCCTTCCCTCTTTGGGCACTGTGAGCAAAGGGCCAGAAAGAACAGGAAGTCCTAGATGGTAACCAAGTTCATTTCAAGGAGGAGGAAAAATTATGCACTCAGGAGAAGCACATCCGCTTAAAAATAACGTTTGTACTTATTTTTTAAGGCTTGCATCTTTTCCTGGGTCATTGACAGTGAGCAAGGCATTGCCGTTCGGGCTGTGATGCCCTGTCTACCCATCTGTTCCTCCCTGGTGCTCAGAGCTGTCCAGGCATCCTTTCAGCTAGCTCTTACCTTCTTACCTTTCCTTTGCTGCCTGTAGTCAGTAAGCCACATTTCATGGCTAAAGACGAATTTCCTGTGTAATTAAGGTCACTTATCATTTGACAGTAAGATAGGGAGATGAGTGGCTTTCTCCAGATAGAGAGAGAAGGCAGTGTCAAAGAAGTCCTGGAAGAAAGAGTGCTATTCTTCCGCCATGGAAAATAACTCCCCCTTCCTTCCTAAAGGTGTCATTAATCTCTGTGCTATAGGTAGAAAAGTGCTATGTAGCCACTTTTAGGTTTTGTAACAAAAAGTTAAATAAACTGGTCTGGACGGGATGTCTGCAGCAAGCCTTGAAGTTTCTGCATTAGGTATTCATGTTAAGGAAATGTTTCTTAAATAAGAAGTTCCCTAAAGCTTTGAGACTCCAGGTCCAGTCCATAGACGACCACCACCAACTCCTGAGTTCTGTTAGACACAGAGGCCTAGTCCCAGCCCGGATCACTGAATTGGAGCCTGCATTTGAGCAAGGCCCCCAGATACCTGTGTGGTCATGGCAATTTGAGAAAAAACACCATGAAGTCCTACCCACCCAAGGAATGGGAAACCCAGCTGTGATACTTCAGGAAATGACCGAAACATACTAGTGAACAGGGAGAAGGTTAGGAAGGCCGCATTTTCAGGGTTGAGGAGTCTCTGGCTCACCTTGATTGGAGCAAGTTCGTTGATTGTTTTTGGTAAAGTTGGAGTGAACACTGGCTTTCATTTATTTCCTTCTGTTTGTTTGGAGAACTTACTCTGAGCTACATGTTTTACAACGGGCTATCCTGATCTCTGGTGAAGAGACAAAATAGTTACCATCCATGTGGGATTTACACTCTAGTGGAGAGACATATGTTTGTCTCAGTCTTCACTTGTAATTATGATAAAATGGAAAAGGACAGCAGCTAGGAGGTTAGGAGCAGGGTGATTTCAGGGCATTCTGGAGGAGGCAGCATGGCTATCATTCACACCAGAGACCAGCACACCAAGGCCCATGCACCAACACCATCTTGCCACTTGCTTTAATAAAGTTTTATTGGAATACAGCCATTTGAATTCTTTTGCACGTTATCTATGGTACCTTTTGTAGTAGAATAACACCGCTGAGTAGCTGTAATGGAAACTATGTGGCTCTATAATCCTAAGGGGCTTATTGTCAGATTGCACCTCCCCCTTTGCTAGATAAGATCTATCCAGGAGATCACACAGCAAACAAGTGGAGAGCAAGTATAGAAAACTAGACTTCTTGCATCTCAGATTTTGAAGGTCCTCTGGGAACATCCTGAACACATTGTAGTGGAGAGAAAAAAAGCAGAGGTAAGAAGCACAGGTGTAGGAGGAGCCTGGCCAGCCAAGTGTGAAAACAGAAGTTGGCCTTGGGAGAGATTAGCAGAGAGGATGCCAAGGCCAAATTGGACAGGTGAGACCAATTTGGAGAGGCGAATTACCTTGGGGGTAATGAGATTGCTCCTTCTGGGAGAGCATTAAAGTGCACCTGGGCAGGAGGGAGGAGGGAAGATGTGAGCAGAGAGAGGCAGATAAACCATTGATGGTTAGGACTGGGGTGCGGCTTTAGATAGAGAAGTACAAAAAGCACACGCAGCGTAACTCGCTGTGGGAAATGCAGTGTGGTGAGCCAAGAGCTGACACAGGAGCCTGTGGGGCGAGAGTGAGTGGGTGTGGGGAGAGGGGGTCGGCAAGTGCCAGAGCAGAAGAGTGGACACCAGGCCCAAGCAGAAAGGGCCCAGAGTGAGCAAGTCCTAGAAGGAAAACAGCTCACTGTGAATCATCCAGTTTGGACATTTTCTGATTCTGGTGAGACCACTGCCTTGGTCTCTCCTAAACTAAACCTTTTGCTAGGGCTTCTCAGCCACATGGATTCACTGGAGACAACATCCTCCATGTGTAGGAAAGAGGCACTAGTTTATTGTGTGGGTCATGCTTTAAAACAAACAAACAAAACAAACAAAAAATCTAATGAAACAAAAAGAAATTGATGTTATCCATCTGGAATCACAAGGTTTTCAATAAGCAATGTCATTTTTTCCCTACGATTTTTAGATTTAGAGATTAAACCGGAAATGACACTGGAGTTGTTTTCATTGAATCACACCAATGCTAAAAGGATTGACCTTAGAAATATTTAAACAAAATGATGGTTCTGAATGAGGGGATGTTTGTTTGCTGCTTTCTGGTAAGCCCAGTTAGATAAGCTTAAAAGCAGAGATATCCAGCAATAATTGAAAGAAGAAACAAGCTGAGAAGGTGGTTTTTTCTCAGTGTTTGTTGATCTTTTATTCTTAATGGCCTAGCATTGAGACTCATTGTTAAAGCAAACCACTCTGCCGTTGGGTGAGTGGACTGTTGGGAAACGTGTGGTCACTAATTATTTCAAAATTTTCTGCATAATGTTCTCATTTAAACAAAAACTAGAGTCTCATTTATTACAGTGATTCCCCTATAGCAAGAGTGAATATGGAATTAAATACAGTTCTCTTCCAAAAGCTGTTCTACCTATTCATACAGTGACTGAATTCACGGAAACATTAAAAGCAATCCTAGTGTGGGAGCTATGGCTAGGTCTGACATGCCCTGGAAAATTCTCCAATGGGGCAGACAGAGGGCTTCAAGGTCAAAATTTAACTTTTTTCCCCCACATTTAATTTCCATGGTTTGATTTCATAAAGAGCAGTTTTCATGATGGTTTTTAGGTGGTCATAATTGAAAGAGAACATTCTCCCCTGAGAGGGTCTCCCTAGATAGCGGCCTTTGACATTGATATGTCTCTGGCTTGGCCAGAAGCCACAGAAGATGGGTCCTCTTGTGTTAAACCATTAATTGTTCTTCTCCAGGTCCGGACACATTGAGCTGAAAACCAGAGGCAATTATGCAGATAAGTCAAGCAAAGAACCATGTCTGTGCTCCAGTGAGCTAGGATTTTAGTTGACAGTGGCTTTGACTTGACTTGTCCAGATAATTGCTTTAAGTTCCCCATGACCCTCCTACAAACTGTGAGCTTTTCTTTTTTCTTTTTTTTTTTTTTTATTTTTTGATAATGCTACCATCTTCTTAGACATAATGATAGCAGAGGAGTGGGTATGGATATAGTTTGCTTAAACCAAGTGCAACTTGCATTAATTTGGGTTTCCCCAGAAACTCTGAGGCAGGAATTCAAGTGGAAGTGAATGTCTAGGACATGATCCCAGGGATCAGGGGCAAAAGGTTAGGAGAACGAGGTAGTAAATCACCTCTCAGGGTTAGGTAACTTCTCTACTCCTACTGGGGAACACTGAAGACCAAATAGACTGGCCTGGCAAAGTTCCCACCTGAGGGGGAGACTCCCAATAGTCATCCAATCATCCCTAAGGGTTCTAACTGGGGTTATGAACTCTTTAGCACCAGGTCAGAATGTGCCCTAGATCACAGAAAAAGCCTCAGACAAAGAGTCATCATCAAGGGCTCCAAGTGAGGCCATTAACTCTTAGGCACTTGTGGAGGGGCCAGGCCAGCAGAGGAAGCCCTGGGGCAAAGAGATGAAAATGCAGACCTGGGAAGTCAGGCTGGAAGTCCCCAATAATCGATCCCAAAGAGGCCTCAGATGAGCACCAGCTCACTTCCTTCCTGACTTCTTCAAACCAAAGGATTTCAGTTTTGTGACACCAGATCCAGACCAGCCTTTCTGGTATTATAACAAAGCTAAATGTTTGGACATGAATATGTCAAGCATGCACCCCATCACTCTGGAGAAGGCAGGTCGCTGACTCACGGGTACATGCCTGATCAGTTTCTTTGCAAACTAGTTATTTGAGACACTCCTGTTAAAATGACCACCAACATGATGCACTGCATCAGTCTACTGACTCCTTCTGTGACATCAACTCTCAAGTGCTCTGTTGTTTTACTCTCAGATGCTATTATTTTGGCTTTAAACTTGAAATGGAAAGAACTCGTACTTAGTCTTGATTTGTATGCCTTTCCACAGCCTTTGGCCCAAGGTAATACAATTCTGACCCAAGATTTTCTTACAGCAGCTACAAATGTAGCTGGGCCAAGCCAAACCAAGGAGTAGCTATTTAACACGTAATACCTAGTGTCATGATTACATAAAGTAAATTCTTCTAAACCACATATTGCATTATTTACTCTTTTTTTTTTCTTGACAGTGGTTTGGCAAATATAGCCAGTAAAGATTATCTATCTCTCTATCTCTCTCTCTATCTATCTATCTATCTATCTATCATCTATCTATCTATCTATCAAAAGAGAGAGCATGCTAACAATGGATTTGTGGGATGGAGAACTGGAAACCATGATTTCTTAGGTTTTTGACTCGTGTAACATTCATGGAAAACTTGAGTACATAGAATTCAGGAATTGTCACTAAAATTTTGCAAGTCTTTATTTTTCCTGTTGTAACTTCCTTTAAGAATATCTGAAAAAAAAATTTAAAAAAGAATATCTGAAAATTTCAACTTTATCCAAACACAACGGGCACTGAAATTCTGAGTAATATTTTGAGTATAAATGAGATCCACATGTAAGATAAATATCAGGAAGAGAGTTTTCAGGGGAATAATGCTTGTAGGTCACTCTTACGTGCTAGAACATCACTAATATTGTCCCTTAATCCATTCCTATGATGCTGTGTGTCCTGAGAGCCTTTGCTAGAGCCCCTGAAGGGAAGGAGTTGTGTTTCTGATCCTCCCATGCCACTCTGTATTGTATTTATCTATTTTTTTTATCTTAAATGGATTTTGTAGCTGTACTTTCCACTGAGCAGGCAGTATTTTATTTATTTTAAAGCTTTCCTCACATTTATGACATTGACTGAGACATCACGGTTAATCATTAATTGTTAATGTTTGTTGAGCTGACTCAAGTTAAGAGTTTTCTTTATTCGGATAAAAGGGGGTGAAGTTTGAGGGGAAAGAGAAAGACAAAGACACGAGAAGGTCCACCATCATCACTTCTATGTACCCTTATGTTAAAGGTCATAGTCATTTCAATACAGAGGGAAAATAAATTTTAAAATATAAAAATATGAAGGGAAAAAATGCAGCAATCATTACTGTAAAGTAGAAACCTAAAAGAGCCTACAAGTAAACTATAAGAACTAATAAGTGAATTTTAAAAGCTTGCTAAATATAAAGTCAATATACAAAGCTCAACTGTATTTCTACACTCCAGGAACAAATAATTAGAGGAGGGGGGCAATAGCATCGCATATCAGATTGTTAGGTGTAGGTCTAATGAAGGATGTGCCAGACTTCTGTACTGAAAATGATAAAACATTATGGCTGCAAAAAATTAAAGACCTGAGTAAGGGGAGGACTATGGAAATTTGTTATTTTCACTTTACATGAATATGCGATCTCGATAAAATCTTGATAAAAATATTGGCAAGTTTGTGTGTATGTATAAACAGACAAACTTCTTTTGAAATTTATATAAAAATGGCAAGTGCTGAGATAAGCCAAGACAATCCTGAAAAAGGAAGAGATGCTCACTGGTACTATCTGATGTGAAGACTTAGGACCAAGCTGCAGTAAGGTAGACAGTGTAATACTGGTACAAGGATAGAAAAGTAAAACAAGAGGTGGGAAAGCGAGTTAGGAAAGGTATGTACATCTGCCTCGCTTTATGACGTGGGGAATGCTACAGTGAAGTGGAAAAAAGTGGGTTTTTTCAATAGATAGCACCAAATCAATTACAAATCTATACAGGCAGAAATAAAGTGTGACCAACACCTCACACCATACAAAGACATTAATTTTATGTGTCAACTTGCAAAAAATGAAATAGTAAAATGTATAGAAGATTGAATAGGAGGGAATCTTGATCAACTTAGAGTGAAGAAAATTTCTTACACCAGACTTAAAAAACACGAATCCTACACGAATAGATTAACAAAAAGAATTCTATTAAAATTAAGGATTTATATTTACATTTTAAAGCATCCATTAAAAGAATGAAAAGGCAAACCATGAAGTAGATAGTTTGTCTAGAAACAAAGAGGAAAACATACTAAAGAATATATGTATACACAAGACAGTTAAGATAGTTATATAGCTAGCTACTCTTAGTTCCTTGAAAAGAATGTTTTGTGCTAATATCGTTTAGACAAGATATCATGCCTATATCTTGTACTCTGATTACTACAAAGACAACAATAAGCAATGTATCAGCTATTGTAACTGTCCTACTAACCTGTTTCAAACTAGGTTTCATTGTTTATCTTTTTTCTCCTTAAAATAAAAAAGAAAGTGTATTGAATTTCCAGCTTCTTTGGATGGAATTAAATAAACTTAGGGATTCGTTTGAATTATTAAGTCACAGTGAGCAGTAGGGTAGTGGGATGAAGTAGACTAAACTCAACATTTCCCTGAAATGTCGATTTGATTTTGGAAAGGAGATGAAAACCCAAAGAGAGAGTGGATGGACTGACTCCATAGAAAGTCAATTAGGTCAACATTTACTTTTTTATAATGGAGCCCTAATAGATCAGCACTTGAAGATGTTTTCTAGGTCTAATCATGTTGGTACCTAAGCGGGTGCTTCCTCTGGAGGTGATCACTGTTACTGTGGTCAAAGTCTCAGTGTGCACAAAGTGTGGCTGAGAATGGGGCACTCTCTGTGATAGTCTAGGTGGATGCTACAGGCAGAGCCAGACTTACACAGAGACACACCATGGTGTGCTGGGGCCAGGTGATACAGCACTTGTGCATATTTCTTCCTACCCTGTGCTCTATCATTCTTCACCTCAGTAGCTTGAAATCAGCAATCATGAGCCGTGTTTGGCAGATTTACATCACAGAAATTGGTGGAAGCCATATGTCAGGTTTCTCTGTCCTCCTCCTCTCAAGCTGCCCCACAGCTCCGCAGATAGTTCATGAAGTAAAACAGCTTAACAGCATCATTAAAAGGTGAAGAAACTATTTACACTACACACAGAGATTTTGTTCTAAGTAGGCAAATGTGACTTATGCATACTTGAAAGGAAAGAAAAATTTCAATATAGATCTTCTATTTTCAGTTCCACAGGAGTGGAATGAAAAGCATCCAATTTAATTAAAATAAGAATTTCATTGTTCTTGGATTCAACGGAAGAAAGGGTATTTTTAAAAAATTGATTTCTGTTTTAAAGTTCAATAAAATTTTATTAATTTAATTAGCTCCTATCAATTTTTAAATAAGCTGTGGCTTAGATTAAATTTGTTCTCTCTTTTTTTAAAAAACCAATCTCCTCAGAGCATATATTATTGGGTCTGGTCTTGCAGTTCTGTGCATGGAAAACCATGGGCAATTGTAAATCAAGTGAAAATTTTGTACCAAGATTTCGAGCTGTCATTTCCATTAGGATGAAGAATGGGAAAATAGAATATAAACCAGAAAAAAAAAATTTGGCTAGATGCAGGAATGGGTTCTGTTTATAATGGCTGTCACCAAAGCCATTTGCGCAGGGCACCATATTCAGAAGGTTGGTTTAAGAGTGAAAGCGGTATTTGCGTACATCAGATGTGTAGGGTAATCTGAGTGTACTTTCCTATGGAAAGGTGGACATGGGGTAACTGGAGGAAGAAGGTGGATTGTACAGCATGGTCAGAAGAGAACCACGTTTGAAGATGAGTAACCCAACACAAAGCTCAAAGGTCTTATAAGAAGTATCAGTAACTTCAGGTCAGCAATGAAGCCACAGTTGAGAGGAAGAAGAAAAGGAATAAATATGCAGCAAGAATGGAGTTGCGTTCAGCAGAATAAAAATACAACTATGAGAAAACCTTCTCCCAAATTCTTCCCTCCATGCACTATGTGTCCTTTCTGAAAGTGCCACACGATGCTCTCTAAAAACAGGGATTTGCAACCAAATCATTTTGCAATTTAGGGGTGTCTTCGGCTCCTGTTGGAAAGGTATGGTGACGATTGTTCTATTTAAAGCTCTGACAAGTATTAAAGTGAACACAGCCATATATGTTGGTTAACCAGCTCTTCTGAGCACAAGACACATTTTTCTGGCACCACAACATTCACTTTCACAGAACCATTCCCTTTGGAATTTCAGTTCCAGACACGGTATGGGGAGAGAGTTTGGATTGGGGATTCACACACTCCCAGACCAAGTTCAAGGTCTGCCACAGTATACGCTGAGTTTGAGCAGGTCATGTCTCTGAGCCCCAGTTTCTTTATTAAATCAGAACGAACTATTGCCTAGCTCAAAGGAAGTAGAAGACCAGGTCTGTAAAGAGACTAGCACAGTGCCAGGCCCGTGGCAGGTGTTCATGGAATGGGGCCTTGAATTCTCTGTGCAGAGGCAGGAGCGACTCCTAAGGAGGTACTGACCTGGCAGGGGCAGCAGACTGGTCACTTGTCTCAGGGAGAGCCTTAGTTTGGAAAAACCGCCGAAACCTAGGACTGACAGAGAAGTTTGCTGAGCCCAAGAAAATATCAGTTTCTCTGCATCCTTCTGATTTTGGTGGGGGACACACTTAGATCACACCACCATTTTGTAGCACATTTTCCTCCAGAGGAACCGTGCTTGTTAAGGACAGGAGTTCAGGGGCTCAGGAAGTAAAATGGGGAACAGGTAAAGCAGGCTAAGAGCATACGTGCATAGAGTGAGCCTCCTGGTTTATTCGCAGCCATGCTGAGCGTTCTTTTCCTTTCCCTGCAAACAATCTGCAAAGGGTTCTAGCTTCAGGAGCTTTTCAGGTCTAAAATAAGACGAATAAGATGATGTTGACGAAAACCTGGGCAAAAACCATAGGACAGTGGAGAGAAGGGAGAGATGCTCCTTGCATCAGGATGATGATAAGACCTTTGGATGGTTTGGATCTTCAGTTTTTCTCCAGGCTGGGGACGGGTTGCAGAACTTGCACCCTGAGACAGGCCTCCAGCCAGCCTCTCAGCTCTGCAGTCCTTCCTAACACAACAGGAGAGTGTTGGTGCTGTATGTGTTTCTGATTCGCTGCGTGGTCCACTCTGTACAAGCACTGTGGCCCTCACTCTGAGAGCTGAGAGGGAGAAGGTGCAGACCCCTCCCTGAAATGGCTCCTGGCTGCCTGGTGAAGGGAAGCAGATGTACATGCTAACTGCTCATTACACCCTCAGCTGTGAATGACGGGATCATTCATGGGAAGTGCTTAGAACACTGTCTGAGCACAGGATAAGGGCTCAATGCATCTTGATTACTATTATGATCAATATAATAATTATTATTAAACATACAGGTTGCAGTGTGAACGTCAAGGATGGGTTTAGAGTGGGGAACAGTGGCTCATTTAGCCTGGAAGCTCAGGGCAAACTTCAGGGAGAGAAGGTGATGTTTGAGTGTTGGAAAGATAGGAATATAGCCAGTTTAGCAGAGATAGAAAGATGCATCTCAGTGGGCAAAAGAAACATGTACCACGCACGGGTGTGAATACCCATGCTGTGTTGGGATAACTGCAAATAGTGTGTGTGTGTGTGTGTGTGTGTGTGTGTGTCCATGCCAGCGGGGATGTGAGTGGCTCACAGTCACTTTGGGAAAGCAATCTCTCTCTCTGCTGAAAAGTTTGGGATTAAATCTGCTTGCAATAAAACATAGTGCATTGTTTTTAAAGAAAGGTAAATTGAAATTAAAAATTCACATCCAATGATTCCAGTTCTGAGAGCCTATCTCTGTAAAGCAGAACTGTTTATGTCAAAATGTAGGAAAAATCTGAATAAAGAGGAATTGCGGAGTAAACTCTGAGGTGTCTCTGTGATTCAGGTGTGTAACTATTTTGATTGTTCCTGAAGAAAGTATTAAATGGCTTGGGAAATGGAGTAATGTTACAGCAAGTGGAAAAAAAGCCTAGAAACAATGCTAACCATAAAAAAAGAATCTCAACTTTATTATGAAATGTGCTTAGCCAGAAGATTAGAAAGTAATATTCTGAAAGGTTAAAGTTGTTATCTGTGGGTGGGAGAGGTCATGGGGAATTTTAATTTTCACTTTTGTATTGGAATCCAGGGGAAGAAGTGGGGATGTTATGCCTAGTAGGGAAAGCAGGTACTCAGCCTGCAGATCAACCCGCAACCCCCGCCAGCTGCCTGGCTTGTGCCACACCTCCTCAGGCTGAAAGATAGGGCTGAAGCAGCTTCTGAGTGGGAGCAGCACCCACAATTCCAGATGGTAATAGCAAAGCTGAAGAACATCCAACAAGGTGCACCAACGTTCTGAGGAAACAGTAAGGGAGGCCAGGTGATAAAAGGTGCTTCCCAGAGGTGGTGGGCCCTACACTGGGGTGGGAAGTATGTGAAGGCTTAGATGGATAAAAGGAAACAAATAAACACAACCTTCACTTCCTCTTAATGTGGACTGTAACCCTGCTTCTTGAAGACTTGCTGCTGCTGGAGCCATACCTACATGTCACTGCCTCTGATGGGAAGTGAGCTACTTCAGACTGGCTGCCTGCTTGGGAACCTCTTTATTTCATAGCCACGGTGATGATAGCTACCACTTGCTGAGCACTCGATAAGCACTTTCTTTATCTGCCCTGCCTCATTCATGCTGTAGGAGCTCTGCTGTAATCTGCTGTGTTTATGCCTTGGAAGCCGAGGGTCACCTGAGGCACTGCCTAAGTGCAAGAGGTGGAGGTGGAGTTCTGCTGGCCCAGTTCCAAAGCCTGTGAGCATGACCAATGGGCATCTTTTGCTTCACAAGCAACCAAGGTCATCACATAAACACGGAAACACTGTTCCTGTCATCCGCCCTCCTCTACCAGGAAGAGAACCTGGATCTGTGATATGATCATTGGATGACAGCAGTGAGGTCCTGAGATCCATTTTTTCACCCAAGAGATACGCGAGAATTTATTGAATGAGAACAGTGTGCAAAGAACAATGCTAAGTGGTGGAGATGCCAACAAACATGGCAAGACCATACGCCAAGTCCTGTGTTTTCGGTATGATAACTGTTAGTGCAAGAGCTTTGTCATCTTACAGAGAGACCTCTAAGCAAACTATATGCCTTCAGTAGGGACATAGGAATCAGGGAGGATTCCTTCTCCTTGTCCTCAGTAGGAATCAGGGAGATTCCTTCTTCCTCTAAGTCTTCTTCTCTCATTCAAACATGGCATGGGTGAATTTATCAATTTCCAAAGTGTCTCAGTTCTCAGATACAATCCAACATCCCACCTTGGAAAAGGATGGCTTCTTATACAACATAGAGAAGAGGGATGAATCACACAAAAGACACGGTGGGGGACAGCAGAAATGCCACCCCCATGGCTCAGTGTGTGTATTGTGCAGACCTTTGGGGAAGGAAGTCATTATACCCCACCTCTGGAGGGGAGGCTGACTGGATAGAGGAGATGCTCGTGCTATTTTCCGCATCTCCATCGGGGTGCTGATTTAACAAGTGCATTCCCTTTGTGACGCTTCATCAACCTGTCCTCTTATGATTTTGCCTCTTTTCTCCATTTAAAAGCTGCTTTATAAAATAAATTCCATTAGCTTCCAGAGAGAGTAGGATGGGGAGCGATGGAGGGTGGGAGCTCCTGGGGCAGTTAGGAGCAGGACTCGCTTGCTCTGAGCTGCGGGAGGTTACCCAGGGCCTTAGCCTCCTTTCACAGAAAAGGACAGAGGTCTGTGCACCCAGAACTGACTGGATCACCGCAGTGTGAGCTCGGGCGCAGGCAGGAGAGCCTTGCCCTGAGCGAGCTTGGGAAGGAGCGCGTGGTCCATCACAGCGTCAACAGGTGGCACTCTCCGCTCAGCATCAAGAGCACAGGTCCCAGGGGCTGCTCCGCAGACAGCACTGCCAGGACGCTCATCTCCGGGGAAAGAGGCCCGTCAGGTTCCGCGGGGCAGTGAGGGTCTTATCCAGGGGATGCCCCTCCGGAGTTCCTGCTCCCACCCCCAGCCCTCTTCTGTGGGGAGCCTCCCCAGCCCCTGGGCCGGCTCCCAGACCTCACTCTGAGTTCCCTTTCGGGGGGCTGTCTTTGAAAACAAGAAAGAGAGAAATTTCTGGGAACCTTGGTGAATGCTTCAACAGAGAAAAGAATATGAATATTTCATTAAGGTGGCTTGAGTTATTAAACAACATTACAAAACCAAATGTGTTGGCAGGAATCTGAGAAGCACATTTACATGGGTAAAAATAGTGGGGGAAGAGCTGGGAGTGGGGACGGCCCCAGGAAAAGCCCTGCAGGGTGCCCAGGGGAGAGGTGGCCTTCGGGGTCTGTGGGAAATAGCTTCCCCTGTCCCCTCTGTCCCTACCCCAGGCAGGTGCGGAGAGGGAGAGGGGCAAGACGTGGCAGGGTATGGGAGTGACACTCAGCACCTCCCAGACTTTAGCCCTGAGGCTATGCAGTTCTGGAGGACGGTGGGGACTCTCAGATAGGACGCCCTTGGTGTCAAAGAGCCTACATAGCTGGAAGAAGCTTAGAACTCAAGGCTACCCTGGTGGCTGCTCTATAGGATCAAATATCAGAGCTAGGAAAGAGTCAAAACTGGAACAAAAAAAAAAGGGTAAGAGCTGTTTGCTATGGCCCACAGGGATGACCAGACTCACTTGAGGCTCCATGACACGCCAGCCCTCCACCCAGCTGCGTGGTTTCCAGGTCTCGCACCTGTGAGCCTCCCTGTGGCTAATGGATGTGAAAGCTTCTTTGTGGAGCCTCCTCCTAGAGCACGGAGGAGAATTTCTTCTTCTTGCCTTGTGCACCTTCTCTCTCAGAATGCAAGCTTCCCTCTGTGGAGATGGTAGCGTCACATAATGACAGGCGCTGAACATTATTGGGTCCTCACTGTACTAACTTAGCACTTCGCAGATTAAATTGCTTATAAAGCTCGGAGGAGCTTTATACCATGTATACTATTGTCTGCATTTCACAGATGAGGACATTAAGAATTAGAGAAGTTCAGCAAACTGTCCAAAGTTACTGTTAATGGATGCCGTAGACAAATTAAAATCTAGATTTGTTGGATTCAGAGCCCACAGCCTAGCTTCATCTTGGCTGGAGAATTATGACTAGCCTCTGGCTCCCCAGATCCCAGGTGAACCCAAAAAAGGGATGGGGAGGGGAACTCAAGGAAGGAACAAAAAATGCAGGGTGAGGGAGCCACAGACAGCCTGGATCTTTCAGGAGTCTGGGGCTTACACTTAGGGCCTGAACAAGCCCTTTAACCATATAGCTTCTGTTTTCTGTAGAAGCTGTGAAAACTAACTTTAGAAATATCTAGAAAATAACAAGCTTGGTGTCTGGCATGAAGTAGGTCCTCCGTGAATGTTAAAGCCCTTCTGTGTTTCCTGCTTCTGTCTCCTGCACCCAGCTAGACACGATTCTTTGCAAGTTGCTTCCTGCTACTCAGAGTTTCCTCAAAGAGACTCTGACCAGTGAGCCCAAGCCTGAGATACGTGTGTTGGATGCTCCCTTTCTGCACCTTGCAGTCTTCCTATCTCAATACTTATCACATGGTGCTGTCGCTTGTTTACTTATTCACATAAACCCCCACAACTGAGAACTCCATGTGGTTGAAATGTGTCTATCTGGTTCTCTGTGGAGTTCCGAGATATCAGCAAAGAGGCGAAATGTGCTCAAATACTGTCTAGATGGATGGATGGATGGATGAATGGAAGGATGGATGGAAGTGTAAATGGACAAATGGATGAACGATGGGTGGGTAGAGGAACAAATGGATGGACGGGTGGAGGTGTGGGCAGAGGAGTGGATGGAGGGGTGAAATGGATAGACGGATGGGTCACTGCATGGATATGTGTTCAGCTCAAGCATATTCATTCATAGCACTGTAGCTCACGTGTTCACACAGGTGTTTTCAGTAATGTTGTCTTGTTTATTGCTTCATTGGCTTTTTACCTTCCTGGGGTCAGCAGGAGCAGTACCCAAGGGGTGGCCTGCCCAAACGTATAAGGGTCACGTCCAGTCCAACCCCCACAGATAAACTCATTTCTTAGATCTTTTCTTACTTTACAAACTTCTGAGGGAAAATGCTCTTTGGCAAGCATGGCTGCCAAACTCAGGCTGTCATTACCAAGGCTGCACCCACTGTCCCCCAAGGAGAGCAGCTGCTCCTCATTGCTGCAGTCTTAGGCTTATTTTATTTTAATCCATCAATCAATTAATTAATTTTTGTAGCTGATGGGACGGAGGGGAACTGATATCAGATATCCAGGCTGTTAATTGCTCTGCTTATCAGAAGATGGTCCTTCACTGCACTGAGTATGCAGGGAGCGGGTGCTTCAAAAGGCCAAGTGGTGTGTCTGAGACAAAGAGCCTGTGGCTTGGCAGGGCAGGGTCCCGGTGGAGAGGGCAGGGTTCAGGGAGAGAGGGCAGGGCCAGTGGGATCTTCTCCAGCTAATCTGTTCTTAACAACTGCACGTTTTCCCAACACACACACACACTCCACCCTCTTGAACATAAACCTTGGAAAGCAAAAGAGTTGCTTTAATCTTCTGTCCCCTCCCCAGGGAAGCAGATTCTGGCGTTCCTGACCAGAGGTAAATCCCAAGGTGTCTCTTTCTTGTGTACCCAACTCCTCCTGGGGTGCTCCTTCACTTCCTTCCTCGTAGATGGCATCTGGGGCTCTCTTCACACCCACCCATTGCCCTCCTAAACAGAGACCTCCGGGATGCAGAGGCTCTCAGCTGTCAGAATCATGCCTGGGATCCAAAACTCCTGTGTGTATTGGGAGGAATGAACCTCCGATTATAGAATGTCAGGTTCCCCAGAAAGCAGGTTGTGGGGTGACCACTGAAACACTACTGCAATTATTTCCTGTGGAGAGACAGCACAGGATAGGAGGCCGAGAAGGAGAGGGAGGAGGGAAAGGAGAAGGGTCCCACTGTGACAGCTCTGAGCAAGTCTCTGGCCTCCTCATGCTTTTTGGTGGTTCCCTTTGATGGCTTGCCTTGTTCTTCTGATAAATTCGCAATCCTTAGGCTGGGCTGTGGGGTCCCTTTTAAGCTGGTCCCTGGTTATTTTTTCTTAAATATTTTGAAATCTTTAATGGACACATAATAGTTGGACATATTCAGGGAGTACAGTGTGATATCTCAATACATGTATAAAATGTGTATAAAATAATTACAGCAATTTCCAAATCTATCACCTTAGACAGTGATCACTTCTTTGCGTTGGGAACATTCAAAACCTCCCTACTTATTATTTGTAAATGCACAATTAATTATCATCAACCATAGTATTGTGGTCTAGAACATTAGAAGCTCTTTCTTCTAGCCAACAGTGCTCCTGAAGCAGCCCTGGCTATCTTTAAATCCTCATCTCTTAGCCCTTCCTCCCTCTCACTTTGTTCTCAGATTTGTCACGCTGCATCATTGGCAAGGCTCCTGTCACAGGAAACTCAGCCCCACCACCATGTCCTCCTCCATGTCTCCTCTCATTCTTACATCTCAACTCAGCTATGATTTCCTCAGGAAAGCACTTACTGATCCACTGATGCACCTCCACTGCCCTTCTGTTACGTGTCTTCTCCCCCACATAACTCCTGTGATCACACTTTTATGGTGACTTCTGAGTTATCATCTTTTAAAAAATAACGATAAACTCCATGATATTTGGGATCATGTTGGCTTATGTTGTCCATTTGGTCTCTACACAGACTGTGTGATAGAGTCAAACATTTATTGTATGAATGCATGAAGATCTGGAAGGACGAATTGAGGGAAAGATGGAGGGAGGGAAAGAAAAAGAGAGGGAGAGAGAAGAGCACAGAGGGTTGGAGGACTGCCAGGTGCAGCTGACTTCTTTCCAAGAAGACTATGACAAAGGGACAGGCCAGTCAGATATGATCACAAGCTGATAGGACTCCTGTGACTTTCTGTAACTTGTCAAGGCTCAATCCTCATGGAAGACCTGCCTTGTTACCTTAAGCTGGGAAGAGGAGATCCTATACTTTCTGAGCTCTGGCAACTCAACTATGGATATTATTTATTGCTACAAACCTACTGGCTTGTAAGATGTTCCCTCTACCCCCTGCGTTTTATCACATACTTTCTTGATCAAACTGTAAACCAACAGGACAGTGCTCAGCAATCATTAACAGCTGTTCTTGGACATGAACTTGATCATATAATTTACAGCATTCACCCTGGCCACGGTTCCACCTCTGTGACCATGCATGTCCTCCATAGCTGGCTGCATCACAAACAAGGCTCTGGCTACGACCAGCAAGCGGAGGAGCAAGAAGAAGTGGTGGGAGGATTAGGATCCAGAAAGCAATTTACTCCCTATAAAGTTGCTGAGAAGCTGGAGGCCACTGCATTTCAGTTTGCTGCTAAGTGAATATGTAACTACTTTATATATTTCAACAAAATTAAACTTAAACCTACAGAATTAGGTTTATTAATTTCTGTCAGGGCTCAATGGGGGAATAAGAATAGCCATTCATTATGGACACACAATTATTAGAGACGAAAATGAAGCCCGGCACTATTAAGTATAATAAAAATGTTGAACACTGAGGAAATTTTCATTAAATATAATCTATTCTTTATATTACTACACTTAATCCTTGCTGTCTGCTTCTCTGTTTTTCTCCAACCTATTTAATTTTATTACTTAACTTTTTATAAATGTTTCTTAATATAATTATGATTAAATATTTGAGAGGAGAGAAGAACGTTCATCTTTTAAGAAAGAAAAAGAAAGAAAGGAGAAATCATTTCATCTCTTCACCACTAAGATGGTGAAAAATGGTGTTTTTTTTTTTGAAAAAGTAAGTGCTAAGTGGGATTTTATTATTGGGGCAAGGCCAGAGCATGAGAGAAGGAAAGGCAATAAATAAGAAAGAAGCACTGATCAGCAGTCGCAGTAGAGCTCTTTACATCACACACTGAGATAAAGGCCCATTGCCTTCCAGAAAGTGCCTGTGAACATTTGCTGGTCAAACCGTGTAATTAAAAGATGGGCCCTGCTAATGTTGTTGCTTGCACTACCTTGAAAACATTTGTGATTCCAGCATTTATTAAGCCAGAGTTGGTTCGTCTGGTTTCTCTTACCAAGCAGGGACATGGAGATGAGGTATCAAGCACAGAGAGGCTATGGTGTCTCAGATAGACCCACAAAAGGGTTTTCAAACAAAAAGTAAGTGGATTGTGTCTGGGGCAGTTGGGCAGAGGGCAGATGGGCAGAGGGCCAGAGGGGTAGAGGGGAGCTAAATGGGCAGGGGTACACATTCAGTTTTCTTTGAAATAATGTGGCCCTATCACTGTGTCGCCAGGCTTTTAGAAACATTTTTATTTTATTAGCACATAGCAGCACAACTTATAACGGTTCAATCTTGGAAGCAGCCTATATGTCCATCCACAGATGACTAGATCAAGAAAATGCGGTATTTATACACAATTTATGCTACTCTGTCATAAAGGATAAACTTGAGTCACTCGTGGGAAAGTGGATGCACCTTGAGATCATAAATCAAACACATAAACTTACACATTGGATGGTTTCTCTTATATGAGAAACCCAAAATATAAATAAATTGAAGAGCAAAATAAAAGGTAGATAACAGGATACAGGAAGATAGATCTCCAAGCTTTTATTGGTCATATTGTGGCCTTAAATATTTTTAACACAGATCAATCAAGAAGTAGTAGTCATAGAAGCGTGGGATTAGGGATATTGAAATAAAACAGTGATTGGACATTGTGCTGATCAATGGCCCATGTTAGAGACTGTGTTAAAGACACGGGGTCCTTGTCCCATGGCAGTTTCACCCCCGGGGACCAGCTCTTGGCACCACATGCCCCATTTTAATAGTTATCTATTTCCTATTTTCTTCCCGCTGTACAAGATGGGAAGCAAATTTTCACTAATAGAGACCCCACTGTGCACCTTGGGTTCTGTCCTCCCGATGTGTTTATCTTGTGATCTTACCCAGGTATTTGATATTTGCATTGTAATGACTGTAAATTCTGCTCACAGCTAGGACACGCATCTATGTCGTGATGACTTGTTTCATTTACAGATGTGTGCTGTTGGAAGCCTACAGTTGGTGTCAACACCAACAGTTGGCGCTATTGTTACTGTTACTATCTGCAAAACTCTTGACATAATCCTTCCTTTCCCACGCTACATGACGTCAGACTTCGCAAAACTGGACTACTCTGTCAATTCCATTTTCTTCCAAGTGACTCTCTTGGGCCTCTCAATGTTCTCCCATCTGGAAGGGTGGCTCACGCCATGGTCATGGCGTCTCCTTGTCCTAGGCACCCACACTACTCTTATACTGAAGCTCTGTTTCCTAAACCTGATGCATCTCTCCCAATTCCTCCCATGTTTCATAGAGGATATCCTCTAGTACCTTCCAGAGAAGGGACGTGTGAGAATTAAAATGTAGAGAATTTGTCCTGTTGGAGAAGCTACTTTAACTCCATCTAAGTCATTTCCCCTGGTTTCTCTAGACCAACATTTTCTTTCAGTCTTCTTCCTAATCTTCACTTAAATTGACAATCTTTATATTTATTTATTAGCTTACTTTATTTCTTGGCTTTTCCATAAGGAAGTAAGGTCACGAGTGCTGGGACCTTGTCGGATTTGCTTACTGCTGAGGTCTTGTGCCAAGAACAGTAATGGATCCATGAGATGCTCCATAAATATTTGTCGAATAATGGAATTGATGAGTCTATTAGCTCACTGAACATGTGACTCCGTGCAGAGCACAGGTGCTGAGGAAGTTCCAGCCCTCATATGCTGTTACCCACCTTTAGGCACAGGGCACGTGGCTCTTCATCTGAGAAAGAGCTAAGCAGCCTTTAAAAATGAAATCAGTATCAGCCTGACACCATGACACCTACCCTTGGCACTTTGGACATGTGGCTCTTTCAGCCTGGTACACAGAAAGCCTGGACTTTAGACCCTTGGTCCCTTGAGAGGTGTGCTGTTGTTTCCCAAAACAATGTGAATTAAAGAATGCTGATTCTCCTCTTGCATAACTGGAAGAAAGTTAAAAAAAAAAAAAACTTAGAATGCAATGTGTGGTGGCAAAAGCTGAGCTGAGATAAATTCCAGAGAGGTAGAGATGTATTCTCAAGGATATAGCATAGAACACTGGTAGTTTCCAAACCATCGTATATTATATGTATATGTATAGTGTGTGTGTCTCTGTGTGCATGTGCATGTGTTTTTTACATGTGAGTACAAAAGAGTTTGTACACATTTGTATAAGTGATGCATATATAGCAATATACTAAGGTATTATGTATTATAAAAATGTGAAAATTGAATTTAAAAATAGAAGAAATAAGTAACTTTAAATGGAAATTTTATTTTTTTTGTATATTCTATTGAATTGCTATACATGTAACCTTTCACAAAGCCTGATGGAGAAGAGTATTTACCAAATTCTACTATGTGGAGAAACATCTTGGAAGGGTTCGTGAAAATTGAGATTTCTGACCTCCTTCCAGAGCGTGAACCACCGGTACTTGAGCAACTATCTTTTTCCCACTTTTAGATACTGACACTGATACTCTAGCTTCTCTCCTTGGGAAGTCTTGGGCCAAGTGGCATACTGGATGCTGCCAGCTTCCCTCCTGGCAGACATCCCTTCACAGGTATGTGGAAAGAGTGTGGGCTCCTGGCTTTGATCAGCTCACAACGGGATAAAGGACCACGCACCGTCCTTACCTGCAACTTTCATTAAAGAGGCACTGGCAATGGCTCTGTGGTGGCTGTCGATGTTCCTTATTATAAATTCTTTAGATCTAGTGCTGTATTATTATTTCTTCAAAATGGTCATTAATAATGCTAACAGCTGCCTCATTTGGATGCTCCCTCTGGGCTGATCATTTTTATTTTCTTTAGCACCTCCAAGAAAGAACAGTCTGAGGTAGGTAATATTATTCCCAATTTACAGATCTAGAAACTGAGATGTAGAGAAATAATTTTAACAAAGCACCTCTGGCTTCCCAAATACACAAAGCAAAACAAGTGAATACACAAAACCTTCCTGATCCTAGATTTGCTGAAGAAGCTATTAAAACCCAGAGAAGTGCCAACTGCTTATAATCAAAGAGCTCGTTAGTGGCCGAGCGAGAGTGTGCACTGGGATTTCAAGTGCAATGGTATTTTTGTTTGTGTTTTTCTCTGGGTTTTGGTACTCAGGTTTGAAGCCATAGCCTCATATATGTGCTAGGCAAGTGCTGTGGTGCTGAGCTACATCTCCAGCACTTTTTTGTTTTTATTTGATTTTGAGACAGGGTCTTGCTATTTCTTCTGGGCTGGCTGTGAACTTACAATCCTCTTGCCTCAGCCTCCTGAGTGACTGGGAGTACAGGTGTGCATCACCATACCTGAGTAAGCTCTGTGTTTTGTATACAATTCTGAATCTTCTTTTCCTGACACTCCCCCCACCACCACACTGATGTTTGGCTCCAGGTGGGCTGGTACATGGTGAAGCTTTTTAATAAATTCCTCTGTGTTTCTTCAATTACTGCTGGCTGCTCACAGTATCACCTTCCTGTGATAAGCACTGACCTACACAGAGTCAACTCCCATGTGTGACAGTGTGCCATGTCCAATATGACTGCAAATGAATAGGACCCTGAGTTCTGCTCTGTTGGTTTAGAGAGACCATGTCCTCCCAGCTAAGACTCCATACACTCAGCCTCGATGGTGGTCTCCCACCCAGCCACTGTCCCTAGACCCTTCCTCTGTGTGTGTATGGGGGGGTCTCCCGCCTTTATCCATATGTCTGGTATCATTTAAGCATAGCAGGCTGATGCCAAGGGAGAGCCTCTCTGCTCAGCCTGATGTTTTGGCAGAGTCTACACATGGCCTCGGGGGGTGCAGAGATGGATGCCTCTCTTCCTTCTCCCACAGTAACATTAACCTTGTTTAATAATCTATTAGCAAAAAGGATAAAGGTCTTATTAACATTAACATGCTTTCTTTGCCACTGGAATAACACTGCCTTCCTTGTACATTTGAAAAACTGATTTTTTTTCCCAGTGGCAGACTGATAGACATGGTAGAAAGGGAACTGGCAGAGAGACAGCTGGTCACCTGGTTCAGACCCCAGCCTGTGGCTTATTGTACATGTGAGCTTGGTAAGATCCTCTGGCTCTTCTGAGCCTTAGTTGCCTCACTTATAAAGTAGACCTATGGAATCTATACTGTACCATTGTTTTGAAGAGTTGAGAACATGTACATAGAGTGCTAACCTGGGACCCAGAAAGCACTAGTGTCTTAGCTATTTTCACCATTCTAACCCCTCATGAAACAGGTTTCCATGCATTGTAATTAACACTATCCATGAACTGTGATTTCACCGTGCTGAATTTGGGGCCCTGGGTGTCCTGCCTCAGATGCAGCCATTCTATCTACCATAATACCTGTGCTATCTCGGGAGCCAGGATGACCTTAGTAAAGAGAAAGAAACCCAACAGCCAGAGCTGTGGTGGACCTTACGAAATAGTTGGGAGGAAAGACGAAGGTTCTACCATTTTTCTTCTGAAATGGCTATTTTCAGAACTACATCTTTATACCCCCAAATCATCCTAAGCTTAGGCAAATCAACCCACCTCTCTAGTCATTAATAAGGACTCAGAAGCAGCTGAGTGTCCGTAAAATCCAGCTGTGTGTCTATAACCGGCTCACTCCGGGAGGGAGAGGTGTCCACGGCTCTCACAGTGTGTGTTACTCCTGCCTCTAACTGCATTTCCCATGTGCTCCCAGACTTTCACAGGCACTGACCTCACAGAGGGGATGTCATTAAGATGCAGATGGCAGACTGCAAGTACGTGTTCCCTCTGGAAGCCTGGGATGGAGCCCAGGCCTCTGCATGTCCAACATGCTTCCGATGCAATGACTGGTCTTCAGACCACACTTTGAGGGGCAGGTGCTGAGCGTTTTGTGCACATCACTCAGTTGCCACAGACACTTGGACATTTTTTTTCCGCTACATCTCTTGAGATCACCCCTATGTCTGCCGCTGTGTACATGCTGTCCTCCTGCATTTGCTGTGCTCTTCTCTGCCCTGTGCTGCCTCAATGTCCTCTTCTTCATCTATGTTATTGCCGTCGTTCTGTCTTTGTGAGTTGAAGTGGCTACAAACAACCTCACCTTTGCCCTCTGGACGTGGAGATAGAGATATCTCCTTCATTTCTGAGGTCAGTGGAAAGTTAGGATCCCTGACACTGCTAGGAACTTCGGGGAGCGGTTACAAGGTGAAACTTTGGAGACTCTCACATATACTGCTACCAAGCGGGATGCTCGAGAATAAAAAATGCCTGTGTGCAGCGCATCCCACAGCCTGCCCCTCCCATTGGATTCAGGGGGCTGAGGTGGGGCTCAGATATTGATTTATTTTTAAGCCACAGCAATGGAGAATAGCGGCCCAGAGGCAGATAGGGAGGACGTGAGGTGGTGCCGGACAAACTGTCTTCCCTGATGCAGGGTTAGCCGGCAGAGAGGCATAACTGCACTTCCACAGGGGTTCACAACTCCCATTTCCGTTTAGAAAAAGTATTTCCTACGTGACATTTTTTTTTCAAATACATTCTTCAACGGAGAAATAGACAGTCAATTCCCTCCTCGCTTAATTGCAGCCTGGTTGCTGGTGGGTTTTGCATGAAGCTCAGCCCCTGCTTGTTTCTGATTAGGAATGAGCATCAGAACGCAGAGGGGCAGCTGCAGTTCGTGGGGAAATTATTACCATTTCAAATGTCACTCAGCTTGATGCATGATTAAGGGGAACGTGAGGCACCTCCTGTCTAGGCTGCGGGCTGATACAAAAGCGGAAATCTGTTTTCCCAGACTGGAGCGCGGCTTTGTCATAACCAATGCCTGTCACCTCGCCAGCCACCGTCCCCAACACACCCAAGAAGCCTGAAGCATTTAGCTTCAATTACAGACGTCACTTGTCGTTTCTGGGATGCTGACCACATTAATAAACGTTTTTTTTTTTTCTGTTTGGAGAATTTGATTAAAATGTCTTGTGAATAAATAACATTTATCTATTTTCCTTTCATTCTCGTATTGTATACAAGAACACCATAGGAACAGAAACACGTGAACTTTAGATTCCCAGAGAGAGCAGATACAGCATTGATTAAGTTCTCCAAAGGCTCTGCTTTGTCCTCGGAGATTTCTGTTCAACTTGATACACCGAGTTTCCAGCCTCTTTGTGCGCACAAAGACACGAGGACTTCTCGGAAGAGGCAGGGGCAGGTCCTACAGGAAAGGAAGACCCTCTTGGAGCAAAGCGAGTTGCTAGGGTGTTCTAGGAGGACAGCATGTGGTTGAGCCAGGCCAGCAAAGGGACCGGGACATGTTGAGGGCATTCTCTTATAGACCTGCAGTGTCCCTTACTAACGTGGTACATTTGTGGTTCCCATCCAGCTGGTCCAAGAGCAGATGGCTTCTGCCAATGGTGATGATAGCAGCTCCAGGGTTAGACTGGGCTTGAGTCCCAGCTTTGTCCTCAGACATCTTATTCCCAGTGAGTGACCACAGTCCTCAGCCTTCCCTACGAGGATGAGGATTCCATGAGATAAGAATGGCACATCAAAAACTTCATCATGTGCATGTGAGTACTAATCAGAGGTGCTCTCCTATTGTATATGGCAACAAAAAGAAAGGTCTGGAGCAAAGTTCTGGTTGCTCCCTGCTAGGCCAAGTTCTAAGTGTTTACTTACCGGATTGTGGGATACCTGGAGAAGCCGTATCAGCATGGGAAATGCAGAGAGGCCATTTATAGTTATACAGAACGACTTCAGTGTTTCATCAACTGGAACAGCTGCATTGGTCCAAGGGGGCCTCATATCAACCTTGGTACCACGGGTTGTTAATTGAGTGGTCTGTTTTGTGTCAGCTGTCTGCTCAGACTGGAATGGATTCCCTTATGGACAGGGGTATAACTGAAGAGTTTGTGGTGCAATCATTCATTCGTTCCCTAGGAGGTTTTTGATGTGCTCCTCTGGGTGACTCACAGATACTGAGTACTATGTTACACATCAAGGGATAAAGGGGAACAGGAAATGCCTCAGCCCCCAGTGAGGAGGGCAGGCAGGTAAATGGGCTAGCTTTCAACATTCAGCACTCAATTAAATCCAACGCATACAGATGATAGAGAAGATTCTGCTGGGTGGGGGGTGGCGGGGCACTTAGTAACAACCTCTGAGACCATAAAGCTTTAGAAAAAAAGTTGATCTGACCTATACAGACAACACCAGAATTAAATATTGTAAAAATTCAGAGATGAATCCAAAGACCTTGGAGGATATTTAACTCAATCTTCAAGCCTATAGACAACTGCACTTATCAGTGTGATGTGAGTCTTTGAGTTCGTTGTCCTAGGAAATACTAGTGATCAGCCTGTGTGTGCACTTCTGCATGTCTATGAATGCATACACAAGTTGTATTATATTGTCCAATCAACACTGGACTTGTTTTTTCGTTTACAGAACTATGTCCAGGGGACTGTTCAAGCAAGCGCATAAAGAACAACTGATCGTCCAGTCCCCTACAAAAGTAGTGTACTGTGGCTGTGTAATGTTTATATCTATTCTCCTGTGGATGGACACTTCTATAAATTTTGACTTCTCATTTTATGAACAGCACTACAGGTAACATCTTGTTCCAGCCTTCTTGTAAATGAATTTTTAATGAGAGAGATGTGTATTGGATGAATCATTAAGCATGCAAAAACTGACCCCTCCCCCAAGAAACCATAGATACCTATATGTATCTTTTGCCACTCAGGTATGGAAATAAGTCTTTCCACAACCTTGCCAACAGGTGATATTAGCAAACATTTCTCCACATTTCCCAAAGGAATGTGTGAATCTCATTTCTTAACGGGTTTTCCCCTGCACATCATTTTAAATGTACACCAGCCACTTACATTTCCTTGGACCTGAATTTAGAAGATGATTAGAGATATACCAGGAATATATGTTAACCACAGAAGAGAAAGCAATTAGGGCTAAAGTAGCAAGTGCCACGGGAGACAGGGCTTTGGGGAACGTGTTAGCTAAAATATTGGATGAAAAGGGAGAGTAACGTGGATGAGGAAGTGGTAGAGCCTGGATCGTAGGGGTATTGACCTCACAAAAGGGTCTGTCTTTCCTCCTAATGCCAAGGAACGTATGACTGGCAATTGTAGATCCTAAAATTTCAAGATAAAGTTTATATTTCAACCATGTCTTTGGCCCTCTTTTAGAGTAGTAGCAGTGGCAGAGGACAGAGAGACTATTTCAGTGGTAGAAGTGACAAGGGCTGCTCACTCCTCAAATGTAAATATGAAGAGGAGGATGTGCGAGCCAAGTTTTGTACAACTCCTTAAGCTTCTCTCTGCTCCTCTTCTGGTTCCATGAAAACTTCCTTGTGGAAAGTTGCTTCTCACAGTGTGGCTTGTGAGTCAGCAGATAGGCCAGCTAAGGACTTGCTAAAAATGCAGATTCTTAGCCCCACCCCACTCCCACTGAATCAGAATCTCTGTTGGTGGGTTGCTGTCCGGGTGACTATTTTGCACACTCAAATTTGAGGATTGTCAGTGCCCAAAACTGTGTCTGGGAGGAGTCTGAATCCCTGAGTCACAATCTGGAGGAGAGACACTCAGGAGAGCCAGCTGAACAGAATCCTTTGGAAGGGATTTTATAGAAGGGAAAAAGTGAGTACTTAACCTAGGTAAGCCACTAAGATAACTTCTTCCACTCTTGCTGACCTGGTCTATAAGGACTGGTACACAATTAGTTTAAACAAAGGGCCAGGTTTCTGCTCAGTGGCTCACCACCAGGCATTTTCCATTCCTCACTCTGGGAGAAGAGTGTTTCTATCATCACTGGCCAGGGTCATGCCTTCCATGGGGACATAAAGAATAGGACTAAGATAACATCCTCAGTTTCCTGTGGGATGAGGAATGGGCCAAGACCTGCTCAACTGGCTTAATAGAAGTCTTGATCACTGGTGAGATAGTCTTAAAGACTGATACGTGGTGTCTGACGCTTTTCAGATTCAGAACCGGCCAGGTGGTTCTTTTATTGGGAGAAAGGCTTGGGGAATCAACAGGAGGAACACGTATGTCTTCTGATGTTCCTGTTCTGTCTTGAGCTCTACCCACATCCTTGCCTCCTTTAACCACAGCCCCTCCTTGAAAAACAAACACCTGCATCAGACTAACCAAGAACCTTTCACCAAGCACTCTGTGTCTACCTAGAAAAAAAAAGGAAAGTGTGTGTGATGGGGAACTGGTTCTACCCTGGCTGCTTGGGTCATGCTGTTACTTGCGTGGGCAGATCACCAAGCTGAGAAAGATTCTGAGGCTTTGCTTTGACCCAGTGGGAGAAAGTGCCAATAAATCACTTAGCCTTGCCACCAATGACCTGCCCGGTGTGATTTCTGGAAACCTTCTCTGGCTCCACACATTTTTCACCTATAGAGTGAGAATATACTGAAGGGTTTTGGGATTTTCTCTGTGGATTCTTCAAGATGGGTTCCAGGGTTAAGGGAATTTCCCACTGGCATTTGAGAGGGATAATGATGCGGATAGAGGCTGCATAGGAGGGAACTGGTACCCGAAGCCTGCTGTACACCTCAGAGAGCCATCCATGAGCCAGCAAGGAATAGCCCATTAGCCAAATCTGGCCATGCCTGCTTTTGTACAGCTGACAGACTAAGAAGTTTTTACATTTAAAAAATAAGAAAAAATTAAAAGAAAAACAGTACTCTGGGACACATGCAAAAGTATTTAGTGACCTGTAATGAAAAATTATATGAAATTCAAGTTTCATGGTGCGTGAATAAGTTTCACAGGGAGGGAGCCACACTCATTTGGTTAGGGAATGTCTATGGTTCTTTCTGGGCTACGTGGCAGAGCTGGCCAGTTGAGCTGGACACACTCATGGACCATGAAGCCTAACATATTTTCTCTCTAGTCTTTTATAGAAAAGAGCTTGCAGCTGACCCATCCATTGCTTTGGGAAACTGGAGGCTGAAGGGAGCACTTTCCCATGCTGTCATATAGACTTCCTGAATTGACACGGCCTTGCTATGCTTGTTTATTAAATTATTGGGAGGGATAGGGTAATTTTGCGAGTTTTCCAATTTGAAAATTGGGCTTTGGGTGGGTCATGGAGTCAGGCGATGTCTGGCTTGAGACTCGCAGGGCTCCCAGGTGTGAAAGAGCTTGTTCTGTGGCCCTGGCTTTCACCTTGGGGGAGGGGAACACAAGGAGGTTCCTCTGGAGAGGCCTTGGCTTCTGCAGGTGCCGTTCGTTTTAATTAGGGTGTGGGTTGATGGCAGCCAGCCCCACCCCAGAGGCATCATGGGAAGGGGGTGGAACCCATCTAACATCAAACAAATGGTTTTGGGTGAGAGCATCTTCCAAATTCATAATTGTGGGGCTCATCGTGCCCAAAGGAGCTTGGGAAATTAGGATGCGATTCAAAAAGATATTTCCACTTTCTCCGGAAATGGGGGAAATCAGTTTTATTTATTAATTCCATCTTGCTGGCTCCCAATTTGGTGCAAACAGTTATGTTTTCCAGCACGTTTCCACCTTGCAACTAGCAGAGTTAATTTAATGAAATGAGTAGTCTTGTGATGACCTGAAGTGGGAAAACACATTAATCTGGAAACTATCAAAGCCATCTGACATGTATTATTGTAGGGCTCAGAAAAAATAAACAGTTTATGTAGAAGATTAAGTGGCAGTGTGGATTTGCTTTTGACATATCTTGTCTCCAAATCTAAGTTGGGGATTTATTATCACGCTATCATGTCACAGCTATCTCATTTATATGATAACACATCTGTAATGTTTTACAAGTACAGCACTACTTGTTCAGAATGGGGCTTTTTTAAGTCCTAAATTATAGTACCTGGAGAGGCATGCATAATTATAGTGCGTGTGAGCAAATGAGAGGGTGCATTTTCCACCCGCACTCAGAATTAATCGTCAGCACAGCGGGTGCAATAAAATCATAATTGCTTCTTCCAAACTTCTCATCTGAGCTGTACAGGTTAAAGGCAGTGCTTTGGTGGAGAGATGCTTACTTCATGGTGGGTGGAAGTCTCACTGCCATCTTCTAGAGGGTGCTTGGATTGTACAGTTAGAGATGGCTCAGTCCCCACTGAGGCTGTACATGTAGGTCTCTAAATTTAATGGTACTCTCAAGTCAGTACATCCGAAAACAATGTAGAGTGCTGATTGTGGGTCCTGGGTTTTGTAAGTGGGCTTGGTTGTCAGCTCTGTCTCTAGTTTTGGACCAATGATCTCATTGCTGTGAATAGCTTCTTTGCTTATCTGCAAAGAAAAGATGGTAGCCCCTCATTTGACATGCTTCTATGACAATGAGAAATGCTTACTAAGCACCACATAGACCTGCAATAAACGGTAGATGTTATTGGACCTCTCCTTCCATAACATTGTCTGAGCCTGTGTTGTCCAGCGTGGTCATGAGTGGGCAGATGTGGTAAGAGAGCTCTTGACATGGGCCAAACCCAAAGGAGAAAGGCTATTTATACCACGTACTTAGCAGTTTCGGAAGGCTTAGTATGCATAGAGTATGTAAAATATCTCGGACTTTTCTATTGATTACATTTTGAAGCAATAATGTTTTGGCCATATTGACTTTGTATTAAAGTAAATGCCACTGTTTCCTTTTTGCTTTTTAAAATTCTGACTACGACGACACTGCAAATAGTGTAGAAGGCTTGCATTATAATTTTGTATGGGGCCACACCGGTCTAGACAAATGAACACTGACCAAAACGTCCTATGACTATGTGTTTTGAGTTGCAACTCACATTTCTTGGTGCTGTGATTATTATCATTATTGATTTATTCTTAGTCTACGCTGGCAAAGATGCTTTAGATGGTTTGGCAGAGAGAGAGTGAAGAGCTAGCGAATGGAGTGAACCTAATTTAACTCCAAGCTCTCTGGTGGCTAAGGCAAATAAAGGTAATACATTTGGGTCATATGGATTTTTTTTAGAAGGCATAGGATTCACATGAATTCGTTAAACAAGAACGGCTTTCTTCTGGCCCTGGGTCCCCAGGGACGTTTCCTGGTGCAATCCTGAAATTAGTATACACCTGCACCTTTCCCTTCTCCCCAAACAAAGCTTTAAGAACTTAGAATGGTGTGAGTCACACAAATGCAATGACAATAATTACACCTCCCTTTGTTTATGTAAATTATCTGATTTGATCCTCAAATCAGCCCTGCAGGATGGGCTGTGCAAGGACTATTGTTCCTTTTTTATGGATGACAAACCTGCAAATAGAGTAGGGCTTCAGTGACTTGCTAAAGTTTTCATAGCCAGTAAGTAGCAAGGCCAAGGCTCAAACCCTTATTGCCCAAAGTGGAAAACTCCCTATGCTTTTGGCAGTCATGTATACTGTAGTGTGAAACAGGTTCATGGGAGAAAGCAGAGTACTGGGCTGCCTGCCAAGAAAGGGAATGTACAAGCAACTGGGAGGTTCATAGCTTGAAACATGAAATTTGCTTTAAACAGAAGAAATAGACGTCTATGCACTCATATTCCAGTACTGTACTGTAACACACCCAAGTCAAAAGAATATATAGCTGGGCTTCAAGGGGATGTATAAGAGCTCGTTAGCTTGCTTACCACCAAGAGCAGTTCTCCTGGAACCTTACCACACACCCCATTCACCTACCACTCTAACAAGTCAGACTTTCACTCAGAGGCCCGGAAATCTGCCTTTCTTACCAGCTCCATACAATGTCTAGACCTGGTGGGAGCTTTGAGGAGTGAGATCTAAAGTGTTTGTTTTCTGCTCTTCTCCCAAACTATCTCCATCCTAGAGACCTGATTCACAATGTTGGCAAGGAAGGAAAACCTCCCAGGGGAATTTTAGTGAATGCTGAATACACAGGCCAATTCATTCACACTTTCTGGGAGTGGGGCTCTGAGGTTGGTACATCCTCACCTGTCCCCAGGTACTGTCATTGGTGTCTGTAGTAGGAACACCACCTTCCAGACCAGTGGGGTCACATAACTTAAATAGTCTCTTCTGCCTTGGAAATGTAGCCTTGAATTTTCTCAAACAAGAGCACTGGTTACCCACAGGGATCCACCCTTTTTGCTACCTAAAACAAGGTGTATTCCATGCCCCGGTCAGTCACTGAATTTTGAATTTATTTATTGAGGAAGAATAGGGCACAAGACCTCAGACACAGGTGGCAAAGTCCCAGCCCTCCCAGTGTGCTGTGTGGGGTTAAAGAGTGCATGAGCATAGCAGCGCGCTCCTTCGAACGTGACGCATGCAAATAGAAATTAGTAAAAAGAAAGAAAGAGAATGGGAATGGGACCGAGGCACTGAGGGAGGTGGGTGGTGGTGAGGTTAGCACAACAGCCAACTCTGAGGGAGACTTGGGCAGAAGCAACTGGAGCCCAGAGTTGGGAACTGGGCTATTTCTGACCCAGGACAGCTTTTAGGAACATTGGCAGAGAACTGTAAAAATCTAGAGACCTGAGTTCTGCCTGCTGCTAAGCTCATAGGGAAGCATAGTCGGGTCTCAGCATCTTCACAGAGATGATAGGGGCGACCTGGGTCTCCCACTGAGCCACCCTCATCCAGACAGCGCAAAGCACCCACGTTAGCCAGAAGCCCAAGGTGCGCTGGCAACCCTGCTCCCTGCTGCGGCAGGAGTGGCGCAGGTCTCTTTCAGGTCCAGGCAGAGCTGGCCGGCTCAGCAGCGGCCAGGATCCCCACACCACTCCCTTTCTTTTCCTTTTGAATAAACAGCTGGCGAATGTGACATCAATTTAACTGTAATGACTGCTTTTCATTTCATTTTCATCTTCCATCTATACCGTTACTATATATTGGGGTCCTGGCTGCTGCCAACTGCTCTGGCCACATGTCTGGTTTTCATTTCATCTCCGAGCTCTTTTTGGGTCGTCGTCTTCAGAAGCCTGGTCTAATGCATAACCCTAATTGCAGTGTAGAAGGAAGCTGCTGCTGACTGTAGCGTTTTCAGTTTCAGAATCAAGGCAAGTATCTCCTAGGAGGGGGAAAGAAAGGCCTCGCTAGGGTTCCACCCTCTTACCAGGGCCTTATCTTTCTACATTTTTTACATCCAACATTTTTAAAAATTGAGTGCATAATATGGCTATAAAACGGCAGTTGAGATAATGCGGTCAGCCTGCTGGTTTATATATGTCTTTTCTCAGTTTCAGAATGTCCCCTTTGCCTCCTCCTCATCTGACAGGGGCCTCGTTTCCCATTAAAAATTCTGGCAGCTTTGACATGAGGATAAAAATGCAGGCTGAGCTCCTTCCTCCAAGTAATGCTTGCTGCTGAGTCCTTCTTGGAGTCCTCGCAGGCTTTGGGGAAGGCTACGTTGCCAGCGGATGAACATTTCCAATGGTTGGCCCCGAAATCTGCTGTGTAAAAGACTCAATAAAGTATTTTCACATCAAATGTGTAAGGAAAAGGAGGATTTTTTCCAAGATGGCAGTGAAAGTTTGCCCATGTTTTGTTCCAGTTCACGGATGAAGAGACAAAGGAGATGCTGAAGGACCGTGGAGCCCTGGATGGAAGAGAAGTTGAGTTGGACCGGGTTGGGGTGGGATGGCAGGGACAAACCAGAACGCGTTCCAGTCCCCAGCGCTCTGCTTCGTGCATAATCCGCACTGCATAAATATTTGCTGAGTGGAAGTCAGTCATTAACACGCATGTGCTGACTTCCTTCCAGAGTAGTTCCCTGGTATGGTCTGTTTTCTGTTTTTCTCTTCATGCTCTCATTCAGCTGGCTGCGTATGTGGTAACTGCTGCACTGTGTGTTGGGGACCAAGGGTGACCCCACAGAAACACACACACAAAAAATGATGCCCGCCCATCCATCCGCGGACCTTCCAGAGTGGCCATAAAGAGGAAAGAAAATTTGCAGTGAGAAATACGTGCCACAAGGGATTGTGTAAGGGGGCAGTGATGCTGTCACCACAGGCACCTGACCCAGGTTGAAGGGGACAAGAAAGCTGACACGACTAGAGGTACTGAATCGGAGGCCCTACACGAGACATGGTATCCATTCATGACCCCAGCGCCCCTTGCTTCTCACTAGAGCTGCTCGGAGCAGCCACCTATGGCTTCTTCTGACAGCTCAGGGTGAGGTAGATTCTACTCATGGCCTCAGTGGCTCTGTTAAGTACCTTCCTGCCCACCTCACCTGACCTGGTGGGCTTACCTGTCAGAATGTGCCATGCCCTGGTGATAAGTGAGGATGCTCAGTGGCCAACAATGCCACTCTGTCCTTCCCTGGTGACCGGGGGCTCACATTTTCTCAGGACTTCTTGATTTTTCTAATCTCTCCAGTGCCTCTTTGCTCTCTTCTCTGGTGCCCATGAACAGAGATTTCCCAACCTCATCTCCCTGCCCTGCACAAGCCCTTTCTCTTCTGTCTGGGGCCCTTGTTATTCTCAATGAGACTGGCCCATTTCTGTCAATTCCTCCTCACCATTCTTTCCGTTTATTCTCCCCAGGACCTCATTCTTTCTCATTTCTCAGTTGCCTCCCCTTCCCTGAGCCTTTTCTGACTTCTCTTCAACTTCCCACCCGCTCAACTCCTCCTAAGGCTGCTTCCTTAACCGGTGATTATGAGTGAAATTTTATGCTTACACAAAAGTGGGTAAACCATAAAGCAAAGTGTTAGTATTATTATTTGTCATTGTTTTATATGTGTGGATACCAGAAAACAACTTAAGCCTAAGAGGCAAAATGAGGTGAATTTCTTTGAAAGGTCAGAGTTATCTCTTGACATCCAGGGAAAGACTGAGTAAGTTTGGAATTTATGTTTGTGGCAATGGGAGACTTGCCCAAAGCTTATGAGCAGGAGGATGACGCGATCAGAAGTGGTTCCACTGGGGAGGGTGGATTAGGAGAGGGAGGAGGGAGTTAGGAGGCTGATGATCCAGTGGAGGATGAGGACCGGGCCTAAAGCATCAGCGGTGGAACCATGAGATCCAACCAATGGAGGCAGGAGAGACTGAAGACATCTTAGATGGGGAGGAGGGGAGGGAGGACGAGGAGAGAGCTGCAGGTACCCTACGTTCTGCTTGCACTGTGAGGTGGATGGTGAGGTCCTCAAGGCTGTAGATAGAAATAGCAAGTTTGCATAGGCAGCAGAGTATTGTTTGGACTGCAGTGAGAGTGAGGGACCTGAGGACATGAGAGGAGACAACCACCTTGTCCTGGAACACTCAAGTAGCTGGACATCCTGTAACAGTGACCCCAGGTGGCAGGAAGGGCCAGGTCTTGATGAAGTCAGACTTCAAACACCTTTTTAAATTGTGTTCATACTGCAATGTGGATATGAAACAAAGGCCACCAAGGTCCGAGGGACCCGGGCCCTGCCAAAACCATCAGAAAATGGCCCATGAATCCAGTTTGGGTGCTAATGCTACCCTGATCTGATCATTAGCTTATCATTCCTTTTCATGGTACTTAGTTCCTTTATGTTGTATGTTTTAACCAGCTTTCAAAACCATCTCAAACTCACCAGGGAAGAAAAATATCAAGGGAAGGAGGAAGGAGGTTTGGTTTCTGCTGAGAAGAATTTCTGTTCTAGTCTAGGAACAATTTGGGTAAGGGAAATAATTTGAGAAAGAAAAAAAGCAAGTAAACTTGGACTTTGTAGTCAAAGTTGAGAGAAAGTAGACATGAGCAAAGGGGAAGAGCCCAAAAGCAGGATTCTGGTTGTGCTGTGATTCAAAATAGTTAATTAAAAAAAAAAAGGCAGCACAAAAGCAAGCCCTTCCAGTTCCTCCAAATCCTGCACCTCTGACACCCAGCCAAAGTCAGAGTTAGCTAAAGAGGCTTGGCCTCTGTTCAGTCCGATCAAAAATGAATTAGGAGGATGCGTATAAACAGGGATTAGAGCTCTTTCTCTCGTACACATACACACACACACACACACACACACACACACACACCATGAGTAAGGATAATAATTACAGGCTTTTAATAAATGCTAATGTAGAGATAACAACTTTGTGTAGTTAGAGTTGTTCATGCCAAGATCTGACAGTAGCTAATGTGTGATTTTAGCCATTAACCAAGAAGCTAAGTGCTGGGTTCACTCCACGTCTCCTGCCTCGCTCTCCCCAACTCCGCCTCTCACCTGGAGACCAAACAGTTGCAGGTGTTTGGTCTTGGTGTCTGGGATCCCACTGCAGGGGGTGATTTACACAGTGCAGTGTGGCCTCCTTCAAGCTATTCAAACACCACAGCATGGAAATTCAGAGGTGAGGTCTGGACTTCCCTTCCTTCATTGCTGTCATCTTGGTCCATGATATTCCCAGACTCCTCTCTCTCTCTCTCTCTGTCTCTCTCTCTCTCATGTGTAAACACACACACATGAGTGTGCATGCACACACACTTTTTTTTTTACTTCAGCTCTGCAGAAGCTCCAGCTAATGAAACAAAACAGCACATCCGGTGGCCCCTTATGCTACCTTATTCATAACTGTGCATGACATACAACTGTACAGATAGAGACACATTATTTGAAGCAGAGGATCTAGCTCCCTAAGTCTGTACCCGGAACTCAGATCCCTCATTTTGTGCAGTGAGGTAAACCCATGTCACCTCTGAGGTCAGAGTCCTAGCTTGTGGTGTGAGATTGTTAACTCCTTTGAGTAACATGAAGACCTAAGGGGAATAAAAGAGAACCAGGGCCCCAACAGCTCAGATTCTGGCAGGAGGCAGAGATTGGTGACACTTCTTTCTGCGGTCCAGAAGTCCTTGCCTGGGCATTATTGTCAGGAGCAGAATGAGAGTGGTCTTCAGCATGCTTGGGCAGCTCTTTCCTTTGGGTCCATCCATGCTCCTTTCTCTGCTAGGGAAAGAGACAGGACATCCCCAAGCCCACCGTTCTCTCACTTCTCTCCACAAAAGTGAGTTGAGTTATACCATGTGCCCAGCATTATTCTAGGCTTGGGGACACTGCAGTGACCAAGGTGCACACAAACCCTCTCTCTCAAGGCTTTGTGACATTCTTGCAAATGAGTCTAAATCGGCCAAGCATGGTGGTGCATGGTTGCAATACCAGCTATGTGGGAAGCTGAGGCAGGAGGATTACAAGTTTGAGGTCAGCCTAGGCAATTTAGCAAGCTCCTGTCAAAAAATTTTTAAGAAAGTGCTGGGGATATGGTATCCTTGGGTTCAATCCCTAGTCCTGTCAAAAAAGCAGAGAGAGAGAGAGAGAGAAAGAGAGAGAGAGAGAGAGAGAGAGAGAGAGAGAGACAGAGAGAGAGAGAGAGCTAGTAAACAAGTCTAAATCTGCAGGACAGTGATGGAACAGACTGCACAGCTGAGCATGAAGCCTCTGATCTTGTTGAGGTTTGAACTGGACTGCAGGGATTTTTTCTATCCTTTTGTCAGAGAAGTAGTTTGCTGTGAAACAGGGTAGTCACCTCTGCTTTTGCAAAGAGATCAGCTCAGTTCTCCTAACCTGCAGCAGAGCTAGCTAAGGATTCCTTGCAAGGTCCTCTGCATCATCTTCCTAGATGGAGAAATGACGCCCCCCTCACCCCAATCAGGTGGCTGACAGCTGAGTTCCTGGGACACACCTGTCCAGGTCCTTATAGTCACCCTTAAAAATGACAATTTGGGCTTCTTTACAGGTGAAGAAGCCAAGGTGGCTCTGCAGATGGAGCTCTTCCTCCTGTGTGCTCTGACGAGCTTCTGGGATGCCTGACCTTGCTCATTATTCTGGAAACCCCCTGGACATCCTGTGACACTCCAGAAAGAACAGCACTCGAAATTTTTAAATATGCTAAAACTTGAATATCCACTGGACATATTCAAAGCTTTTGGAAAAAATTGTAAACGCAGAGCCTTGATAAACTGAGGCTTGTGATGGGACCCTGAGTGTAATAAAGATGTTTACCTGTTCCACACTGACAAAGGCTGGTATGCAGCCCTTTTCCACCAGCTTTATTAGGTATAATTGACCAATAAAAATTGTATAAACTTGAGGTATACAAGGTGACACATGGATATATCTCTACACTGTGAACTAATTCTCACCAGTAGATTAATTGACATATCCATCATCTCATGTAATTAGAATTTTTTTTTGAAAAAATCTATTCTGAGCAAATTTCAAGTGTACCACACACTACTCTTGGCTATTTAGGTGGACAGGTCCCTAGATGGCCTTGGGTGACCAGCTCTGTCTCTCTTGCTTGTAAATTACAAAGTAACTAGACTGTATTGAGAATTCAGAATCCTGATGTGAGGAGGACGAAGCCATAAGAGTCCAGCCCATCTCTCTTCCTCCAAGAACAGGCCTTCAGCAGGGCTGGGACACTGCCAATGGGTGCAAAGAAGGAGGCTCATCTCTTTGGCCATGGTCTCCAAGTACCTCAAGGATCAGAGAATGGGATGTATGGACTTACAGGTTCCAGGGTGCATAGAAGGTGGGTTGATTTTGTTTGTCAGTGGCTCTCAGACAGGAATGATTTTATGCTCCTGGTGTCAAGTGGTGATGTCTGGAGAGAATTTTCGTCGTTGACACTGAGTGGTACTACTAGAACCTAATGGGTATGATCATGGGTAATGCTGAACAACATCATCAGCATGCCCAGGAAAGTGTCCAAACAAGGAAACCTGTGGCTCCAGTGTCAGTAGTGCTGAGCTGAGACACCCTGGTTTGGACAGAGAAAGACTTTCAGGTGTTGGGTTTGGAAAAATACTTCTTGAGGTACTGGGCAAGACAGACTGAAGGCTGGCAGGGGGGTGTGCACATGGCAGGTGCAAACCATGGGTGTCTGGGGAATCTTTCCGGGCTGAGTTAGGATCATCCTGGTATTGGAGGCTTGTCTGGGAAGGTGCCCTTTGCATGTCTCAAGTGGAGAGTGTACAGTCCTTAGCACAGCGGTGATCAGTTTTAGGGTCTAGGACTGAGTTACATGCTTAGCTGCCCATCAATTTTTTATTGAACATTCACACTTTGAGGGACCGGGACAAACACAGAAGTGTCCCACCTCCCCTGAATTTCAAGTCCAGTCTAGCAGATCAAGGTGATGTCTCCATGCTGAAGCCGTCACAGGAAGTAGATTCAGCGGTGGGAGGGCATCCTGGAGAAGATTGGAGACAGCCTGGTATTGGTGCCATCAGAGGAGACCTCAGCTCAGCCCTGCATCACTCTAATGGGGGTGCAAGGTGCAACATATCATAGAGTCCCATCCAACTGAAGAACTATCTTACACCACCAGGTGATCCAATTATATGCAATTTCCCTCTTGAGTATAGAGATATAAGTTGCCAATCCTAAATTGGATCCAGTTACATCAACAGAAAAAAAATATAACCATCCAACCATCTCCTATGAGTTGATCATTGAACTTGGTACATTATAGGTAATATATAATTTCACAACATGTAGCCAGTACTTATATTCCACCTAGCCCATGGCAGATGTGTATTTTATGCTTACACCATAGCTGCTATGGTTATTCCATTTTATAGATAAGGAACCTTAAGGATTGTCATAAAAAAGGCACTAGAAGAAGTTGAGATCTTGGGTATGGTCTGCACACAACAACTTCCAAATAGCACACTATGGGAAGAGGGAAAAGATTAATGTTACAGTGAGGAGAGCTGACAAATATGACCTCAGGTAGCTGACCAAGGTCAACAGAGAGAGAGATGAGTCACGTTGACAACACGTACTCCTGACATCATGTGATGAAAAAGGTGCTTTACCCCTGGATTTTCCTCTTCAAAACCCATAACACCATCTAATCAGGACAGAATCATCGGATGAACCCCAGCTAAGGGATGCTCCGCAGCATGGAGTGGTTTTCATGGAGACTTCAACCACTAAAAAGACACCATAACATCATGGAAAATGGAGTGTAAAGGAAGAGGTGGAGCAAGCTCAAGAAATCTCTTTTGTTTTCATTTCATCTCAGGGGTGTCAGGGTGCAGGTGGAATCAATATGCATTTTGAACTCATTCATTTTGCAAAAAGAATCAACTCTAGACTTGATGATGATGTTGCATATTGTGTTTTTCTTTGACTAAATGGATTTCATTTTTATACTTTATTTGTATATCCCAATGTGTTTAGCAAAATCTTGACAAGTTAACAGTAATTAATTCAATAGAAATGTATTAATTGTTTACTTGCTTACCATTTCTATGCTTGTAAATTGCATAACTTACCCTGTTGTGTGCCTTGTTAGTACATTTCAGTGTTTCCAGAACCTCTATGAGATGAAACAAGGTACAAAATGTCTTTGAGAATCTCACCCTAATCGTCTGACTTTATTTTTTAAATCTGTCTTTTCTCAGTTTATAGTAATGTTGATCTTTTAAAAAATTATCACACCTGCCATGAAATTTAGACATTTTCATGCCTTAGCCCTTGAAGATTTGGTTTCCTTTACCTGAAACATACTTCCACTCCCTTTGAACATTTGAAAAACACCTGTTCATCCTTTAAAACTTCTTAGGTATCATCTCTTCTATGATGTTTTCTGGGATGTCATTTCTTGCCCAGTAGTTTAAAGTTTATATGTCATATCTATTCCTTGTATTTATATCTATTACTGATTGTTATTATTGCATTGCAATTTTGGATTTATCTTTATCTCCACTTTTAAACTGTGTAAAAGGGGAGAAGAAACTCTCATTTATCATGCTTTTATCTGTGGAGCTTAGTTTGGGGTACTTATCACAATAAATGTATATTACCTTATTGAACTGAATCTTTTGTGCAGCTGACTCCTTGGATCTGTGCATTACTACACTTCATAAGAAATGAAAATTAAAAAAAAAAAACAGCTCTCTGTGAAGCCCCTGAGCTTGCAAGAAAGTCTCACTTGCTAATGATAAAATCATTCTCTTTACAGATGCTCAGTGACTCTTCCAGATTTGGTTCACACCACTTGCCTTCTGGGTCCTTCGTATTCTTTCTAAGTTCAAACGCATTGGAGAGGTGGAATTTTTCACTTGGTCACTGCTAACACATAAAAGTCAACTGGGCTGTTCCCCAGCCCACAGCCAGAGAGCCTGGTTGTCAAAGAGCAAGCTCCTCCAGCCGTGGTCCCATCAGGCACTCATGGTTTACTAGGACCAGAGCTTAGTTTCCTCTTCACAACACCACAGCTACCCTCCAGGAGTAGTATCAGTGTGTACTCCTTTTGACTTGATTGGATCAAGTGAGGTTGGCAATAGCAGACACAGCTAAGAGGAGGACCAAGGCTCAGTACCTAAACTAATACCTGCTGTCTCATCCAGGGGTTCACCAAGTAATGACATAGGAAGTCAAGAGGCAGGAAATGGCTAGGAAGTGGCCAGAAAATAGAGTGCATGTTGGTCTAAGACCAGATCTATGAGCAACAATGATTTCCCTTGGGTTCTTCTTGTTTGAAGATCTAATCATGGGAATGGTTGTGGGAGAACAGCACGAGCTAGCCCATGGCGCAGGCACCTCTGATTGCCTGGTGTGCCAGAAAGAGGGAATTTCTGCTGCTACTTACCCTGCTCAGGGCTGCCTGGCGGTGCCCTGGGTCTTTGAGCGCCCACCTCTGCGTGTTCACTGCACACACTCACAGGCCCTAGGTTCTGCAGGAGGTAATGAAGCACCGTTAAGTGCTTTGTCCATTACCCTACTCGGATGAAACGTTCTTTGAAAGAATTATTTAAACCTATGTAAATCAGTCACTATGAGAAGATAAGATTGGGTGGGGGCAGGCAGAGTTGAGCTGGATGATAAAAATAGAGTTTTCTCTCCATTTGGACTGATTGTGAAAAGGTTTTTAACCATTGCAACTGAATCCTTTTCAGAAGCTCCCTCTCTCTCTCTTTTCTTTGCCCGAGTTGCTATGAGCACATGAATCATCTCTTTAGCACAATGACAGCAAGTGTAGCATTTAGGAGCGGACCCTGATTTTCCACTGTTTGTTCTTTGCTCTCAACAAGATAAGCTGTTGTTATTTCTTTCTTCTTGAACAAGCGCACCATGATTGCTGAAGTGGTAAGAATAATTGGACCAAATAGTCATGCGATTAATGCAAACAGAGGGAATTCATCTGTTTCGAGTACAGTAAAAGCACTTCTGAAGACGCGGAGAGCCTGCTTTCTCTGTTTATTCCTGGGTTGGAGAACAAATGTTGCTGAGTTCACTGCCACAGATCCTGAGTTTCTTGTACAGGGTAGAGACCTTAAATGAACTGGTTAAGGGAGAAAAAGCCCTATCTTGGAGGAGGGGGATTAGAGGGAGGGTACAGGTACACCATGGGGACAAGGCTGCTCTGGTCCTGGGGACACAAGGACTTTTGCTTTCTTAATGATGCATTTTAACTAAAAGGTGATGATGCAACCAACTAGAGCAGAAGGTAAATTGGCATCAGTTAGAGCCACCAAGGGTTCAACTCTCTGCCCAGTGCTCATGGCATTAGGATGCCACAGGCACAAAGTAGGGGCCATTATCTGCAGCAGAAAGCTGAGGACACAGAAGGTTCAGAAATGGGACTCCTAGACACACAGGACCGGAATGCTGGCGCGCTGTTACGTGAATGCAGAGCTGTCTGTCTTGGGATCACGGTGACAATATGTGCTCCGGGGTCAGACTCCCTGCCTTGGGATCCTGGCTTATTGTGTGATAACTGGGTAATCTTGAGTTCTAAAACCCAAGCTGCTCTATTTAAAAAAGAAACACCATCCCAGATAATAATAGTACTTATCTAATAAAACTATTGTGTGGATTAAAAGAACTACTGTGTGGAAAGGACAGGAAATGGTGCTGACATGTGGGACATCAGTAGTGCAGGCTGACCACCATGATGACTCCTCACCTAGAGACCTCTGCTGTCCCAGGGCACCTGCTGCCTCACCCATGCAGCTGTGCAGGGCTCCCTGGCTCTGCTCTGCTTGCAATTGCCGTGACACACCTGGGCCAGATAAGCTCCCTAAAATACCAAGTTTTCTCTGGTCACTTGATTACTCCTCCAGAGCCCAATGCCCAAGAGTCTGAGCATCTACCTGTGGCCTGGCTGAGTCCTCTCAATGCCACTGTATTCACATCATCCCACACTTTCCACTCTCAATCTTCTCTGGATGCACATTTTATCACCTACCTCAAGCAGAAGACCCCCCTTGTCCACCAGAGGGTCTGAATCCTAGATACCTTTTGGGTGTCCCCCCGCTACTCCATGTTCTCCCAGAAATGTTCCTTGCAGTGTAATCCCACAGAGACTTGGACACTCTTCCCAGCTTCTGGAGCCCAGGCTGTTGGTGATCATCACTCTGTATTTCCTAATTACTGGCAACGCTACTTGATGACCGTGGTTCCTCCTAAAGGCAGGTGTGGGAAAGAAGTCAGGAGTCATCCACTGTACTTTTGCACCTGCTGGAGTGATGTGGGCTCCTCAGGCCTGGAGACTGGAAAGTTGTGCAGGAGGAAAGGTCTGAGTCTGGAAGCTGAGTTAAAGGTTGGAAGCTAGGAAAGGAGAAAGATGGGATTCTAGGCAGAGAAGAAGCTCGTGTATTTTTGGGGAGGCATGCAAACCTATGCTGATGCCAAAGTGCAAATGTAAACATGATAGAGAGATGGGCTGTGATGCCCAGGATTCTCAGCGACCACAGACAAGTGTGATTGGACTTGTTGCCTCCAGCCCCATCCTATGTTCTCTTTCCCATTCCTGGGAATCAGCCGTCAACCTTGAGCTGAGTTCTTCTTTCCCTTTGATAACTGGGCTTTCACCATTTTACTTAATGTTTCCCTTCCTGGATTTGCTAAACAGAGTGGAGAATAAAGGTGATGAAATAAATGAAACTCTTGCATTCTGTGGCCACCAGAGCTTAGGCCATTTGCTCTTATGCTTGAGGTGATGAATCCTCTGAATGTTGTTTTGCCAGAAATTAGGATTCCACACCAGGTTGAAGAATATTCTTCCCTTCTGCTAGAATTCTTAGTAAACCCTGTTCCTCCTCTGAGTTTGCCAAAGAAGAAGAGCAGGGGAATTCAGTATCCCAGGATAGGGTGCACCATGGCTGTGACCCTGAGACTCAGTCACCATCCTTTGGTTGAGCTGCAGAATGACACTACATTGGTGGTGTTTTCCTCACCTGATGAAGGAGAAAAGGAAGCCAGAGAAACAGGCATTCCTGGTTTCATAAGCCCCATGAGTGTAGTGAGGAGCAGATGCCACTGGCTGCCTGCTCCTGCTCTAGAGTGACACAGCGTGCACCAGACTGATCTTCACTGCTGCCTCCTGCATTGCTCTGCCCAAGGACTTTCACTTGAAACAGGCCTCTGTCCATTGATGGGGTTATCCTCAACTAATGCCAGGAGGGAAGCCCCTTCCCTCTGGCTTGGGAGAACTCCAAGGAGTTTTTCTACAGAAGCTCCCAAAGTCCTGGTCACCTATGACAGACACTTGCTTGGCACTGCTATTTTTGGTTTTGCTCACTGCCTTCTGTTCCTTGGATTTACATGCCCCCCATAGCTCAGCTGTGATATTCAAAAACAGATGTCTTTGACACTGAAATCTACACTCTTCACTTAGCGTCATGCTGTGGAGACGGCTTACAACGGCCTTCACTGGGGCAAGATCAAGGAGTGATGGTGCATTTCTATTCCACAGAGCCCTCAAAACATTAGCCAGAGCCATCAGGCAAGAGGAGGAAATAAAAGGAATACATATAGGAAGGGAAGAAGTCAAATTATCATTATTTGCAGATGATATGATCCTCTACATAGAAGAAGCAAAAACATTTCACACAAAGGCTCCTAGAAATAATAACAAAATTCAGCAATGTAAAGGAACACAAAATCAACACACAGAAATCAATAGCATTCCTGTACAGTAGTAACTCATTGAGGATGAAATTAGAAAAAAAAATCAAAAAAAAATTAAATAGGAATTCATCTAAGGAAGTGAAAGCCTTATATATCACTTTGAAAAAGGAGATTAAAAAGGATATCAGAAAATGGGAAGCTCTCCCCTGTTCTTGGATAGGCAGAACCAATATAGTCAAAATAAATATACTTCCAAAACTGATATATAGATTTAATGTAATCCTAAACAAAATACCACAGAATTCTTTAGGTGTAGGGAATTCTTTAGATGTAGGGAATGGAATCCTAAAATTTATATGGAATCAGAAGAGACCCATAATATCAAAAGCAATCTTGGGTAACAAAGCAGCAGGCATCCTAATCCCAGATCTGAAGCTATAACAAAGCTACCCTTATAAAAACAGTATGGTACTGGCATGAAAACAAATGCATGAATCAGTGGGACTGAATGCAGGAAGCAGAAACAACCTCAGGCACACTGGAAGGAAGAAAGATAGCTTTTTAAATAAATGGTGCTGGGAGAATTGGAGAGCCACATGGAGAAGATTGAGTCTGGACCCATATGTCTTACCATGTACTAAATTAAACTCAAAATGCATGAAGATTCTTAAAACAGAAACTGTTAATCTGCTAAAGATAAAGCAGGCAAAACTCTTCAAGATATAGGCATAGACAAGGACTTTCTGAACAGAGTCCTAGTGGTGCAAGAAATAGTGCTAAGAATCAAATATCAGATTAGAAAGCTTCTGAAGAGCAAAGGGTGAAGAGACAACCTACAGCCTGGGAAAATTTTTTTCCAGATATTCTTTGGAAAGAGGACTAATATCTAGACTATCTAAGGAACTCAATAAACCCTTCGAATGAGAAGCACAAATGGCCAATGAATACATGAGAAATTGTTCAACATTGCTGATCATTAGATAAAAGCAAATTAAAATACTGAGATTCCATCTTACTGCAGAAAGACAGACCATCATCAGGAAATCAAATAATATCAAAGGCTGACGAGGCTGCAGGGGAAAAGTAACACTTCTGTATTGTTGGTGGGAATGTAAACTGGTACAATCACTATGTAAATCATTATGGTGATTCCTCAAAAAACTGAAACTAGAAATTGCTTTTGACCCTGCTATTTACCTTCTGGTTATCTTCCCCAAAGAATTAAAGACATCATACTATAGAGATGTATGCATACCCATGTTTATAGCAGCACTATTCACAATAGCTAAATCTTGGAAATGCTCTATGTGCTCATCAGCAGATGAATGAATAAAGGAAATGTGTTTATACACCATTAGGTACTACTCTGTCATAAAGAAGGATAAACTTGAGGCATGAGTATGTACATAGATGAAACTTGAGACCATAATATTAAGTGAAATAAATCAGATGCACAAGCTTAAATTGGTATATCTTATATGAGAAACCTAAAACATAAATAATGACAAAATAAAAGCTAGATAATAGGAAGCTGGGAGATCTTTCTCAAATGGGAAGGGAAACAAGAGATAGAGGGAGAGGGCAGGGAGGGAAGTGAATGGGGGTAAAGAAATTAAGAAAAGAAAGATATGGAGATAGAGCTTTTGGCAATGGGAAAGGAACCCAGAAGGAGCAGGGAGAGAGGGGAAGTATAGGGGCCAAAAAAAGAAGGAAGGTGTGTTCTGTCCATGCGCCAGCTCCTCATGACAAACGTAGTCACTGTGTGCACTGCAAATGTACTAATAAAAATTAAATTTAAAAAATATAAAAGAGGAGAAGAGGAACCCACATTAGAAATAACAAATGGAGCCTGGCATGGTGCAAGCTGCAGGCCTAGCACTCTGGGAGCCTAACAGGAGGATCACAGCCCAGCCTAGGGACTGAGTGACATAGCCAGACCCTGTCTCAACAACAGTTGGAGTGATGGAGCCAGGGGTTTGTAGCTCAGTGTGAAGGCCCTAACTTTAATCTCCAGTATTGCAAAAGAGAGAGAAGAAAAAAAGAATAAAACAAGAAAGAAAGAAAGAATGAATGAAAGAAAGAGAAAGAAAGAAAGAAAGAAAGAAAGAAAGAAAGAAAGAAAGAAAGAAAAAGAAAGAAAGAAAGAAAGAAAGAAAGAAAGAAAGAAAGAAA